>NC_134572.1:79676120-80021120 GCF_050947875.1 Dermacentor variabilis
ACGCACCAAGTATAGAAACGCGACTAATCGGCCAACTTTCTATAGCCAACGCTGGAGCACTACCGTGATCTTGGCATTCGATACGGCCGCTTGTCCGCCAGCGGAGACCAGCCAATTAGGCGAAAGCGCCATCGTCCCGTCCACGCCGGGCAGCGTCGACTAAAGGCTCAAACAGACGTTGGCGCTGGGTTTCGAGGACCTATGCCGGTGCTTTACCTTTTTTTTTTCTTTCACTGCAAAGACTTTAGGAACGGCACAGTGGAAGCGGTGCTCTACAATTTGCAGTCTGCACACTGTGCGGTCTCTCCAAGTACGATCTTAACGACAGCCAGAGAAAGGGAGGCAACTCAGTGTCCTCATTTGAACCGCACAACGTCAGAACCTATATAGACAATGAACAGAAAAGCGGAAACTGAAGAGAAAAACGTTGGCTTGGGAAGCTGTGTTTTTTGGGAGGGGGCTGCATATTCAAGAGCGCCCTGTTTTGAGCAGCTCTCTGTAGTCTAGGAACCAAGCAGCGGCTAAAAGAGGTAAACGGTGAGAGATAGACGAACCTATATCCAATCTCGCCTTCCCCGCTTTAGTCAGCAAAAGAAGTATACTATAGTGCAGACATAAATAGCCGTACAATACACAAATTACCGTTATCGACATTTGCCTCGGACAGAGACGGAGCCGTAGAAAGACAATGAGAGAGAGAGAGAGAGAGAGAGAGAGAGAGAGAGAGAGAGAGAGAGAGAGAGAGAGAGAGAGAGAGAGAGAGAGAGAGAGAGAGAGAAGTGGTGCGGGGGATTTTCGCTTACAGCTGATTTGACAACGCGCAGTTTTTGAACTTTCAGCTAGAAAGAAGCAGTCGAAAAGATTTGCGTTCCGACCCACTCGCAGTGCATGCGCGCCAGTGTAGGCATCTGAACTCGGGAGCCTCTGTGCTGCGCTGGGCACAACTATGGGAAAAAATTTCCTTTGAACACCTCCGCATGAGCAGTTTGTTTGGGCGCAGAGTAATTTCTAGTAAGACCGTGAGAGAGAGAGAGAGAGAGCTCTTTATTGAAAATGCAGAGTGTTTAGCCAGCGTAAACGCGTTAGCACTTAACGAATTTGTGTGCTCTGGATTTGAGTTAGCAGTGGGTGCCTCAACATAACTGAATGCTTCGGACTTTAGCACGATTTTATTTTTGAGCTTGTTGGCTCATGATTGGTCGTGTACGGTTCTACACAGGAAGCGAAACCCACATCTCTTGTGTCCTTTGCTGTGTGTCGTGTCTTACCAGGAGCTGCTTTCTGGGTTGGTTATTCTAAAACATTCCGAACTATTTTTATTTTATTTTTTATTTTATTACACCCGCAGGACCAACGATATTACGGAGGGGACTAGTTCAGAAGCAAACAAACAAAGAAACAGCAAAATAAGGCAGCAAGACATATAGGTTAAAGTCGAGTGAAGCCTAGAGTGATTTTAAAAAGAATCTGGGGTTTTACATGCCAAAACCACGATCTCATTATGAGGCGCGCCTTAATAGTGGCTACAGATTAATTTCGACCACCTGGTGTTTTTTAAGATGCACCCAAAGCCTAGAGCGATGTTGTAGGCTATATTCATACGAAATGTTGCATTGTCTTCAATCGCAATAACCACGGCGGTAAGGTGGTTCCATTCTTGAGAAATCCTAGGAATGAAAGACTCATGATAGGCTCTCGTGCGGCACTGCAACATTCCAGCCTGATGGTGCTGGTCAATGCGAGATGAAAGGTATGTGCGGATGAAATAAGGTTTTCGCGCAGGTAGCAATCCTGGAAGTATAATTTGTGAAACAGAGCAAGAGAAAGCACCAACGACGGGCAGAAAGCGGAGAAAGTTACATTTGCTTTATGACTATAATTGCTCGAAATAAAACGCGCGGCATTATTGTGTACTCTTTCATGTCGTTGAACCAGGGTTTCAAAATGCGGATCCCAGATGGATGACGGGCATTCCATATTACGCCTAATTAACGTCTCGTACAAAATTAACCTTAATGATGAAGGAGCAGAAGAGAAGTTTCGGCGAATACGAATATAGCCTGGCATGCGGTTAGTATTGTTGATAGCGTTATCGATATGTAAAGGCCGTGAAATTGTCGATGCTATGTGGACCCTAAGAAGTTGTACGAGGTTACGAATTCCCAGGTAGCATTATTGAGGCAATAGGTCGGAAAATATATTTCGAAATTAATAAGTGTACAGAGTTAGCAGTTATGCAAATTTAAATACACAATCGTAAATAGCACACTCCGATTACATTAGCGTACCTGTGTAAATCCAAAGCTTTGCCAAGAAGTTACTACAACATATATTTTATGGGCAGTGATTGGGCTAAAGCTCATATGTTATTTGCAGAAACTTAGCAGGTTAATTTGTTAGTTACGAAAATTGGAAACAGCCTAAGGAAGGCTAACATAAAGGCTAAAAACAAACAAACAAACGATCCAAGACAAGCAAAAACGTTGTTCAGCACAATGCGTTGGCGGGCAAGTTGGTGCGAATCCATGAATACTTTGTTTAGCGCAAAACAACAGACACAAGAAAGACGAAAGGACAATGCGCTACTCTTAACTGACATCATTTCATTATACCGACAGGCACAGGTTCCCATTTGGCTCAGCATTGTAAAATATGCAAGTGCAAACCCATGTTTCGTGATACCACGATTTTGAAGAGCCGTGACACCACCGCCCGAGAGTTATCGGAAGCATTTTTCATTCAGTCATTGGGGTCACAGTGCATTAGTGTGTCTTCCTTAACCTTGTACAGCGCTGAATTTGGTTTTTTGGATTCTGTCGCATGAGTGCGCTCTTGGGATCGGATGTTGGTGGCTCCACCGCATGGTGCTCACTGCGCATGTTCCTCTAGTTTGAGCTGTCTATAAAGGAGTGACGCAATAAAATGATGCCAGTTGAGAGTAGCGCCTTGTGCTGGGGTCGTCTTTCTTGTATCTGTTGTTTTGCGCTAAACAAAGTATTCACAAAAATGTTGTGCAGGACACAATAAATCGCATGCGCTGCTTTAGCGCATGGTGTTCGGCGTAGTCATACATCAGCGCCATGTCACGTGACGTCACGACACTGGGTCAAGAGGTAATTTTTGCGGCTGGTACACAGCACCACCAGCATCGCCCGATAGGCGTAAACAAACCGCAAGAACCGCTCACGATCCCAGAATGCGAACGAACTTCCCTTCTGACCTCGGCTCACGGACTCTGTTGCAGCCGTGAAACCAGGCTCGCTAATTTGCTGCTGAGCTCGTTTCAGTGCTGAGCTCGAGGACGCGCGGGCACGATCCCGGTTGCAGCGTCCGCATTCCGATGGTGGTGAAATGTAAAAGCACTCGTGTTACGTAGATTTAGGTGCAGCGTTAAAGGTATCCAGAGGGTAAAATTTAATCCGGAGCTCCCCACTACGGCTCGCCTCTTAATCAGATATTGGTTTTGGCACGCAAAACCACGAAATGTATACTTTAGATGGTTCGCATTGCCAAATTTATCGCGGGAGAGCAGAAAAGATGCCCTTCGGCTACTGCATCCCTGGCACTCTTACTCGTGCTGCTACCACCGATCTTATAGTGTCCGAGCTCAGTGAGCGATGAATGCGCGTGACAAAAAAGAAGAAGAAGAAAAAAGGGCTACGAGCTTAGTACAAAGCCCAGCCCAGCAGCGGAGGCCCTTTTTAAAGCGCCAAAGCAGTAACAGCGCAAGCTGCGCGTGCCTAGCCGGGAAAATGCGGCAGAATAAAGCGGCCGCGGAGGCCGTGTTATCAGCCTCGACGATCTACGGCTGATGTGCTTTCTTCCTCCATTAAGCGGTTATACGTGGTATATACGGCGCTGGAATACGAGCTGGGCAATACGTTGGAGCGCTGGGAGAAAAATGGTGTTGACACGTGAAGGTCGCAATCGGCGTGCCACTGGATGTGGTGTAACAAGTGCCGCCTTAGAAGCGAACTGATTCTTTTTTCATCGCGCGCACTTTGGGATTCGGGAAACCTTTGGCCCACCTTTCGAAGCTTCATTTGCAGTTACACACAGGGAGGTGAAGGGGTTCGGGGTGGAAGGAGGAATGAATCAACAGAAATACCGTGCATAGGCTCAGCAGGGACTGTGAACCTCGTGGCTCGGAGATAAAATAACAGGAGCCATACATTGCTGAATAGTTTCGGTGAACTTATAGGCACAGGTGCAGCTCGCACCAATAGTGAGACGAATCAGGAAAGCAGAGGGGCTCGGTTTCTGGTTAAGAACAACCGTACGAAGAAGTCAGCAGAATATAAAACCAAGAAAATTGAAAAATAGAGAACAGTTCTCGGCTTGAGTTGTACGCGAGTGTCGGGAAAAGTGGCGGAGATGTGACGTAATTGGAATGTTACGCGACTTCGAAATGTGTGAATAATGCAGTAGTGCCCAACTAACACGCGCATCGATGGATGGGCCTGCAAGTTTGACCTTTTTGTACTGTAAAGGAGGATATTCGCACCATCAGAAATATACACTTGGATAGTCAATGCCATATCAAAATAAAGGTTGGGGTTCCTGCTGACCTTCACACCAGAACAAGATGCCCTTGCATAGGCGATAGTAAAAATAGCATGAAAAAAAGAGGGAAAAAACAACATTACATATTACTGTGCAAAATACATGAGTAGTGCCTGCTCAAAATTATCAGCAGAGAACATTTCTGAGGGCAGAGCATTCCACTGAACAACAGTACGAGGGAAGAATAAATTTTTAAACCGGTTAGTGCGCGCGCGGAAAGGGAGCAAGTTGTGAGCATGACGGTATCGAGACGCGCGTGACAGGTAAGGTTAATTAAATTATGGGGTTTTACGTGCCAAAACCACTTTCTGATTATGAGGCACGCCGTAGTGGAGGGCTCCGGAAATTTCGACCACCTGGGGTTCTTTAACGTGCACCTAAATCTAAGCACACGGGTGTTTTCGCATTTCGCCCCCATCGAAATGCGGCCGCCGTGGCCGGGATTTACAGGTAAGGTTGAATGTATGTTCGTCCATTAAATTCAAACGACTCGTCGTACATCGTGAAAGGAAATTTTAGTCGTGCCACCGTTCTTCGTGCTTCTAAGGTAGGGATATATGGTTTTCGGTCATTAGTTGAGACGGTGGACCTAAACTTGTTGAAAATGAACCGTAGTGCTCGGCTTTCCGTATTGCATATTAGCGCAATCAGAACCGCGTCTTTTTTACATCCGGCTAACATGAGAGGAGCAACTACCTGATGGGACGGAAAATATTATTCTCAAGCAATCGATGGACTTCGTCAGCACACACCCTCTTTTCTAGGGCCCTGTCTGAAGTATTTGGAGATAGACGACACATGGTGCGTACGGACATCTGTGCTGTAGAACATGTTTTGTGTTTCAGGAATCATTTCAGATGCATGATCTGGCTATTCTGCAGTATTCAATGATCAATACTGAGTTGTCGAAGAAAAATCAAGCAAATGTTAGATTTTATAAACTCTTCAGTTTCGTTTTTCGCTTATGTTCTCCGTTGAACTTAGTGGAACAAATATTGTAGTCGCGTGCGCTTCTAAAGGGTTATTTCCAACAGCACTGGAGGTGGTTTGCGGTGTATAGAGAAATTTCGTGCGCTTTCTTTTTCTAAAGATTTCATTAATGCTATTCTTTATGCCTCCTATAGCTACACCTATCAGCAAAGGCTTGTTGGTGACCCATGCAGCAATAGTGATCGCACTGGTATACATGCAATAATAATAATAATATTTGTGGTTTTACGTGCCAAAACCACTTTCTGATTATGAGGCACGCCGTAGTGGAGGACTCCGGAAATTTTGACCACCTGGGGTTCTTTAACGTGCACCTAAACCTAAGCACACGAGTGTTTTCGCATTTCGCCCCCATCGAAATGCGGCCGCCGTGGCCGGGATTCAGGTATACATGCAGTAAGCGAAACGAACATACAGTAAGTTTAATTATTTGGCATGAGAAGTTTCCCAAGATTGGTGCCTTTGCTTCTGTTGAAAATTTCGGGGGATTATTAGGTTCAAATGAAGAAGTCAGAAACATAGTTATCGTGTATTTGTCAGTGCACAAAGACTTAGCGCATGCGCACAATAGTTTCGTGGCAGCACCAAACGAGTGCGACGTCGACGCGACGCCTATCCCCGCTCGAGGTTCACGCCCGTGATTCAGAATCAAAATCAGTTTATACTTATTAAAGAGAAGCCAGAGAAGCAGACTAAAACACACTTCATACCAGCCCGATCTGGCAGCCGACCGGCACTGCCTAAGCAATACAATTGATTGCTCTGGTCGTGGCCTTCCCAACTATTTTTCCCCATCCCTCGCCTCAAGTTTCATGGCATAGAAAGGAGCGCTGCTACAGTAGCAATGAAGAAACGAAAAGTTAACCAGGAATCGGAGGAGGAGGTGGAGGAGGTGCGTTAATCAACACCACCGTGACTGCAACTGGCATACAAAGGCTTTGGAGGAGAAAACACGTGACGAACGAGAGCGAATTTGTCTCCAGAATCGCCTCATCGTTCACGAACGGCGCGCGCGCTCATCGAGGCGTGAAACGACGCTGCAGCAGGCAGCGAAGGCTGCAGCCTCGCGCGTCTGTCTCTACGCGTGCGGCCCGCACCGTCGTTGTTTTACGGGACATTGCGCGAGCGCAGGCCGCGTAGTGCGACAGCGCAAAAGACACAACCTTTCGCTCTTTCTTTCTCTCTCTCTCTCTCTCAATAATAGCAGTAGCACAGCGAGCCCCACGAGAGGGAAACAGCTGGAGACCACGCAGCGGGAACAAGACCACCACCAGCAGCGGGCCAGAGACAGTGGCACACTTGTGAAACGGCGGCGAAGATTGGAGAAAGCCACGCGGCGTGGCGTCGGCGACTTCGGCGGCGAGTTTAGCAATCGCATGAATCAGCTGCAGGCTGTGCTGACCTGCGACGACACGGACCGGGTCCCCGATGAGCAGCGGCCGTGACTAGTGGGCGGCGGGCGGTCCAGAGGCGCCGACCTTGGGGTCGCGGAAAAAGCTTCTCCGGCTGTGACCTCCTGTATAGGCGGGGGGGAACCTGGGTATGCTGACGCGGACGATGTGTCGCGAAGTATGTATTCGCTCAGGAATTGAGCACAGTGAGTGCTTCAAGTGCAGATCACCGAACCTCAGGGAGTGTCAAGAGAACAGACTGGTGGGCTAGTTGGCACTGCATAACTTGAGGCAAAGCGCAAAAAAAAAAAAAAAAAAAGAAACACGAGGACAAGAGAAGGCGCTATCGTTCTTCTTTTTTTTTTTTTTTTTTGCTCTGCCTCAAGTTTACAAGTCAGGGAGTTTATTCTAACTAAATTCCACGCAAGCGTTCGGAACGGACAGTAAGGAAGGGGTTAAACGCCAAAAACAAAGAGCTTTGCATTCATTGCATCCGTATGGGCAATACTATTTTCCGAAAGTGTGAAGTAATGGGTGGGTCGTCATGTTCGGTTCCAACCCACAGCAGCAGAGGAGAATGATTGGGGGATCTAAATGCCTAATAGTGTTTCTTCGCAAGAGAAAAATTTACTGTGCGCGCGCGTGCGTGTGTATGTGCGTTTGAAACACGAAGCGACGCAGACTGCGGTGCTAGTTTTTTAGCGAGTACTTACAGGCCATCGCAATGAGAATTATGAAAGAAAGCACATTCTGAGAAGGAGTTGTGCGCATTGTTCTTAAAATCTTCTCCTTGATATAGCCTATGATTTGAGTAAGAGGGAAGCAAATAAACACTAAAAATGTTTCCCCTTACTATTTGCTGCACAGGTACAACCCCGTAGCCCTTCTCTTGTAGTGACCGCCAACCTCCAAGATAATGATGGGAGAACACTCGAGTCATCGATTCCCGGAGTGCTTGAACGTATCAAATACAAATGAAAGTAGGCTTCAAAACCGGCAGGCTTTCCTTCTAGCTGTACACTGCGCACACAGATGCACGCGCGCGAGTCGTCAGTACTCTGCGCGCCGGCGTACACCGTTATCGACGCGTGCAAGCGGGCTCGCCGCAATCGGTGACCCTCTTTCGCAACCACTTTCCTCTGCGGCGATGACGTCGGCTGCCTACTCTCGGTCAGCAAACACGGCGAGACGCTCCGCACGTGGCCGCGCGGAGTCGCTCTCCCGTAGCGATCCGTAGTCGATTCAGCGCGCGACGTCGTGCGCCTGCCACCGTTCCTGCCGCCGCACCGTGCCGCACATCTTATCGCGATGTGGCAAATTTAGCCGAGAACGCGCGATGCCCTCGCGCGACGGCGGGGGAGTGCGCGCGTCAACAATCCTTACGTCAGCGACGGCTTCGCTTTTTGTGTCCAGCTCGTGTGCGGAAGCGGCGGATTGCACGAGTGCGCGCGCCGTCCAAACATAGAATCGTGCAATACCGACGCGCACCACGGGTCACGAGGCGGAAGAGCGCGCGCGGACGTTGGAGAAAACGTTCCTAAAAGGTGCGCGCGCGTGTGTATGTGGGGAGTCGGCATGAGACTTGCGCAGGCAGTCCGAGTGCGTGTCAGTGGGAGACAGTGTGCTATGCGGTACGCGGGTGGCGGTCCCGAGCGACGCAACGGGAAATTACTGGGCGTTGAGTCACGTTTATCTTGTCGTAACGCGTGCAGACGACGGGACTTTCCTCTGCGCAGAGAAATGAATATATGTATGCTACAAACGCTTAATACTTTTATATAGCCTTTAGGACGCTGGCTGGAGGTTTTTGTCAGAAGGATTACGCCGGATGTTGGCATTACGTGGACGTATGAAGTGCTTGCTGAAAGCCTGACGCTGATGTGAGGCAGCTCGGCAGCAGTGTTAGCTCTCTCTCCAATCAGGTTCGCCTCCTGAGGTGACGGCATCGGAAGTGCTTGGCCGCACGGGTGCGGAAGTGGAGCCAAGTCGCGGGCCGCACACTCACTTTTCCGCAAATCCGTTACCACTGAAGACCGAAAATATCCCTTGGGCTTAGATAAAGACGACGAGTATTATTTACTGCTTAGCGCTGTCATGGAGTACAATGCGAGCGCTTAGCGTTATTGCAGAGTTGAAAGTGTTCTCACGGGGCGCAATCTCCTTGCTAGTTTCGTTTTCAATGTCGGTTTCATCCATTTTTCAGCAAATTTTTGGAGATCCTCCATGTGAGAAACCCTGCCAGAGACAGCTTGATGGATGCCGGGAGACGTGAAAGATCGCCATGTCACCTGTATTACAGCAGAGTTCGAAAAAAGATTCCGAATGTGTCTTAGGCGTATTACAAGTGCTGCTTTTTTCGCCACGCGTTATTAAGTCGAGAAAGAAAAAAAATCGAAATACTTTTTACCCTTCCGGTTGACTTCTCGGCCTCATCAGTGCCTGTGCCAACCAAACGTGAAAGCGTTCGTGCCTGGCGTATGCCTGGTTTCTCTCTGTCTTTTCTTTCTTTTTTTAATTCCTACACGCGCCTGCATAGCACTTGCACCTTGTGGTTACAGCGAGCATGCAATTTTCGCCGGTCCCTTTGCAGACGTGGTGCCAGCCTACAAGCAGAATGGCTCGCGGAATAATTCTGTCTGCTCGGTATACTGTGGCGCGGTGGCTTAGCGGCTGTGGTGCCGCGCTAGCTGCTAAGCACGAGGTCGCGGGATCAAATTCCGGGCGCGGCGGCCGCATTTAGATGGGATCGAAATGCAGAAAAGCCCGACTCCCGTGCATTGGGGGCATGTTAAAGTGGTGGTCAAAATTAATCCGGAGTCCCCCACTGCGGCTCGCCTCAAATCAAATCGTGGTTTTGACACGTGAAAACCCAGAATTCATTATCTCCGGTTCCGCATTATAGGCGAGTTTTTACGGTAATCGCTGCGAAATGAAGCATCGTGCCTTTTCCAGAGGGGTGGTGTGCGCTAGCATATCTTGGGCTACGCACTTGTCAGCCATCTTTTGTAAAGCTCCTAGGTCTCTCGGTTATCTGCGTAGAAACTTGAGTAACACACCTTATAATGTACGCAAATTAGCATATTAAACCTATGTTCGTCCGTAACTAGAATTCGCTTCATCCACATGGTGACCATATCAAGAGTACCTTATCAGCATATTATATGGAAGCTGTTCAGAACATTTGGAATAGAGCAGCCATATTCATCTCGCGTAAGTACGACCATCTTACTAGTATTACGCGAATAAAAGAAAAAGACATCATTTCAGTCATTAGAAACTTGCCGCGTGATTGCCTTTTTAGGTCTGTTTCACAGGTACATTTATATCAATAAATCTCACTTTCTGCCAATTCATGCGATGTGCAAACGTCATGACGCCTTCACAACACGCAAATTTCATGCACATACAGGGTCAAACGAAGGCATTTAACTCATAACCGCTGCCTCGTGCTATTGCAGATTTGAACAACCTACCGGAACACATCGCATCCATGCCAAACCGCAAAACCTTTCGCGATAACCTGAATGGGCTATCTGATAGCACTGTATAATGATATTTCACTGTGCTATTTGTAACCTTTGTTTTGTTGCATTTTTATTTGATGCTAACTTTTTCTCTATTCTGCAGAAACTCT
The DNA here is from genome assembly GCF_050947875.1 of Dermacentor variabilis. NCBI lineage: Eukaryota > Metazoa > Arthropoda > Arachnida > Ixodida > Ixodidae > Dermacentor > Dermacentor variabilis. The sequence goes on from NC_134572.1 coordinate 79,686,699, forward strand.
TACCCCTTACTCAATGCCCCTTAACGGGCCTGTAAGTTATTATGAATAAATAAAAAAAAAATAAAACAATTTAGCATCTTGCACTTGCTTCACCGGTAGAGCAAGTGCAAGGCCATGCGGAACCCAACGCTTCGCGAAAGTCAAAAGAGCACTCTCATAAAGCAACTAGCCAATACGATTGCTTTCTGCGTACGCTCGCTTCAATATTTATTTCGTATCTATTACCATTTTGTCTTTTTCAAAAGTTCACACAGTCCGTCGCGATATATTCATAGCTGGTATAGCTAATCGTGTGATCGTCAAGGTTTCGCCGCGAACGTTTTCCATGGGAACCATGCAACATTTCTTTCCTTCTATCATTTGTATTGCGTTTTCTTCCTAAGGATGTTCTCTGCTATCTATAATATGCATCTTGTCTCGAAATTCTGCAAGACAGCGAATGCAAAAAAAGGAGCGAAGATTGTTTATTACAGGATTTAATATATTATTTAAGAACTCAACAACGCTCACGCGAATCGATGCTTCTGCGATCAAAATCTGGTACAATCTCTCCACTAAGTCGATTTTAGTCAGTTAAGAGCTTGGTTGTAGACACGCAGCGAGCAATCAGCTGAGATACGATGCCAAGAACAGATAACGCATGGAGCTCAAATGGCTGACCTCGGAGCTCGCTGTGGCTGGCATGTTCATATTTCTTGATAGCGGACCAAGGTCGTGCGGTGCCTTCGTTTTTAAAGTAGTCGCGAAGCATTGCTCGCTTTTTATTTTTTTGTCTTCGTCGTGACCTCGCGTGAGATCGTGTGTGGAGCAGCTTCCAAACGCGCGAACAAGGCCGCGCGCACGATCACTTGCGCTGCTCACTGCATTAGTACACAGCATGTCATGCTTGTGAGATCTTCGCCGTCGGGGCGAGTTAAGATGCGAACGGCTCCCGTTTTACCCGTGCGATCGAAACTGCGTGCGTGATTCATACGGGCTTCATCCACTTCATCCTCCAGACGTTTATTATGCCGTGCACGTGGGTGTGTGTTACTGGAACACTGCCGCAGCACTCAATGGTGGAGCTCCGAAGTCCGGTTTCTTCGTTCTTTTCTATAGGTATATGCCGTTGTCGGCGTTCAATTCCCCGTGTTAACATTTGCTCACGATGGCGAGAGAGAGAGAGAGAGAGAGATAGAGAGAGAGAGAGAGAGAGAGCACCGGTTCTCTCAACGAGGAGAGCATGACGTAATGCGAACGACACGCGTTGTTCAAGACTGGCAGTGATTCATTCCCCCATTGTTTAAACTCGCGACAGTAGAGAAAGAGCGGAAATGTGGTGCAGTACAAATGCTGCATTTCGTCCGCTGTCAGCCTGTCAAATGAACGACGTGGTTCCGCACTGGCTGCTCGCACGAGAAAGAATGTAGTACGAAAATGGCTGGCATTATTCCTCGCGAGGACAAAGCGAACACATGATAACATAGGGGAAACCCAAAAGCTGCGATGTAGGTGTTTTTTAACCAGGCTGTCAAAACTAATGGCCAACTAGCCACATCTTATGTCTGTTGTTTTTTTCACCATTCCTCTTCTACTTTCTGAACGGTAATTATTCGTGGTGCCGCGCCCGGTATTTACAATATGTACTGAAACGATTGTTGCCCAGCTCTGTTGCTGCGCGGACTATGGCTGCCTGGTTATGGTACATTGTTGGCCTCACTGACGAGCCAACCAAATTTCCCGTGGATCACTGTTGTTGCCTGCTTATCGCGCAGTTCCTACCCGTCCGGATTTATCACAGCTAGGCGCAAAGTTAAGGTCAACGTCGGAGCTGGTGTCCATGCCACCGCCAGAGTCCCGTTATTAGATAATTAGATAACGCTACATAGTGTCGTCATAAAAATTGTCTTTATCCACCCGAATCCTGGCAAGAATTTACCTTCTGTTTGCAGCCACCCAGCCGACAAGGGTTCGTGCATGCGTGTATTGTTTCTGCGTGTGTCCGAATATGTGTGCAAGCGCTGTGTGTATGTATGTGGATGGATGAAACGTTGAATTTATGAGCCAGCAATCACCCCGCTCGTGTCCCACAGTCCACACTGTGGGTCGTGCTTCCCTATTCGGACGTCAAGTCTGTATTTCCCGAAAAGCGGGAAAATTCAGTCGCGATCATTCTCGCCTCTCTATTCAAGATCCATATCTGAAACAAAAAGAGACTTCGGGTCCCGTATTACAGCAACTGTCTTGCAGATCAAAGGCTATACCATGTATGCTATAGACGCCGGTGGCCATCGTAATCGCATCCGCCATCGCACCCGCAGATTACCGCGCTCTGCCCAGGGCGGTTCCGATCAGCGGGATGCTAAAACTGGTTCGCAACACCACCCCGCCTCGAGGAAGGCGTCGTATGTCGACCGTAACTTTGCTATAAGAGGCACCTCGCGAGGGATGCCTTCGACCTGAATGCTCAGACGCATTTCAGACAACTTGAAAGGCGCGAATCGCTCCGTCGACAGTGCAGTGATATTGGGTTGGAAACCATCTGATTTCACGGGAATGTGTTTCAGCGCTGGCGAGACTTACAATTACAGCGCCACCGAACCTGAACAACGCGGTCAGACGCGCGCAGGAAATTCGAGCTAAATTGAGCGAGCGAGAGTGAAAAAAAAAAGGAAGAGCTAGAAGGAGAAGTGGTGATGCGTTAACACAAACGCAGAGAGCAACGTCCGCACCGTGATGCATGTTTAAACAATGCTGCCGACCGTGAAACAGCCCTTGCTGCCCCGTGAGCGATCGTCGGCGCCTCGATGACCCTGAATCGAGACTTATTCGGTGCAGTGATTGCCAGGTTTCTTTCAATGCTCGATAAAATGGCTTGAATGGGAAGAGAAGAAATAGGGAAAACCAAACAGGACGAAAACAATACGTGCTCTATCCCCTGCTCCACTTCCTCACCCCCCCTCCACCCCCCCTCAACACACCCACCCGCCTTCTTTCCTTTCCATGATGACATGCTGACACATGTAACCATTTATACCTGACTCGGACGGGTGAGCCCTCTGCGCCGAGTTTCGGAACGACGTGGTCTAACCAGTTTCTAAGCAGGATACTTTAAGGTGTCGGCCTCGTGGACTGAGAGTTACATTCAGTGGCAGTATACAGCCAGGGGGAGAGAGGCGTGATTGGGCACAGTTCGATCATGCAATGACTTTACATGTTAAGTCCTGTTTTGCAGAGTGATGGGGGCCTCCTACGTTTAAATCCCGTTCAGCCGTGAATAAGGCTGAAAAGTAGCTCTAATGAAGTTCATGTTGGTTTAAGCGTGCTGGGGACGCCTTCTGCGACGATTACTTTTGGCGAGAGTATCGTCTCGGCCGTCAGGCAGGCGCTAATTGGCTGGTTGAGCAAAATTGGATGAGCTGATTGACTACGTCGAGCACTACGTCGCTCGAAGACGATAGTATCGTGGAAGGGATCGTCGTAGAATACCTCCCCTGCTCAGTTTTCCTTAAACTCCACGTACAGAGTGCAAAGCGCGAAAGAAGAAGAGGGAACAAAGTATGCAAGTATTTTTTTCTTTTTGTAACATCGGCGTGCGTTTAGAGGCGAATGTGCACACGAGGTGAAAGGTGGTCAAGTTCTCGTAAACTGGCTTGAAATCTCAATGGTTATCGACACCCACACTAACCGCAGCCTTTCCAAACACAGTGAAAAGATGGCGAGACAGAAGAAAGCGCATTTTTGTCCTTTTTGATTGTTCTTAATTTGTGTACTCAACGGCAGTTAAAAAAAAGAAATATCTGAGCCGGTCTGAGAAAGCAAATTGGGAACACGCAAAAACACACCTAAAATTTAAAAATCCCCAACCATGCATTCCATACAGAGGTTAACCAGTGAATTGAAACGTGCGGCCCCGGTGTTTATCACTGGGTTAATCCCGACGGTTCATTAAACGACGGCTTGGTAGGCTGCCGTATCCTCGGTACGCAGTCGCTGCTTGAGCTCGGCTGCACGAGCCTCTTCTTGTGCCCGAGCTGCAGCATTGACACGGCGTAGACGAGCTCGTTCTCGGTTATGCTCGCGGTGTTGCTGATCGAAAGCTGCCTGCTCCTCAGTAATTATGACGCGTGGCCTACCCATTTCGGAGCCGTAGAGACACTGCTGCGCGCGCACTTGGCTGCGATGGAGAGCGACGACGTCACTACTGGCGTAGCTAGTCCAACACCAAATTCCAGTACAAGGCCTTTTCACTCCGATCCATGACGTCTCGTTACCTGGCCCGACTGCCATAGAATCTAATCGATGTGCTCCCGAGTAGCCAACAGTGATTTTGACGTTACCACTTTCATCACGCCAGCCTTGTCAATGGAAATTTCGGGCAAGGTAGCATGATGTCATGGATAGGAGTAAACAGGCCTTGTGCTATCTCGGTGGTGTTGGCTAATCGCGCGCTTCTCTTTATATCTTTATTTTCGCGCATGTGTATGGTGATGAGCCGGAGGAGTTTTCGGCGTACAGGCGACCGACGAACGGACAGACGGACGGACAACGGACATGGGACGAATCGGCTAGCCCATATACAGCTTCGCTGTAAAAAAGAAAGAAGAAAGAAGTTGCCTAGTTGCGACGCTTTCAAATCAAGGACGCGAGACTGTTTGTTGCATACCTGACCATTTCACGCGTCGGCCGTGAGGCGCGCTAAAATACAAACATTTCCCGGCAACGCACCTTGACCGCGCCACATCGACGCTCGTAATTACCGTAATCCGGAACCAAAGAGAGGACATGTCTTCCGGAAAGAACCTGCCTCCGACTCAACGACGAAGCGCGTGAGAAAAAACGCCCACAGCCTTGAAGCGGTGCTTGCCAATCCCGAATAACAGCGATGCCGCATGCTGCCAGCAGTGGCGGGGTTTTCGTGGTTGCGCAAGCTCGTCTCCAGCGTATGCAGGCACGCACGCGATGGAGCGTGCAATAACCGCGAATATAGAGAGGCCGCATTGCACGCGAAATACGCTTCGCGCGTACACAGGCGCGAATAGACAAGCACTTTGCGCGAAATCAGCCAGCGTCGGCGTAAAATGCACGTGCACACTGTTCGGGCCGAGATGCGTATATCTGTTCATTCTTTACGCACGGCGTTTACAGACGTGCATTGATTGTATGGCGGCTGTCTTTCCGAGCAACACAGGTCTCTAGTCCTTGCGGCCGTCAATAAAACAGTAGAAATAAACAAGAAAATGAGCAAGAAAATAAAGAAAAAGAATGACGTGTGCACAGTGCGCGAAGTGTGACACACTGGTACTGTACCACAACGGAAAAGAAGTAAAACTGACCTGAAACTAAACGACATTGCTCCACGCTGTGCACGGCGACTGAATAGTAGTAAAACTGCAATGGAACCGGACAGAGGAAAGACATAGACCTACAGCACCGGAGAAATCTGACACGTGAATGGCACGCGTGAAACATTTCGTGTGATCTATTTGTCCCTTCCCTCGCAGAGAGGATGCTAGGGAGCGTCAGAAGTATAGAATTGAATGCGTGCATGGAAACTCTTTGTAAGCATCATATGCAAAAAAAAAAAAAAGCTTTATCCCTACATTATTCGCGCGAGTTGTTCCTAACACAGCAGAAGAGCACATATGTCAGCCTTGATCGACAAATCTGCGACGACTGTGGCAGCGGCTGTATCAAACATTATAAATTCTACTGAAGTGGCGCGGCAATTCTTCGCATTGCTTTCTTCTACAGTCGAACCCTGTTATGAACAGGTTTATACCCTAAACACAGTTCTATACATCAGGTAATTCGATCTACCTAAACTCGCCTATAACGAAATTAAACGAGTACTTGTGAGGCGTTCGTTATATGAGGGTTTGCTATCTGCAGTGAAAAAAAAAAAGCCAGGAAAGAATCTCATTATTGAAAACAAAACTGCGCGTGGTGAGGCAGTAATTTTCGCCTGGTACTTAATGCGTTCCTCAGCGTCCCTGTATATACATAGAAAACAGTTGGCGACGCGCAGTCTGTTTAGACCTGCCCCAGGTCACTTACCACAACGTCGGTACAGTACTCGCGCAGCCCATCCAACGCAAGACGATTCCACAGATGTAGTACTCCCGTGACGTGTGGGCAGATATAGTACTTATTTAACCGGGATAAGCGGGCTAGTTGGTGGTCGTTATTGGAATGCATCATGTAACCGCACAAAAACAAGGGACAAAGAAGGAACACACAAGACAGGCGCGGAGACAGCGTGCGGGCGCTCAGGAACGGGCGTCTAAGCCCCCTACCATGTCTTTCGACACGCTACTATCACCCCCGTGGCCTGTATATGCCACTGCCAATTTTGGCGCTTATGTCAGCTTCACCGGAATATGTCGGGCTCGTACTGCTTTTTTTGAGAGAATTAGCACGTTTTGTAGCCGTGGCATGTGCACTATAGCCTCCTACAAGCGCCACCGAAATAATTCATCCTGAAGAGTCGGGTGAGCCAGCTTCTCCTCTTGCTGCGACGCCCCGCGTTTGACATATCCAATGATAGTTCGGTATAACGAAAGCATCAGTTATCAGAAAGTTATTTTACATGAGTAACATTCAGCGAGTTTGATGAAAAGAAAAAGTCGCTTTATCTTGGTTCGAATGTATTTCGTTCTATTTTTTTAGACGTAAACGCATTTGTCCAATTATCGGTTCTCTATCATTTATTAATTTTTGTTATGAGGTAATTTTGTTCTTCACCTGTTCCTGTATCACGTCATATACAATGAAACTTCTTGATAGGGTATTTTATTAACTGAAAGTTTTTGTTTAGCGTTTTCCATATACCCATAACGTCATGTATATGTCAGAGCGTTTGTATTCGAAATCTGTCATTTAATTATTAGGAAGTCTATGCTGATGGTTTTATGTCGCGATTTACTTCAGCGATAATTCATTCTGTGAGTAATCATAATGATGTTAGTCAACGGAAATGAATATCTAGCTTCAAATTTCGCGCCCACAGCCGTCGTGACGAAAGTGAGCCATACTTATTTTGTAAAATGCAGTACGAATGTACGTAAGGCTATTTCACCTGTGCGAGGAAGGTAATCAGAGAAGCAAGCTCCTCGCTATGACCCTGTCGTGGTGAAGCCAGCTTTAAGTATGCGTGCGCCCTACGTGCAGACACCTGGAAAGCTGACTCCACCGCAATAAACAATTTTGTGGGGAGAAGCCTGCTTCTTCAATTTTGTTCCTTACGCGCAGACACGTCCGAAAGAGCGTCGAAACCCACATATACATGCTATTGCGTGTATTAATGCATTGCTATCTGGCTGTTTCAAAGCTTGGGGAAAGAGGATCTACTTTGGTTAAAGTACACCACAGCTGCACAACCCGAAACCAGCGAGGTCCACTACCAACTTCTGTGGGAGCCACACGGGCCGCAGTTCAGTGGGAAACGTTGCAGCCTTTCTGTGCGGAAAGGCCGTCTATTCGGTGTCATCCAATGGAAGCGTATTGGGAAAACTAATGTTCGATTCAATTATGGACGGTGCGCCAACAATGCGACCACGGCGTTGGCAACTTGACCAATACGTTCGGTGGTCGTGCGCCTTTCTTATATGCCCTCAACAAGAGATCCTGCGCTTCCATACCGTTCTCATTTTATTGCACCTGACGCTGCGAACGATTCATGTCGTATATATACATTGTATTGGGTGACTCAACTGTAGTTTTTCACACCTAATTGGTGATGCTCTGTTAGCAGCAACAGCACACCGTACACCGGCATCACAGCCCACCGGCATCAGCACGCCTAAAATCGGTCGCGGGTCGCTAAATATCTGCTCGCGGGTCCTATGTCGTGAAGCTCTGAGATATAATGACGGCTACTTGTTTGATGGCATCAATTTCGCTCACTGGTGCATCCATTAGATTGCATTTTTCTTCTAGATATTTCAAAGCTTGCCGCGAAAGCATTAGGTACTTCCCGACCCATTCACCACGAGAAAATTCGATCTAATTCTAGCACATTTCCATCGCAATTCTTCTAACAAGAAGGTACGCAGTGTATATACCGAGTCACTTTCTTCACTGATGTGTAGGAGCAATAGTGTATGTAAAACATAACACGGCAGCAGCTAATTTTAGTGAAGCGCACAAGCTACATTGGTACCATACACAGTAATGTAGCGTGTGTGCCAAAGCACTGCACTGCTATTCAATATAATCAGCGTACAGTGTACGAACGTATGCAGCAAAATATAGTGATGTAAAAATATTCGCAACGAAGATTTACAAACGGTGAGAGCAAGCGTACGCAGTCTGCTTGTAATGACTGCACGCTTTTCAAACTTGAGCTGTGCTTTCGTGAGAGCCTGAATGTTTTTCGCGAAAAGATTCTCCGAGCGCTTAAGTCGCCTGGCCGAGGTTAACCAATTATTATTCGGGCTGCAACAACACCGAAGGATATAACGTTTGAAAGAACTAGAACGTATGCGCGGAACTTGCTTCGGAGAAACCAAATGTTTTCAACCGGGCACACATTTCATAGAAAAGCTTCGTCTAAGACACAAAGCGTTATTCATCCACACAATAAAACAGTTTACCGGCACATCTCTACACTTTCCAGGATCCAGCGCGAAAACATATGCGCGCCGCAGGCACGAACGATAGAGATCTCTTCTTGCGAAGACTTCCTCGATGCATGACTCGGCACAGGACCGCGCATCACCTGACACAGGCTGACGTGCCACCCTCTCCTACCCGACAGTGAGTGATTTCCACTGCGTGGCACGTGAAACTAAGTGGCACTCATTTGCTTTTTTGCTGAATCTCGTAGCAACAGGCGAGCTGACCCTACGCGACACACGGAAACACAAGCAGGCCTTAGCGGTGGCTTTTCAATAGGCGCGGCATTGTCATTCAGCGCGCGAACAGGGTTAATCACGCTCGAAACGATTTCGAAGTTCCCGCTCCAGTGGCCGACGGCGATTGTCCGTATATGCGACGTTGGTGGCAGCTGGAGAAGGGTTTGAAGGCAAGACCGCGAGCGGAACTTGTCCGCGCTGTCGACACGAAGTAATGAGCTTCTGACAGCCCGTGGGGAAAGCAAAGCAAAGTAAAAAAACGAACGGTCGTCGCGTCGGCTAAACAAGTGCTGCTGGGTCTGCATCTTTGTTGGAGGGTGAACAGAAGAAAACGTGCGAGCATCTGAGTGAATGACGCAAGCAGCTCGTGGCACACATCATTCAAATATTGTACGAGAAAACGCGAAGCGTGGCAACCGTCTCAACGCGCGGTTCACACTTTCGCATCTGATCTAGAAAATTAAAGTGTAAGCCGATGGCGTGGGCAAGTGACGGCCAGATAATTCGTTTGAGGAGAAGGTGAATGCGTTGTGATCCCGACCCCGAGGAATAAGCGAAGGACCCCGCAGCGGTCATGTCGGAAGCGTTCCGATGTGACGACCTGCTTTTCGATTCTTACTCAGTGGAGTTGTGCGCCTGCTGTACCCGTTAACTGCTTCCTATGCGTATTACGTCAGCGATGCAAACGCAAACACAGCGCCGAACGCGTCGCAGTAGCCGAGACAGTGCGTCGTAAAGAAGCAGGTGACGTCATGGCTACATCTACGTGTAGACGTGACAGCAAATGTGCTCGCTTCAGGGTAGCCAGAGAGTATTGAGTTTGGAGTCACTGATGCAGAGACTTCCAAGGGATGTGCATCATTACGTAGCAGCTGCACCGTAAGCATACATCAGTATACGAGGAAGCGTGAACGGGGAGGGCGGGGGGAGGAGGGAGGCTTTTGTAGACTGACCAGTGCACCGTAAGCAAATAGAAAATTCTCAAAGTGCGTATGACAAGCCCTACAATTTTTATTAGCTATCCGGAGCTTGTCGACCAAGAATCACTCTAAGCTTGCAGATCAATTTTTCAATACCAACAACAACAACAACAACAAAAATTCATGCGAGTGCAGCTTATCGTAATCGGGCTGTACATGTCCCTGAGCTCCTTCGCATATGTCACGTAACGGAGGTCCTGCGCGTACGCCAACACTTATAACGGCAGCGCCGCCGTCTATGCTACGCGTTATGCCGCGTTTCGCAGCTTGTCGATACGGAGCAGTGCTTTGACGGCAAGAAACAAACAACAACAATAAGAAATCCTTTTCTTGCAGATGTGCGGGAAACTAATCTGTGGAGCCCTCTTGGTGCTGTTCATCGCGCTCACGATATCCAGGGGTTGCCTGCAACATAGGAAGTTTTTCAACTTTTGCCACAAGAGAGAGATGAGGGTACAGTTTTGGTCACCTGCTTCTTTCTTTATAATTTGTTGCACCGTAAGGTTTCGAAAGTAAAACAGGATATGTCACACTGCCCAAGCGCCATGGTCGCTGTAGCTGCATCCTAAGAAACACCTGATTGACGGCAATGTCATGAAAAATAACGTGGACGGGAATGTGAAGTTGCACGCTAGCAGTGTCAATTGACCATTGCAGACAACGATGTGTAAACTTGGTTTCTTATTTCTGCTCGTTATTGAAGTTGACTTGGTGAACTAGAGAAAGGCGAGGCGTGAGTGCGATGTGTGGGGTGACACAAGTGGTTATTTGTGTGTAGCGTTTCCAAATTACTAGGTTCTCTTAAGTTCAAGCTTATCAGTAGTGAGTATAGCTGCGAAAGTCTCTCTCGTCTATGTGTGTGTTTATTTTTGTGCATGCAGTTTACTTTCGCTCGTATAAAGATTCCTACAGGCTTCACGCGGCCGTTCGTATATAGTGGCATAATTACACGCAAAAAAAAAACAAGGAAAAGAAAAAACTGTGGTACTACTAATTTTGAACACTGAGGCGTGACACAGCAGATAATTAAAATGCATGGTCTAGGCGGCTTCATAAGCTAAGGGATCGCGCGTTAGCATCCGCATCCTCGCAATTCCAAGAGCTTAGGCCTCATAACCTTATATAGCCTTCATTTTCAGTTCCACATGTCTTCGTACTAGGCTTCGCGGAGGCCGAACTCTTGCGTCATCGTGGAATTAATCTGCCGTCTACATACATGTACCAACTGCTTTCTTGGAAGTATTGACGCCCGTTTGTGAATATTTCCTGTTCACGAGCGTACCGTGTGGTATGTTCGCTTTCAGTGCGAGAACCACACGGACTGCTGCGAAGGCCGATGCAGACCTTCGCCCATTCCGCCGTACAAGATGAAGTGTTTTTGATGCCAATCTGCCGCATGGGGCGGAACGACTTCGTCGATTGTCATCGCACGAAATAAAAATATCTGTAAGTGAACTGACGTAAGTAGAGTTGTTATGACCGGGCGACTTTATCGAATGTTGCACTATCCGCCCCATAGGGTCTAAATATTGACCCCAATTAAGTTTTCCCAGACGGCGCCCTCTACTTCGAGAACGTCGCCTGGGCGGCGTACGCTCGGCATTGGGTTTGTTAGCACAAGCAACGACCATCGGTGGAATCCAAATAGCGTTTATCGAGAAAAGGCTGTTCCCATCCGTATTTCACTAACGCAGCGCGCTTTGTTATGTTCCTCAGGTGCAATAGCGCGCTGACAAAAGAAGTGTGCATGATCACGAATAACGGTAATTTGAATGCTAGCAACGTTACGTGCATCCATACATCAAGCAGCAATACACGACAGACCATGAAATTCCTCGCCCCTTCTATGGCACGGTAAAATGTCAGGAATAGACTTCAATTTCAATAAAGGCATTACAATTAGTTTTCAACGAGGCAAGCCGTCATAGTAGGTGGTACATGGTGTAAGTTCTCGACAGCACATTATATGTCGCTGGGGGTTAGAGTGAGACCTGAGTGACGTATACGTCTCTGTTGATAAAAGTACTTAGCTATCATGTCGGGAAAAAAGAAAAGAACATCGCCGCTACTACATTATGAATATAGAGGGTCAAAGCATCACGGAGAATTAATTAATCGCTTGCGCAAGGAAAGATAGCAGTTATATTGACGGTGGCTTCAGAGAGACATTATGGTTGCTCTTTGTTTTGAACGAGCTCGTTGAAGGATACATTAAATCCGAATGGCGAAATAACATATATCAAAAAGAATCCAGCGAAAAAGAAACGTATCAAAGAAATCCCACCTTGTCAAGTGCAAATGGGGTTGTTATAGCCCCACGTCCTATACTGACGCACGCGGTGCGCTATAGCCGAGCGTGGCTTGTCACCGGCACATGGATATATGCTACTCTCTCACTAATCTTTACAAATCCTGAAGAGCAGTTGACCGCCAGACCAGGACTTGCAGAAAATGTATTACACACTGCGCCGGCTATACTAAACAACTTAGGCGTCACAGAAAAAGAGCTTCAAATATTGTCTAAAAGAACTGTGCATAATATGACACAAAATAATGCGATGACTTTTCTTACGCTATGTTTCAGCAGAGTTTGCTTCGATATTTCTCGATCTCATTTGTGGGAGTTCATTTACGTAAGTTATTGATGTGTTTTGCAATAGTGTTGTTGACACACTTTTTTCTACTACACTGGCACTGGTGTGACTCCTTTGCGTACAAAAAAAAAAAAACCTTTATATTCAAGTTGGACGGCCGTCTGTTCTGTCAAGTTTGTCAGGAAGGCGGGGCCGGTTAAGTTGCATCTCAAAGCTGCTTCCATCTTCACATTGAGCACATTGGTGTACTTTTTCGACAGAAATAATAAAAATGAAATCAGCTCAACATGTAGCCAGACACATGTAAGTTACTCCATTCTCTTCCGCCTTCCTGTGTAAAACAACGAGCACAGAAACGGCGAAAAATCATCGAGTGAGAGAGCACAGAATAACTTCGGCGAGGCTTTGCGGATTAGACACGTTCATCACCAAGCCTCGCAAGACCTTGCTGCCGACCTGCTGGCCGTCAGTGCCACTTACAAGAGGATGGGTCATGTAAAACGCCCAGATAGATCGAGCGTGGCAGTGTGCGAGGCGGCTGGAGCAGGTGATAGCAACTTCCTTGACGAAGTTGCGGGACCTTGACAGCGCAGAGGTTTCCAATCTCTAAGATGGCACTCGGATGGCCATTCTCGTGCGCACACAAAGGCAGTTTCCCTTGCAGGAATGAAAAAAACAACAACAAAAACGAAGGGATCGTTGAGTGAATAAGCAAAAACCAACAGTGTATAGTAATGACAGTAGAGAGGTTCGTCATTGGGCTCCAGTGACGTGCATAGAATACCGAACGCGCGGAAGACAGGAAACGGACCCGCAGAAGCACTTCCTTGTACGGAGACATCGCCAGTTATAAATATTACGTGTATTACAAATACACATATAAATTTGATTAATTTATGGGGTTCTACGTGCCCAAACCACTTTCTGATGATGATGATGAGATGATGATGATGAAAAAACCTTATTTAGCCCTCTTTAAAGCGAAGGGGGCAGCGGAATAGAGGGTTGGGGGAGGAACTACTTGAAGTAGGCCTCCTCTATACTCTCAGCCCACTCCAGGATGGCCTCCTGAAGGTCGGGCCTCGAGCTCCGCAAGGCAGCCTCCCACTGCTCCTCTCTAGGTAGTAACTGCTTGAGGAAAGGTGGAAGAGGGAGACACGCCGTAGTGGGGGACTCCGCCGATTTGGAACACCTGGGGTTCTTTAACGTGCACCTTAATCCAAGTACACGGGTGTTTGCGCATTTCGCCCCCATCGAAATGCGGCCGCCGTGGCCGGGATTCTATCCCGCGACCTCCGTGCTTAGCAGCCCAACACCATAGCCACCAAGCAACCACGGCGGGTACACATATAAACGCGCAATATTTACATGCAGAATGATAAACATTCTTTTTTTTTTGTCAAAGTGTAGAAAGTGAATTTGAAAATAACATATGCCAGCTCGTTTGTTCAGTGTGTCCTAGATAACGTTAGCCAAGTTGTTCAAATAAATAGAAATGTTTAAACAACACGGTCAAAGATACAGTTACAACACCTAGTACTCAGTCGTCAGAGGTCTGGCGACCAAACATCGTAGATCTTAGTAGTAATAGTAGTAGAAACATTTATTTCGAAGGGAAAGAAGTAGTTGTCGAAGACTTGGGCGGCGGATGGAGAACTCATTTCAGAGCCCCTGTGGCCTGTGCTGCTGCCCTTGCCTGCTGTACCAGGCTGCGCTGGGTTGTCAGGTCCGAGCTGGACAGAGAGGCCTCCCACTGCTCCTTCGTTTGAAGTGTTTGTAAGTGTATGGGTTTGTCCCCCGTGCACCCCCACGTAACATGGAAGGCGGTGGGGTGACCGTCGCACCATGGGCAGGTAGGTCTGTAGCGTTCTGGAAACAGAATGTGATGCTTATACAGGTTGGGGAAAGTGTCCGCCTGGAGTTGTCTCCAGTCGCGGGCCTCCTGCGCAGTAAGTTGTCTATGTGGTGGTGGTAGGAACTGGCGCATGAGACGTTGGTGATGGAGCCTAATATTATAAACTGCGATCGTATCTCGCGCTTTATTTTTTAAATCTCCTTTTCTTTTCCGTTGAAAAGCTTGGCTAACGTTAGCTCGGACATCCCTATATAAAGTTGTGCACTGCCAGCATAGTGTTAATGGCATGTTTCACTGCAGAGTATCTCCACGCGTAATATTGCGGTAGTTTTTGTGTTAATTGGAATATTTAGCATTTTTTAAGGGATAAAATTATGCTTGTTCGCATATCATTGAGAGGCATGATTTCTTTGTGGGCACTGGTACCTCAATTAAGGTATGTTCCGAATGGCTGCGAGTTCCTTTAACCGCGGCAAGGTAGGCCTGCGGTTAGCTTTCTCTGGATGCTATGGGAGAAAAACAAAACTGAAGCAATGTGTTGAGGAGGAAGATGAGGAGGGGGAGGCTGGTACTGCTGCTGCTAGCGCTACTTCTACTACTACTCCTACAACTACTACTACTTTGCTGGCCGTGGCTGCTGCTGCTGTCTTGTCAAATTGTTAAGAAGACAGCAATCATAACAAAACTCCTATACAGTGTTTCTTCCTTTCTTTTTTTTTATTTCGTACACTTAAAAAAAGTCTATATGATTTACTCAAATTAGGTCATTATATGTATACAGATGAATCATCCACTCAAGCGGACATTACTTGCAATGAAAATGGTTGAATTCAATCGCTAATTAAACTTATTACAAAAACGAACTTAAATTTCACATTTTAAGGCTGAACGAGAAGAAAGAGGGGCCGAGGGGCCTGATTTTTATTAGTCATATCATAAGAAGCCAACAAACACTGACACCAAGGACAACATAGGGGAAATTACTTGTGTTTAATAAAGGAAATAAAGAAACGATAAATTAATGGAAATGAAAGTGGATGAAAAAACTACTTGCCGCATGTGGGGAACGATCCACAACCTTCGCATGTTTCCCCTATGTTGTCCTTGGTGTCACTGTTTGTTGGCTTCTTATGATATGACTAATAAAAATCGGGCCTGTCGGTTAACCCCCTTTCTTCAAATTTTAAGGCTGATGCTTATGTCGGGAAGTTCGAGGGAATCGTCATAAATTTACGGTTCGGTGTTTCTAGTCTGCATTTCAAACTGTCCGCGTAGACCGAAATAACGGGCGTCAGATTATACGTAAAATTGCCTAATTGCGCATGCGCGACACCGCGAAGCAATGGCTCGCTGTGCGACACGTCCTTTGTGACACGTTTCGGTCCCTTGTGACGAAGAATGGCGACGTGGAGGAGAGCTTCGCCATACCACGGTAAGGAGCGTCTGCCTCGCCCGCTGCTGCCCAACTGAATACGCGGCGAATCGCGAGCCTTGGCCAAGCGTCAATCGGAATCGGTTCGTGGTGAGAGGGAAATGCGACGGCAGTTTCGTTTTACGCCGTACTTTTAGGTCGCAGAGGAGTTAGACGAAGAGTAACGCATCACGGTGCCGCGTGTCTAATTGGGTATGTTGAATGGATAATTTTACGTTGAATTTCAGCCTACACGGACATTCTAAAATGCAGATACACGGACCTAGACTCTAGTGACAATCCCTTTCAACTTTTTCGTATAAACATGGGCCGTAAATTCTGCAAGAAGTTGAATTATGTAATTAGTAAGTGAATGGATTAGATTGTTTTCTTTCCGGGGTTCTTTTTTTTTTTGCAAATTATGTTCGTCTGGACAGAGAGAATTCATCTGCGGCGACGTGGTTCCCTGCAACAAATACTCACCTTCAAGCGCGTAATCCCTCTAATTAAATGCAACTTTCTACGCCTTGTTCGCATGGGTTTGGAGTGTCTGATGGTTCCGTTCCTCGCCGAGTGAGCGAAGTGAGCCGATCTCGGACAGCGTAATCCGTGGTCGCATGGGTCGCGTGGCGGGGGTCTTTGCGTCTTCCCCTCTTCCCGGCAGACACGTGATCGCCATGCTACCAGGCGCAACGCAGAAGACAAACAGGGACCGAATTCGCAAATCTTCTCGTTTGTAAGTAATCACTGCCAATGGCTGCACGCATTCGCTAATAACATATCCAGCATCAGGATTGGTGGTAATTTGCTCTTGCGAACAAATCTAGAGCAAGAGCTTTTTTGCAGCTGTATACCATTTAATTAACCGCCTCTCTCTCTCTCTCACGCACACACGCATGTACACACACACACGCACGCACATACACACACACACGCACACACACACACGCGCGCACACACACACACACGCACGCACACACGCAAACACGCACGCACGCACGCACACACGCACACGCACACACACGCACACATACGCACGCATGCACACACACACGCACGCAGTGATTCGCGCCTTCTAGGGCGAAGTATTCAAGGATATTAAGCTATCGTACCCCGTAGCTCGACATACCGTAGCATCCCTCCGCGTTTCCACGGAGTCTCGTTCCCAAGTTCTATTTTTTAAATTCAGTTTTGGTGGTTGGACCAGGACCCGCACATTTCATCAAGAGAAACATACTTACAGGTAAACACAGCCTCAGTGGTGGGAATCAGAAAATCGCAAAAATAAATCTAGTACAGTGTGAAGATACAATAAGTCGACAGATTACGCAAAGCAGCTACGCAGAATATTGCTTGGAAACTTCTAGATTTAACTGGTAGAGCCAAAATTTCCCCCTGCTTATTTGCTGATTTTATTCGGCCGAACTATGTCCGTTGATAACAGCTGGTAATTTCACGCCACGAGCTCAGTTTATCAATTGGTCCCGTTTAAACACCTTCACATTTCAGATCGTCATGGAGTCGCACCGAAAAATTGATTATCTCCATAAGGCGCAGTAATATTCAGTTCCACACTGGCTGCAGACACGTGCATACCCCAAGCAGGCGCTCTTTAGGTCAGGCGCTAATCCCATCCGCACTAGGGAAGCACTATCCCAACTTCAAGCAGCAATGTTCCTCAAACCCAGAAGGCTTACAGGGCATCGTCACCATTGACTGCCTTTCGCTTCCACTGCTTTCTTTTCTTAGCGATCGCGTACAGTTCCGGGGGAACTTCTCTCTTTTCTTGTCGTAGAATCCCAATCATCTCCTGGGCGCAGCGACTGTGGTCCGGCTCAAGAAACGTGTACGCGCTACCGGGCTCCCCCTTGGAGTGCGACATGTGGCTGATCCGTCGTGCGTACCCTTCGGCGCCACTTGGATAATCATAATTGACCACGTAGCGCACGTGGTCCAAGCGCAGTTCTCGCGCGGCCACGTCGGTCGCCACCAGGATGGGAGTCTTGCCTTGGCGGAATGCGGCAAGCGCCCAATCCCGCGCGCGCTCCGTAGTCCCGCCGTGGACGCCGACGACGGGCCAGTCTCGAAGTCGCAGCTTGGACACCAGGTCGTCGACACGCTTCTTTGTTTCCACAAACACGATGACCTTTCTGGCTCCAACTTCTTGCTCGCTCAGGATATCCTCTAAGAGTGCCGAGAGCCTTGCGTATTTCTCAGATTCGGCACAGATGCAGACCACGTGCTCGACGTTCTCATAGGGCGAGGCACGAGGCTCACCGATGTTAACCTCTATGTAGTCTGTCAGCAGTGCGTCGACGAGCCGGTACAGTTCCCTGGGTCTCCTCGACATCCACATTAGGGTCTGCCGATCGGGCCTTACGTGCTTCGCGATGCCGAGAATCTGTTGTTCGAAACCCATGTCGACCATGCGGTCCACTTCGTCCAGCACAAGGTAGGTGCAGCGGCCGATGTCCAACTTACCCTCCTTGAGGAAAGTGTAGAGACGACCAGGTGTCGCGACGCATATTTCGAAGCCGCGACAAAGATCCCTCAGCTGTCGGTCTTTCGGACAGCCGGAGAAGACGCACGTGGCGCGGACGTTGGTGCATCTTTCGAGTTCGCCCAACACCCGCTGAATCTGGCGGGCTGCCTCGGTAGTTGGAGCCAATACCAGAGCCAGAAAACCCTGGTGGAGTTGTAGAGGCTGCTGGTTGAGAACGTGAACGATGGCCGGGAGGATGTAAGCCAGGGTCTTGCCCTCAACTCCGGCGCCGAGGATGGCGAGCAGGTCTCTACCCTTGAGCGCTACGGCCCAACACTGTGCCTGCACGGGAGTCGGGGAGGTGTAGTTGTTCGCCTCGAGGGCCTCGATAAGGCATGCTGGGAACTTGGCCTCATGAAGACGCAGCAGTGGCTTCTGAACGCCGCGCCCATTTACTGTAATTCGGTTTTTCTGGCGATAATCTTCCACTTCCTCTGGCGAACGCCACGCCGTTCTAAAGTTCTCGAGGTAGAAGTTTTTCGCGAAAGGCTGCAGAATTATTTCGCGCCACTTTGGAGGTCTAGGTTGATGCATGTTGCCGGTGCTGTCGGTAACCGTTTGATTGCTGATGAACAAACTTGCCGTGTAGTTATCGCCCTTGGCCATGTACCTATCTTCAGAGTTCAGGTGCAAATCGAAGTCGGGATCGTCGTCGAAAATAACGTTCAAGGCAGGATTTGGAGGCAGCGGCTCGTTGGGGCCATTGGGGGGACCGAGAAGCTGGCCTCCATTCAGGCCGTCGAGGTCGAAGAGCAGATCCCCCATTTGCGCGGTCTCCTGATCTTGGTACCAGGATATCCTTGTTTTTGAGACCAAAAATTCACGCCCGCACGAGGTAGATATAGATGCTTGTGATATACTGGCTCGGCCCCAAGCCCCAATATTGCGCCCGCCTCAGTCGACCTCCGATCCTCCTCTTCTTCGCCCGATCATGATGGCGATCAACATGCTAATCCCAGACAATGACACATATTCACAACGGAGGATTGGCCATGAAGCGGGTGGTGAGCAATAAGCAGATAGACGGAGAAGGGGGTAAACAGCAGTAATTGTAATAACGAGGGTATTAAAGGAAAACATTTCGTATAATAATATTATTTTACACGAATATTCATTTAATAATAGAGGAAAAAGAAGAATGCCTTGTCTAACGTTCCGTTTAGTCAGACATAATTGATCTGACCCCTCTTCTTCCTCTTCTCTTGGTCTCTCCTGTGCGCTTCTTCCTTCTCTTTCACGAGCGTTACACGAGACTCTCCTCTGTCGTCAACCCTCATGGGTTGATATGGCACCGCCTTATCCACAGATGTCTCAGTAACATCTTGCGGTCCACCGTAGCAGAGAGTCTTTGAAATGCCGCGCTGGTGGGCTGTCTTCACAACTTTGTAAGGTCCTCTAAAAGGGGCCTTTCATACTTGCAGACCTCTCCGAACAAGCACGTAATCGCCCACGTATGTCCGATTATCTCATTCAATGTCGGCGGTCGTAACTTCTTTTCATGGCGGTCTTGTGCCTTACATATTGGTCTCACATTTCCTTCGTTCTTGCAGCACCAAGAGATTCGCGATTCCCAACAGGCGGTCTGCGGGAAGCCATTTCGATTTGCCATGGTACGCGATGTACAGTGTTCATCCTAAGCCAGCCGTGTGTGAGTGATTGTGGTGGTTCACAGCCTCTTCAAGGGCACATTTCCAACCACCTAGAAATCCCGGGTAAAGCGCGATGAACTATTTGACATCTAGTACCGCACTCTCGGTGAGTCCATTTGTTTCTCTATGGTACGATGCAGCAAAACTAATCTCTATATTCCTCTCGTCAGTCCATCGTTTCAAGCGATCACTTGAGGTTGCGTGTGTTTTGTTGCAAATGGGTCGCAAGCCCCAATGGTAGCGTTGGCCTGGCGGCCTGGGGCACAGCTGGAAGCATTCGAAGGTCCTGGCAAAGCATGAGTCGACAGCCAGCGCTTGTCTGTGGTATTTGTTTCCTTGGTTCCTCGTCTTTTTCGCGCTGTTTCACCTCAGTTCTTCCCGCCAAGGGCGTCCAGGCATGTTTCAATGCCACATGTCTTCGTGTGTGTGCGTGTGTGTGTGTGCATGTTGGTGCCCACGCTTGTCAAAGCGCGGCAGCCGGGGAGAGGAGCTCCCCAACTGTGAAGCGAGGAGGTCTGATCGGCGCCGGCCCGGCGGATGCGTCCCCCCCCCCCCCGTTCTCAACGTGTCCATGCGCCGCCGTCACGTGCGCCTCATCCCGAGCCGTTCCTTCTTGCCCTCGACTCCGAGAGTATAAAAGCAGCTGCCCCCCCCCCCCCGACGCCAAGAAAGAGGCTTCGAATTCTTCTGTCGAGTAACGTGCTCTCCCGTCTCTCCACTTCGGTCGACCTGACCGGCCGCTCTTTTGCGATGCTAGAATAAACAAGTTCTAAGTATGAACCAACTAGCCCTCATCAAGATCTTACTAATGAAAATTTCTTCTACAATGGGCTCCTTCCTCTCATCACCGGCCTTGCAAGGCCCAGCATACGTATGTGTCAACCTCATCGCCATAACTACTTGCCAGTCACGTTCCTGTAGTTACTACCTGAGAAGACGCATCACGCCACCTGAAATCACAGGCCTTTTTGGTCTCGTAGAACCTTCTTGGGGACACGCAAAAAGGATGTGCAAATTACTAAAGTCTGAAAAATGGCGCCCAATACGATTATGCAATGATTGGCTGAAAGTACTCGTTGAAGAAAGAAAAGACCCCTGCAAAAAGGACCGAACCCTGCGCGACTACAAGAGACTTGCCGGGCAATCTACAGAATTCCTGTGGCAACGCACCAGGATCTCCCTACCGAAGCCGTGCACCAGGATCACCAATGCCAACGTAGTCACCACGCTTGGCGAAGCTGCAATTCCAGGCCAAGTTAGGAGGACCCTCGAAAAAGGCCCGAAATATAGTTTTGAGCCAAAGCTTACTGCTCCACAGCTCCTAGCCATGGATAGAAGCATAGGAGACAGGGCTGAGGATCAAGACCGTGAACGAGTTGTCGGTAAAGCCGTGGACTGCGTCCTAAAACACGCACCGTGTGGAAAATCAGGTACGCCACCCATAGAGAAAATTGTAAAGAAGCTAAAGAATGATGAACTTGAAATACTACAGGCAGATAAAGAAGACGGTTTTGTTGTTGTGCCAAAAAACCTTATGAACCAGAAATCCATGCAAGCTATCATTAAGAATTGCAAAGCTGTTCCCTTCGACCCGAAAAAGCAAAAGAAGGCAGCCCTGAAGCTACACAAAGACTTGCACCTAGACGCTGAGCATGTGTTGGCGGGCTAGTTGGTTAGAAGGTGTCCCCCTTCTTCGTTGTTGTTTTATTGGGCGCCGTCTTTGTAACCTAGACTCGTTACGGCAGCTTGTGAACAAAGCGGAGACGGAGTTCCTTGATGTTTTCTTCACTTGCAAGACACACAAGCCTGAATACCCTTTCAGGGTTATTGTGTCCGAGAAGACGTCATGGCAATGTCATGTAGGAAAAGTCCTGCAAGGCCATCTCAAGATGTTGCAGATAAATGACCCTTTCCTGGTGAGAAGCTCGGAAGAAGTTATCTCGGCCATAAATGAAGACCAGAAAACCGCACTAACCGCTTTCTTCTGTAGATGTAGAGGACTTATATTATTCTGTGCCGCGAGATGGTTTGATGTGCGCTGTGCGCGATAGGATAGAAGATTTCGGCGAAGTTAATTTTCAGAATTCTGTATGTGTCAACAGCGACAATTTTTTAGCGCTGTTAGACTTTTATCTTCGTTCAACTGCTGTTAATTATGATGGCCATTTCTACATCCAACGCACTGGCATCTGTATAGGATCAGCCATCGCCCCCATTTTATGTGACATTTTTTTATCCTCGGTTGACAATCTAATTTCTGCTAAGTTGGTAGACATGCCTGTAACGCGAGTGTTTAGATATGTTGACGACTACTTAATTGTTATGAAGAAAGATTCCTGTATGCATTTTCATGACGCGGTCGAAGAAATTTTGAACTTGTTCATCAACTCATCGGGAGGACTTAAGTTCACGTATGAATTGCCAATTAACAACCGCATTCAGTTTCTAGATATTAACCTCTGTTTTTCTTTGGACGAGCACGCATGCTGGGAATATCAACCCAGATCTAAGAAAACCTTGTTGCGTTACGACAGCGCACACTCTAAATTGATGAAGAGAGGCATAGCAACAACTTGCATTACGGCAGCACTTAATAAGTCATGTGAGCATGAGTGCGATCACAGTTTTTTAAATCAGATATCGCGACTACAGAACGCAGGCTTTCCCAGTTCTGTGATCACTTCAGTATGCGAAGCCATTTTGCAGAAAGAGAAAAGAAGTTCCGATGCTTCCCAAGAAGAAAACAAAGACAAAAGACAAGCGCACGTGGTGCCATACTTACACAAGTTGTCTCACAATCTGAAGAAAGTTTCCAATAGACATAACATTAATTTGGTTTTCAGTGCCCCGTGTAAGTTGTCCTCGATATGCAATCGCATGAACAAGCGCGAAAGGCACCTGTGCACCACTGTTCAACATGTGGTGTGTGCGGTGACATAGAACATTACCTAATGTGCTGTATTGTGTATAACGCGGAAAGGAGCGTGTTATTCGGGTCCCTCAAGAACACAGGACTTCCTCACAGCTCTCTTCAGGACATTGTTTTCCCGCGCGGGAACCGATTGTGTAGGAAGGAGGTCTCTCGCCTTCTGTTAAATTACCTACAGGACACGAATTTGGCTTCCACATGGTGAACTGAGGAGTGACCATTTGTAATTGGGAGGTCTGTGTCTGATTATGTGATTTATTTATTGTAAGTGTCGCTACGGTGGAGCAATTGCCGGCAGCACCTGCAAGGCTAATCCCACCAGTAGCCTACAACAACTCAACTCAACTCAACTCAACTCATAAAACTCATTTCACTGAGTGCAGGCGCAATGTCATCTATGAAATACCGCTCAGCTGTGGGAAATCTTGTATAGGTCAAACGGGACAGTGCTTCAATGAAAGAGCTCGTCAGCACAGCACTAACCTAAAGAATGGCTATGGGAGTCATTTAGCTGGACACTGTAACAAGTGTCAATGCACCCCCATATTTGAAAAGACAAAATTCATAGGGAAGGGAAGTAGTAAGAAGGACAGGGAAATAGTAGAGGCCTTTCATATAAGAAAGGAAAGCGATAGATGTGTAAGCACGCCCTCTCTTGCCTTGTCGGGAAAAGAAATCACATTTTTGGAAGAAAGATTAAAATGTTGATTTGCAGATGCTTTTGCGACTGATGTGCGCATGCCTATGCTGTAGAAGGTATAAATGTCCGGTGAAATTCAAATAAACTTCCAGTTGGCAGTCAGCGCTTGTCTGTGGTATTTGTTTCCTTGTGTCCTCGTCTTTTTCGCACTGTTTCACCTCAGTTCTAAGTATGAACCAACTAGCCCTCATCAAGATCTTACTATTGGCGGGAAGCGTTGCGGCAGCGCTGAACGCGCCAAAATGTCCGCCGCTTTGAACGAAGTCCCGGCGTCCGTTGCATCGGCGCCGGCTATAGCAGGCGCCGATGCAACGGCCTACGACGATGCAACGGTTTACGACGATGCAACGGTTTCGCCTACGACGCGCGGTACATACACCGCGCGTCGTAGGCGAAACGTAACAGACCACCCCGCCGGGAGAAGGAGATCCCGATGGTCAGGGGACTGCATCCGCTATCCGGAGGGATGTCGCTCGATGATGCTCAAAACCGAAGTCGGTCGTCCCTCGGCGTTTCTTGAGCGCAGCGCACAGAGAAGGCCTCGTTCTCACGTTCAGGTTCACACAGGACACTGCAAAGTGACTTCGGGAGAGTTGCCATTTTTTCTCTCGTTCCCAGCAAGCGTTAGAACTACGCTGAAACTCAACCGCTCAGTTAGCAAGCACGACACAAACCTCACTAAGCGATGCCAGGCTCTTTCCCCTTTTATACTACTGCCTAGTTCCTTACAGTAGTCTAGCAGCACTCAGAACGCGTCCACAAATTGTAAAATTGCACTAGAAAGCACGTCATGACTTTGAAACACTAAACAAAAGCAATATGTAAAAAAATCCTGCCTCAGGAAGAAAACATCAGTGACAAACAACTTTGAGTCTGATTCCTACGTTAGGGGCTTCGACTTAAGCCATCGGCGTTACCGTTGAGACTCCCATTATTGTAACGCACCTCAAAGGAATATTGTTGCAAAGCGAGGCTCCAGCGCAGGAGGCGGCCATTCTTGGAAGAGATGGTCTGCAGCCATTGGAGAGGGCAGTGATCCGTCTCGAAGCATGCGAAGCGGAGACCGCAGCGAGCGACCGTACAACAGCTCAGCTGGCGAAAACACCGTAGCCGCATGCGGCGCGGTCCTTAATGCAAACATCACCCCCGGCAGACACAGCTCCCAGTCAGTTTGTTGTTCAAAACACAATGCTCTCAACACGCGCTTCATGACGGAGTGGAGCTTCTCAACGGAATTCGACTGTGGGTGGTACACTGAGCTGTGTAACAGCTTTACCCCACACCTTTCGAGAAAGGCTGTCGTAAAAGCGCTAGTAAACACTGTGCCCTGATCTGACTGGATTTCCGCAGGAAAAGCAAGTCGCGCAAATATGGACAGTAGTGCATTGACTATCTCAACTCATCTGAGTTCTTTAAGCGGCACTGCTTCAATGAACTTTGTCGCTGGGCAGATCACAGTCAAAATGCGTCTGTACCCCGTGGCTGTTACCGGCAGAGGTCCCACTATCAATAACGAGCCGTCTAAAAGGCTCCGTAATGATAGGTACCAACTTCAACGGCGCCCTCGATTTGTCCCCTGGTTTGCCCACCCGCTGACAGGTGTCGCATGTCCTCACAAAGTGTTCTGCGTCACGAAAACACCCTGGCCAATAGTACTCTTGAAAGAGACGGTCCTTAGTCTTCTTAACTCCTAGGTGTCCGGACCATGAACCTCCATGCGACAAGCGCAACAGATCCTGACGGTCGCACTGAGGCACGATCAGCTGATCGAACTCCACTCCCCTTCGGTCTAGATACTTCCGGTACAGGACCCCACTTCTTTCCACAAAACAAGCATTTTTCTTGGCGATACCTTCCTTGACATTGCAGCGCATGTTTTCTAGGCTGCCATCCTTTTTTTGCTCGGCTATCAAAGCCGACCGGCTGACTTTTAGCAACCTATTAAGTCCATCTGACGTAGGCGCGATGAGCAAATCTGCAGATAGCTCTTCTAACTTTCCCGTGTCGGGCATTTCCAGTATCTGGTGCCTTCAACGCTACAGGCTCAATTTTATTCAGTTCGGACGTGCTCTGAATATCAGCTTGCTACGCCTCCGACCCTTTTTCATGGTTCGACAACGTCGGCCCCGCAACTACCGCCTTTGCAGCGAGCTCCCGAACTCTCGATCTGGTTAAGGCCTGAACGCTAGCCTCACCAAACAATAGCCCCTTCTCGCGCAGGAGGTGATCGGACCTGTTCGAAAATAGGTACGGGTACTAGGGGGGGGGGCAGCATGGATGACACTGCGGCCTCCGTTTCAACTGCTCCGAAAGGTCCTTCAATAAGCACTTTTGCTACGGGCAGACACACGCTATGAGCTTCCACGGTTTGCTTGACCCATGCGCACTCGCCTGTGAACATATCGGGTTCTACGTAAGAGGGGTGAACTACATCCATTGTAGCTCCGGAATCACGAAGCACTCGGCACTCTTTCCCGTTCACGAAGAGGTCTCGCATGTAAGGCTCGAGAAGCTTCATGTTCTCGTCAGTGCTGCATAATGACAAAAACACGACTTTTGTTTTTGTTTCTGGACACTGCGCCGAAAAGTGACCCGGCTTCTGGCACGTATAACACACGCGCGCTTGCCTCGTCTCGAACCGCTTTCTGCGTTCGGCTTCGGCTGCCGCCGTCTCCTTACGTTCGGTCGGACTGCTTTCACTCGCATCCGCACTACGTGTGTCCCCCCTTGCTCTCATGGGCGTGAACTTCGGCCTTTCAAACTTGGAGCCAAATTCACCCTTTTGACCGTCCTTAGCTCCACGAGCCCGACGCGTCACAAACTCTTCGGCTAGCTCAGCGGCTCTAGCAACCGTACTAACGTCTGGCCTATCCAAGACCCAGTACCGCACGTTCTCAGGTAACCGACTATAAAACTGTTCCAGCCCGAAACACTGCAGAACTTTCTCGTGGTCACCAAACGCTTTCTCTTCTTTGAGCCACTCCTGCATGTTTGACATAAGCCTGTAGGCAAACTCTGTATATGACTCACTTCTGCCTTTCTCATTTTCCCGAAACTTCCGACGGAACGCCTCCGCTGACAGCCTGTACTTTTTCAGCAGACTCGATTTCACTTTGTCGAAATCCTCTGCCTCCTCTCTTCAAGCGAGCGACTACGTCGGCCGCCTCGTCGGGAAACAAAGTGAGCAAGCGCTGTGGCCACGTTTCCCGAGAGAACCCCTGCTTCTCGCACGTTCGCTCAATGTTAACCATAACAAACCAATGTCCTCTCCAAGCTTAAACGGCCACATCAGGTCAGTCATTTTGAACGATACTCGTTCTCCTGCACCGTGTGCCTCACTTCCATTACGAGCGCGTTGCAACTCTACCTCGAGACGCTTCATTTCCAAAGCGTGTTGACGGTCGCGCTCCTCTTTACGTTCGCGCTCGTCTTTCTCTTTTTGCTCTTTACGTTCGCGCTCGTCTTTATCTTTTTGCTCTTTACGTTCACGCTCCTGTATTTTTGCCGTCTCCCTCTCCTCAATGGTATCAAGGCATTCCGACAGCTCGTCATCCTCAGCTTCCAACTCAAGAATAGCCCTTAGCAGTTCTGGTTTTCTGAGTTTGTCTGAGACATTCAGACCCAACTCTCTTGCAAGCTCCAGCAATTTCGGTTTGCGCAACGACTTCCAATCCATGGCTGCTCTGAATGCTGCTTTCTCTACTGCCTACTATTGTCTTGCCGCAAACTAACCCGGCAGCAACGACAACCACAATTACCAGCTCTGTTTCTGACACTAACAAAAGCCTGGCAAAACTCAGAAGAAGAAAGTCCCGCACTCACCAAACCTCGTAGCTAAGACTTAAGCGCAGTCGTTCCGCTGCAGGCAACCAGTCATCACACAGGGCTCGTTGCACTGCTCCCGGATGGTCGTTGTGCTGCTCAGCATACAGTCGACCGCATATCTTCGCTGCTGGCCTCCGTTGTCGCGATCTCACCTCTGGCAAACAGTTGTTGCATCTGGGTCGCAAGCCTCAAGGGTAGCGTTGGCCTGGCGGCCTGGGGCACAGCTGGAAGCATCCGAACGTCCTGGCAAAGCATGAGTCGACTGCTAACAGAACAACTTGTTTATTCTAGCATCGCAAAAGAGCGGCCGGTCAGGTTGACCGAAGTGGAAAGACGGGAGAGCACGTTACTCGACGGAAGAATTCGAAGCCTCTCTCTTGGCGTCCGGGGGCAGCTGCTTTTATACTCTCGGAGTCGAGGGCAAGAAGGAACGGCTCGGGATGAGGCGCACGTGACGGCGGCGCACGGACACGTTCAGACGAGAAGTGATGCATCCGCCGGGCCGGCGCCGGTCAGACCTCCTCGCTTCACAGTTGGGGAGCTCCTCTCCCCGGCTGCCGCTCTTTGACATGCGTGGGCACCAACATGCACACACACACACGCACACACACGAAGACACGTGGCATTGAAACATGCCTGGACGCGCTTGGCGGAAAGCGTTGTGGCAGCGTTGAACGGGCCAATATGTCCGCCGCTTTGAACGAAGCCCCGGCGTCCGTTGCATCGGCGCCGGCTATACCGCGCGTCGTAGGCAAAACTTAACAGTTCGAACACACAAACTGATAAGTTCACGTGTGTTTGAACATATCTAGGTTAAGCAGTGATATAACGCAGTTGGAATCTCTTTTCCCTGCTTGCATGCCACCATGCTTGTGCACTCATCAATAGCCAGTAGAAAAGCTTGCGTAGTTCATGATCTCTCCCCTTTTTTTCTGAGCTCAGCGAAGGTGTATAGTCACAAATGGCTTTTTTGAGTGTTTTGGTATAAACATGGCGCTTCCACGGCGTTTGAACTTCGCTTTGCAGAGCTGGCATTGATGGTACGTCTTCACATATTCTGAAATATCCTGTTTCATCGTAATGCGGTGAAACATCTGTTTAACCTTCCAAAAACCGTCATGACGACAGGATTCCGGAGAATCATGATACAGTCTTAAATTTATTTCTATGTTTTTGTAGACAAGTGCAGCCTACCATGTTTGAAAATCATCTCTTCCTTGCTGTCCCACAACATATGGGTAACATACTTGCCATCCTGGTTCCTAATTATCAGTCTTGACAAGGCGTCTGCATCTGGAAATCTTACAGCGAAGCTGTATGCGACTAGTGTTCCGTGCATTCTTGTTCTCCGTGAACAAAAACTATCATCATCAATGGTTCATACCCCCGTAAGCATTTATGCTCCCCTAAGCAAGCAATAAATGCAATGGCTCATAGCCCCGTAAGGCAGAGGTGACAAGCACTCAGCAAAGTGAAGCGAACAGTGCTTAAATTCTTTATAATCACGCATACAACACACAGAGCAGCATGTCATCGTCGATGACTCATACCCCGGTGAGCAATGGCTCATACCCCCGTAAGCAAGCAAAAAATTCAACGGCTCATAGTCCCATAAGGTTAATGGCTACTCACTTTACGCCAATTAAATGCAATGACACTACCCCTGTTGTCGTTATTGGTGATTTCGATGTGGATGTATCGGTACCGAAAAGGGAGCGGTTTACGCGTTCCGTGTTGCAAACATATCCCTTTCGATGACACACAGATCCGGCCCAACTGACTAGCCAACGCGTACGTGCATCGATTTGACCTTATCAAAAAATGCAATTGCAGTTGCGAATGAAATAATGACCACCAATCAAGGCAATAAATAAGTGTGCGTACCTTTAGTCACGATGACCACTCATCAAGACAATAAACGAGTTTGTACCTTTGTTCAAGATTATGTTTCACCTCCATGTCCTGTGCTGCTTCGCTGGTCAACCACCTTCACAGAAAGGAACAGCTGATTTTTCATGTCATAAGAAGCCCCCCCCCCCCAACAAACAATGACACCAAGGAAAACATAGGGGAAATTATTTGTACTTAGTAAATTAATTTAAAAAATTATAAATTAATGGAAATAAAAATAGATGAGAGAGAGAGAAAAAAAAAAGCATTTATTCGAACCATCGAGGTGGTTGCTTTTGGTGTCGAATGGGTGGTGTCCTTATTCCAGGACTCCACTGGCCATGGCTGCTCGACGTACTTCTAGTCCCGCCAGGGTATCGCCAGTCAGCTGTACCTCCCACCGCTCAAATGACGTGCTAGGCGTCTTTAAGTGTTGAGGTTTGCCCCCGCACCCCCAAGAGATGTGAAAGAGTGTAGGGCGTGTGTCGCCGCACCAGGGGCAGATGCCGCGATATGTATGTGGGAACATTTTACTGTATCTCTGTAGGTTTGGAAATGTGCTGGTCTGAATAAGTCGGAGAGCTACGGCATCTTCAGTGCTGAGCTTTCTGTGAGGCTAACTGTGGTTTTATCAGGTGGAGCTTATTATCCGTTTCCGCGTCATACATATGTTGCCAGTGATCTCGCAGTCTTCTTCGCAAGAAAGGCCTCAGATCTGTGACAGGCACCTGAGCGGTAGGGTTAACAGCTTGCGATGCGATTGACGTGGCCATCTCGTCCGCCAGAACGTTACCCTCAATGCTCCTATGGCCAGGCACCCAGCATATAATGATACGCTGGTTAGATCTGTACGCTATACACAAGACGGAATATAATTCATTAAGTACTGGATTTTTGTGTGTATAGAGTGACATCAGGGCCTTCACGACACTTAGGGAGTCTGTATATATCGCGGACTTTTGGAGTTTTGATTTTCTTATAAGCTTCACAGCAGACAGTAATGCTTGGGCCTCGGCCGTAAATATACTTGTTTCCGGATGTAGTACATCGGATTCTGAGAAGGATGGGCCGACGGCAGCATACGACACCCCGGCATTAGACTTCGAAGCGTCTGTGTAGACCTCTGAGCAGGAGTGCTTGTGCTGGAGTTCTAGGAAATGAGTTCGTATTTCGATCTCTCGTGCGTGTTTTGTTACTTCTAAAAAGGATATGTCACATTCTATGACCTGCCACTCCCAAGGCGGTAACAACTTGGTTGGATGCATTAGGCGAAGCTCGGGGAGTGGGACACGCATTTCATCACTAAGCTCCCTCACTCGAAGCGAGAAAGGCTTTCTTACAGAGGGGCGATTATGGAAAAGTGTAGTGCAGGTCATATCGTTAACAGTGTTAAAACATGGATGTTGATGATTGGATTGTATTTTTAGGAAATATGTAAGGCTGATGTAAGTTCTCTGTAGATGGAGGGACCATTCATTTGATTCCGCGTATAAGCTTTCAATCGGGCTTGTTCTGAAAGCGCCAGTGGCTAACCGGATACCTAGATGGTGAACAGGATCTAGCATCTTTAGCGCGCTCGGGGCGGCAGAGTTATATACTACAGCACCATAATCCAATCGAGACCGAATCAGGCTCTTGTATAGGTTCATTAAACGCTTCCTGTCACTACCCCATGTAGTCTGGGATAGAAGTTTCATTAAGTTCATTGTTTTTAGACATTTTTCTTTCAGATGTTTAATGTGTGGAATGAAAGTGAGTCTGTAGTGAAGTATAATACCCAGGAATTTGGGCTCTTTGTTGACAGGTATTTGGCGTCCACACAGTTCTAAGGAAGGATCCGGAAACAGGCCTCTCTTTCTTGTAAAAAGAACACAAGAGCTTTTGTGGGGGTTGATTTTAAATCCGTTTTTGTCTGCCCACTTGGAAATCTTGTTCAAGCCCTGCTGCACCTGTCTCCCGCATACTGAGAGGTTACAGGATTTGAAGCCGATTTGAATGTCGTCAACGTAGACAGAATAAAGAATGGCAGGTGGTAGCGAAGCACGAAGCGTGTTCATCTTCACGATGAAGAGCGTACAACTCAGCACGCCTCCCTGTGGTACACCTGTTTCTTGTGTGAAAGGTCGCGACAATACGTTGCCGATTTTCACTCGGAAGATGCGATTCAACAAATAGCTTTCAATTATTTTCAGCATACTGCCACAGATGCCCATTTCCGATAAATCTCGCAAGATGCCGTAGCGCCATGTTGTGTCATATGCCTTCTCCATGTCAAGGAACATTGACATGAAAAACTGCTTATGTACAAATGCGTCCCGAATATATCCTTCAATGCGTACTAGGTGATCTGTTGTCGACCGGCCTTCTCTGAAGCCACACTGATAGGGATCAAGTATATTGTTGAGTTCAAGGAAACGTATGAGTCTGCGATTAATCATTTTTTCAAAAACCTTACACAGGCATCTTGTAAGAGCTATCGGGCGATAGCTTGCGGCCATGAATGGGTCTTTCCCCTGCTTCAAAACAGGGACCACAATTGCTTCTTTCCATGCAGTTGGAAAGTATCGCGCAGCCCAAATAGTGTTGAAAATTGTGAGTAGTATAACTTGGGTGTCATTGTGTAGGTTTTTGATCATTTCATACATCATTCTGTCAGAACCCGGTGCGGAGCTCTTGCATGATCTCAAGGCAGCTCTGAACTCGGCAATACTAAAAGGACAGTTGTATGGTTCATTCTTTCGACATTTTCTTATGAGTGACTTACATTCTTCTATTTGTTTGTATTTGAGAAACGATTCTGAATAATTTGTTGGACTTGACACGCTCTCAAAGTGCTCCCCAAGTGAGGCTGCCTGATCTTGCAGTGTATCGCCCTGTGTATTTACCAGATGGAGTGAATACAATTGGTCGACCTCTAATTCTATTTACCCTGTTCGACTTTGGCCTCATCTGTAAACGAGTTAATACTTAATAAAAAGTTCTGCCAACTTTCTCTTCTGGCCTGCCTGCGGGTTCTCCTACCTTGAGATTTTACCTTCTTAAAGTTGATAAGATTCTCTGCAGTGGGGGAAACCCGTAGCAACCCCTACGCTTTGTTCTGCTTCTTACGAGCAATCCTACATTCATCGTTCCACCACGGGACACGCCGTCTGCATGCCAAACCACTTCCTTCAGATATGCATTTAGATGCGGCATCTATTATGAACGCTGTAAAATACTCCACAGCGGCATCAATTTCTAGAGAAGACATACCAGCCCATGAGATGCTAGATAGAGTTCGAAATTTCTCCCAGTCGGCTGCATCTATCTTCCACCTAGGAGCTTGTGGGGGAAATTCATTTTCTTTAGATGTTCTTAGCAGTACGGGGAAGTGATCGCTCCCGTAAGGATTGCTCGTAACTTCCCATTTGAGTTCGGGCAGTATAGACGCGGAAACTATACTAAGATCTATTGACGAAAAGGATCTGTTTGCAAGAGAGTAATATGCAGGTTCTTTTTTATTTAGAAGGCACGCTCCAGAAGAAAAAAGGAACTGTTCAACGAGACGACCTCGCGCATCGATACGAGAGTCTCCCCACAAGGTGCTGTGTGCATTGAAATCGCCAAGAACAACATAGGGTTCTGGCAATTGATCTATATAGGATTGAAATTCATGTTTCGTTAATTTGCAATGTGGAGGTATGTAAAGAGAGCTAATGGTGATGAGTTTGTTTAGGAGAACAGCTCGAACCGCCACTGCTTCGAGAGGCGTTTGTAGCTGTAAAAGTTGACACGCAATGCTCTTATGGATAACAATGGTGACACCGCCCGATGATGCGACAGCATCATCGCGATCTTTGCGAGAAGTTATGTACTGTCGGAGAAAGTTTGTGTGTTTGGACTTTAAGTGTGTTTCCTGTAAACACAGCACTTTTGGATTGTGTTTTTGGATGAGTTCCTGCACATCATCAAGGTTTCTAAGAAGACCTATGATGTTCCATTGAATTATTTGTGTATCCATATTGGAAGTGAATAGGGGCTGTGTGTACGGAAACGGATGTTATGCCTTAGATTACAGAGCTCTTTCGAGGCCCTGTAATCGGGGTTTCGCCCTTTCTGGAGCGTTCGAGGGAGCCTCGCCACTCCTTAGGCGCTTGGCGCGCCGTGAGAACAGGTGTAGTGTCCATTGCCTCTTGTGAGGCGCCGGACACATGCTCTTGCGAGCGAGAAGTTTTCTGTGAGGGTCCTGCCTCGGAAGGCAAGACCCCTGCGCCCACCAGCCCGGAGGTCGATGGGGCTCCCTGAGGGATTTGGCTGCGCCGGCTGTTGCCAGCGCTGGAAGGGGCCGGGGAGGTTGGGGCAGCCTCGGCTACGCCCACCTTCGGGGTCGATGGCCCCGTCTGCTGTGTTGGCGTAGCAGCGCTAGCTGTAGCCGCCGAGGGGGCGGATGGCGTCACTGCCGCCTCACTGGATGTGGGTCGGACAGCCGCCGGAGACCGTTGTGGCGCTGCCCCCTGACGCACCACATCGGCAAAGGTGTGCTTTGGCAGGAAGGATACCCGCCTGCGTGCTTCTTTGAAACTTATGTTTTCTTTTACTTTAATCGTAACTATTTCCTTTTCTTTCTTCCAAGACGGGCACGACCGCGAGTATGCAGTGTGCTCGCCTTCACAGTTTACGCAGTGGAGAGAGTTTTCACAAGATTCAGAAGTGTGCTCATTAGCACTGCATTTAGCGCAGGTTTGGCGGCCTCAGCAGCTCTGTGAGCTGTGACCGAAACGCTGGCATTTGAAGCAACGCAGGGGATTAGGGATGTATGGCCGAACACGGAGCTTGATATACCCGGCCTCGATGGACTCGGGCAGGACACTTGTGCCAAAAGTAAGTATCAGATGTTTAGTCTGTATTTCCTTGTTGTCACGCCTCATCTTAATTCGCTTAGCGTTGATGACGTTCTGCTCACTGAAGCCCTCCAAGAGCTCAGCCTCAGTCAGCTCCAGGAGATCATCATCGGAGACTACGCCACGGGTGGTACTCATAGTACGATGCGGAGTTACTGTCACTTTGGCGTCGCCAAATGATACTAGGTTGGGTAGGTTTTCATATTGCTTAAGGTTGCGGAGCTCCAAGAGGAGATCACTGCTTGCCATTCTGGATGCTTGGTAGCCTGTGCCAAGAACTTGGGTCAGAGACTTGGACACGAGAAATGGTGAGATTGTTCGTAGGGGTTTGTTTGGTGTTTCGGAGTGGACAACGTGGAAGCGAGGAAAAGTTTCTTTTTGACGAGCAAAAAATTCTAAAACATCATCGGTGCGCCCCCTCTTCAGAGAGCGATCAGGTAGTGGGGGAAAGGAGGTAGCCATAGGAGATTATAATTTCGGCGGTAACGCCAGCCACCCACCGTGGAGTCCTACAAGGGGACGCTGCAGGGCCTGTGAAACACGGCCTGCAAACGCCAGCTGTAGATTACCACTATAACCAAATATGAAATAACCTAGGTTGGTTATTCACACAAGGTTAACCATTGCTGCCTGGAAAAAATGGAAGTAAAGAGAAGCCAGGAGACGACAGGAAAGGTGGAAAGTGAGAGAAAGACGAACGCTGGAGGGAGAGAGAGACAGGAAAAGGCAACTACCGATTTCCCCCGGGTGGGTCAGTCCGGGGGTGCCGTCTACGTGAAGCAGAGGCCAAAGAGGTGTGTTGCCTCCGCCGGGGGGGCCTTAAAGGTCCGAACACCGAGCATCGGCTCAACCCACAGGATCCCCTTTTCCCCGGACACGGCTAAGCCACGCACGGTTAAACGCGGGAGGGTCCAACCCTCGTGTGCTCGGGTACGTGGTGTCGCAACACACCAAACGCCTGCTGACGCAGACGCCCCTGCGGGGGTTGATGAAGGGAAGGACTGCTTCTAATCGAGAACGAAGCATATGGGTTTATTTACAGTATTTACATGCCGTTCATCAGTCTAGCATGACTGCGAGAGAAAGTAAGTCGGTCTAACATGAATGCGAGAAAAAGTACGTCAGTCTAACGTGACTGCGAGAGAAAGTGTGGATAAGTTGCACGACGGCATGGGCCAGCTACCTTCGAATTCATGCCGGACTCCAATCTTGACAACTGATTACGAGCGATGGGATTAAGCCCCCAATCCCAACAACTGGTGGCAGCGGTGGCAGCGGTGGCGTGGACTTTGCGACGTGGTGCTGTGTCTGCGGTGAGTGCTTGGTTCTTGCTTTGACTCTCTAGGCTTCATTTTGTGGTTGTTCTGTTTAGAACAGTAGGGAAGCTAGATTGTTGAGTGTTAGCTAGGTTGTGTTTTCCTAGC
The DNA here is from genome assembly GCF_050947875.1 of Dermacentor variabilis. Taxonomy (NCBI): domain Eukaryota; kingdom Metazoa; phylum Arthropoda; class Arachnida; order Ixodida; family Ixodidae; genus Dermacentor; species Dermacentor variabilis. Next base: position 79,722,212 of record NC_134572.1, read on the forward strand.
TAGATTTAGCGAGCAGGACCAAGGCAGTAAAGCAACAATCATGGAGTTAAGGACACTGCTGAGAGACGAGTTGTAGATTGTTGGTGAGGAACTGGGCCTAGATGTACACAAGGAAATGCTAAAATCGGAATTATTGGAGCTAATTTCCGAATAGGCCTGGGAGGAAGAAATTGAAATGGGGTTTGAACTTCTGAAAAAGAGAGAAGAACGAGGGAGAAAAGAACAAAAGAGAGTGGAACGCGATAAAGATCGCGAGTTAAGAAAAATGCAACTAGAACTTGAAAGCAAACGTTTGGAGTTGTCTCAAGGAAGTGAAGGGGCTCTGGGACGATCAAGTGAGGCAGAATCATACCGCATGGACAGGCTATTAAAGCCATTTGAGGTCGGGACCGACGTAGGCTTGTTCCTATGCAATTTTGAAAGGACTTGCGAGAAGATGAACTACGGTCCGAGTACATGGCCGCAGCGGCTGCTGTCTATGTTGCCGGGTGAGGCGGTGGAAGTAATCGCGAGGCTCAGTGCACAGGATGCATATGATTATGCGAAAGTTAAGGCTAGTCTCCTGAAGAAATAGCGCCTTTCAGCCGAAGCTTCCCGGCAAAGGTTTAGGAGCGCAGGCAAGAAAGATAGCGAGGGGTATCCGAAGTTTGCATACGGCTTAAAGGCCAACCTAGTCGAGTGGCTGAAAAGCGCGGAAGCGTACAAGAGCAGAGACATGATTATTGACTGCATGTGTCTAGAGCAGTTTTACAGAAGCATCCCACCATCTGTGAAACTATGGGTGCAAGACAGAGGGAATGTAAACACTGTGGAAAGGGCGGCTGAATTAGCCGAAGAGTACGCAACGCATAGAAAGTTGATCGCCAAGGACGGAAATTGGGAAGGTCGAAATGGACCGCGGAAACCATTTCCGTTCAAAAAGGGTTCGCAGAACAGACGATCGGAGCCTGTAGGCGTGGAGGAAAAGCCCGCAGAAAAGAGCGAGGAGAAACTTAACGGGGAAACCGCACAAAAGGAACAGAAAAGAAAATTCGAATCTTTTAGGCCGATCCGCTGTTATAAATGCCACAAACTGGGACATATAGCTGTAAGCTGCGGGAAGCCCAGTGTAGTTTTTTCCTACGTAGAGGGAAAAGACGAGAATATGGAACTTTTAAGCCCATATCTTCCCGACCTGCAAATTAATGGCAAACCCTGCCGAGTGCTAAGAGACAGTGCCGCCACGATGGACATTGTCCACCCGTCTTACGTGACGGTAGATGACTTCACCGAAGAAGTAGCATGGATCAAACAGGTTGTACAAGAACACAGCGTGTGTCTGCCTATGGCCAAAGTCAAAATCAGTGGACCATTCGGGGAGCTAGAGACTGAGGCTGCAGTTTCCAAAATTTTGTCACTGCAGTACCCTTACATCTTTTCGAATAGTTCGAATCAGTTACTGGTTGACAGCAGTGGGATCGTCTCCAAATGCAACAGCCAACGATGTTCGGCATTTGGTTTTTAGGTCGTGGTCTGTTATAAAAGCCCTAAAATGTCCAGCAAGACCAAGGAACACTCGAACAGAATGCACATCATACGGTTTGGTCAGCTGGGAGATGCGCTTGACGGACCTTTTTTTGTGCTTTTTGTTTGTCCGTCAAATACTCTCCCTAGGAAGAGAACAGTGTTCTTAAAGAATTCAATCTTTTTTAAGTTAATCTTTAGCCCAGCTTTGCTAACTGCCTCTAGTACCCGGGATAGATACGAGCAGTGGTCATCACGAGTCTCCGAATAAATGATTAAGACATCCACATACACGTTGCAGAAAATCCCGGTAAATTCACTAAGCACGCTGTTCATGATCTTCTGAAACGATGCACCGAAATTTTCCCAACCGAAAGGGAGTCGTTTGTATTCCAAAGTACTGAAAGGAGTAACAAACGCCGTGAATTGCTTGTAGTCATCTTGAAACGGAATCTGCCATACCCTGTGTAAAGGTCGATGCTGGAAAACGATGTACATCCGCCTGTCTCGTCAATGATATCGTCGATTCTTGGCATCGGGTACGGGCATAAATCAGTCTGACGGTTTACAAGTCTATAATCAGGGCATATATTTAAAGTTCTATCACCTTTGGGCACAACTGTAATCGGAGTTGCAAAGGTAGACGTTCGTGGTCGAATAACTTCTGCCCATAGCAAGCCTTGCAACTCTTCTTATAGCCATTTCTTTTTTTTTTATGGGACATCCCATAGGGCTTTTTTTAACAGGTGACGTGTCGTTGAGTACGAATGGAACTTCTTACTTTCGCTGCAAGAGGGTAAACTCCGATGCATATCAGCTCCGGGAATTGTGTTGGTACATGTGAACTCTCTCTGACCAACTTCACGCGTGTTTGAGTCTGCACAACCATTCAACTGGGACGTCTCGACTGGGGTGTCTACAACGACTCCATCGCGCTGTCAGATATTTATTTTTAATTTCTTCACGTCAGGGCGTGCCAGTACAATATTAAACGCGGCGTCACGAACGAGTAATGCTTCTACAGTCATTTTATTTGTATGAAATTGCACGGACACGCGTGCCCACTTGTCTATCGCTCGAGAAGTTCCATCGTAACTGTGTACTTTGACAACTTTGCCTCTAAATATTTGGTCTTGAGGAATCACTAGAGAGTTAGCTATGCCAATTGATGCTCCAGTGTCAATTAATACTTCAATGACGCTTCCATTGACGTTCATTTGTGCGTATAGTGGGCCTGCCGCAGACTTCGCCATGTAAACGCTTTCTTTTGGTGTTTCCGAACAGAATCAAAGGTCCGGGCTTACCAGCTCGTTTGCTTACCCCGGTAGTCGATTCGTCTCTTTGGTTGAGTGAATTTCAACATAATTCGCTGTAGTGCTGCGGTCATAGGACCCCTGGTCTTCCGGGGATTCAATGGTACATCTTCGGCTACTGTTGTTGCTCCCTTGGTCATTGTCTAGTAAAAAAGTCACCAGGAACGTCTTTCAGTGACTTCACGCGCTCATCCAATGCCGCAGACCTTTTCAGGTAATTCGATGGCATCACCTCCATCTTCCTGGTAGTTCTTCACCAGTAGACGACAATCTTGATGTTGGGCGATGGTGAATGACACCAACATGGCTCAAAACTATGACTGCGCCAAAATGAAACATTCCGCTTAATCAGACGTAACTGGATTGGATTGGATATCCTTCTCCGATGGCGCGTACCCACTGCGGGGCATTGGCCAAGATTTGGATTGCGTTAGGAAGATGTTGGTATTACAAAAAATGGTGAAAGTGTCATGTGGAAACGGATAAAAATAATGTTTGAAGAACTTAAGAAAAACGTTTTGAAACAACTATGAATTCCTCCACCGCTGAGCAGACATCCCTGTGGTAGTTGCCAAGAAAGGAGGCTCCTAGAGAAAGGATATTTAAAATGGAGAAAGTTAAACCAAGTTGCGTGAACGTTGGTCCTAAAATATTTTTTTTCTTAAAGCGAAAAAACGGCGGCAGAATAAGAAAAAATGATCGATGGTTTCATCTGCTGCACAGTATGGGCACAGAGGGGAAGATGCTAGACCAGCCCTGTGACGATAAATGTTTAATAATGGTGTTCGACAGCATAACCGAGTAAAAATTACTTGAGTTTTTCCGAAGTGAAAGGAATTTTTGGCCTAAGGGAATAGGAGGTGTCGATATTCTGAAAAATTTTGCTATCCCTGGATTGAAAAAGTCTAGAGCAATTGCATATCTCCTGAATCTAGTAGTAGTTGGGCAAGCTGATGCCGGAATTAATTATAGTACAGGGCCATTGAGGGCCGCTTTCGCGAGACTGCAAGCCATCTTGTTTATGTATAATCCCCTATGACCAGGCACCCAAAGTAATCTAATTACATTTATGTGGACAGGCACTAGAAAATGAAGTGTACGCAAAAGGCTAGCACCTCTATTTGTTGTGAGTGATGTACATAAAGATAAAGAATCCGTTATTATGACTACCGTCGATATTGATGAATTTAGCTTTCGCAAGGCTAACATTACAGCTAGAAATTCAGCCAGAAATACGGATAAGTAGTCCGGAATCCTAATTGAGAATGAACAGTCTAGAGCAGGAGCGAAAATGCAAATTCTAGAGTTTTCTCCACGCTGTGAGGCGTCTGTTGCGATTACCGTATTTATACTTAAACTCAATAAATAATCTTGCAATAGTCAATTTTGTATATTTTGAGAGATAAATATTGTAATGTTAGGGTAGGTGTCATCATAGATTATTTGTAGACTCTCTCGCACATCACAAATAGGTGGCATCTCCCAAATACGTACATTTACGGGGTTAATCAATGTTTGTACAAAGACCACCTGTACAAAGACCACGAAACCGGGGCCAGTGTACTCCGAAAAATTATGCAGGCAGGGAAACATATGTGCTTTCCAATCTTCTAATAGGGGATGCGTACAGTTTTAAGAATGTTTGCACCGTCAGCAACCGAAATCTGCACAATATTGAAAGCCACCTGACTTCTTTATGTAAGACATTATTAGCCACAAATTTCGATAATCCTCAGCACACTCGCAGGGCTTGCCACTCAATCAGAACAAGGATAATTGATCTGGCCCGCTCTTCTTTCTCTTCTCTTGATCTCTCCTGTGCGCTTTTTTCTTCTCTTTCAGGAGTATTACATGTCGTTGAGCAGTCAGTTATATATATATATATATATATATATATATATATATATATATATATATATATATATATATATATATATATAACGGAACCTATTTAGAGCCGGAAAAAGAAGAGATGGAAGAGAAAGAGAAAAGAAAGCAAGATTACGTGAAAATTGATGAAACGAATCTGAAAATTTGCACGAGATTTTAACAAAAGAAAGAAGAGAAGACTAATATCAGATAAGCATCTTTTCTTTTTAAATCATTAATATAAATGAAGTTGCACATGGCCAGGGAAATACACCTGTTACGAGCACAGAGAAAGGATAATTGGTGAACTCAGGGGAAGTCCAAGCTTACGAAACGGACTTTCGATAATCTTTTTGTTTCTTTTATCGAGAATTGACGGCCAAGTAAAAAGCGATTATCTGTAGTTTAAGAGCCCTCACAAGAATAACCGAGTGAGGACCGTGTCAAGCGAACGCTGTGTAGATAAGGATTTAACGGTGGAATGCGGCATCGCAGTCTCGTGAATTAAAATTTCAGGGGAACTGCAGATGCTGGAAATAACATTGCAATAATACCGCTTGCTCAATATGAGACTGAACAACGACTACTCGTTATGAAGGAATTCAAATCTGACAACGTAATTAATAGCAAATACAGTTCGACTTTTAACCTTCGAGTTCGTTTACATGCGAGGAATGTGCGTTTAGCCACCAGCGCCTCTAGAATGACCGACTTGGGCGTTTCCTTGCACATCGCTCGGCAAATGTTGGCGCGCAGCGACGTTAATCTCCGACGTCTGGGCGCTTGGCAGCTCGGCGCAGGCTGCGCTGCTGACTCTTCTCTGGGCTGATATTCGACACCGAACATGCCGACACACGGAAGCCCCCCCCCTCCCCCCGTGAAGGAAAAAAAAAGAAAGAAAAAGAACCCTGTCGCAAGGGCATTTGTCGTCTTCCCAAGATATCGGATGACTGATATTTATAACTGAGGAAGTATTTTAACGCAAGAATTTTGCTATTGACGCGTGCCGTCTACCCGCCACTGTGGGCCCGCCCCTCCTGCCTAGAAATTTGAAGTGCCTTTGCCCATCGATATTGCTACTGATCGACTTCACCACGCAAATAATTCAGAATTCAAGAAACCCTATAACTCTCCCTTTAATTTTTGGAACAGGTCAAAAATTAGTACATTTTAGAGCATTATCACTGTCACTATACTTTGAGGAAATCACTGAATATATTGCTAAATCAGTAGCTGTTATAATGCTCATGAAGCAAGATAGAAGCTGAGTAACAGAATAAAGAACCAGAAAGAGCTGCTTTCATCTATGCGCAAGGCGACGCTCAGTGACCGATCCATGAAGTGGACTGGCGAGTTTGCGCCCGCTCTTCTAGATGGCGCCTCACTGCCGCAGGATGCAGTTAAAAGAACATGAAGAGAAAGAAGCGACCAAACGACTACAGCCCCTATAGTACGAGCGGCAAATACGTGCGACGAAAACTAGCTAGTATCGGACCCGCTCATTGGTGATTCCCTTCTGCGGCGCTTTTACATGCACCACTTTCTGCTACATAGGCCTGATGACCAGGGGTCGTATGCAGCGACGGTCACTTTCGGCCATAGTATCGTCTTCAGGCGCTCGCTGATTGAGAAAAATCGGATGAGTTGATTGGATGGTTGAGCACTACGTCACGCGAAGGCGATAGTATCGCCGAAGCAATCGCCGCAGAATACGCCCCCGGTGAACGAGGCGTCACTTCATGCACATCGCACGAGATATGCGTTACGAGAGAAAGAATCGGTAATATGTTTCTTTTTCTTCATAAAGTATAAACACCCTTTGTACACTGCCATGCTAAATGTCGCCACCCACATACTGTAGCATCACTGTTACTGTTACCGACCTCTCCAGTGGCATCATGACCCTGCACGACCATCATCGTTCTTATCATAGGTATGACGTAATTTAGAAGTATCGCTTGCAAAATCTGTGAAACGGGGGCCGCCGGCTAAAATGAAATAATGTGGTAAACATCCCTCATTGTGTAGTGGCAGCTTTTCTACCCAATTTTTTATCGGAAACTGCGAATTTGTAATGTAACCCTAATCACTACATGCTCAACACGACACAATGAATGTCCCACAGCCGCGCACAAATTACGGAATGCAAGTGTTGTAATATAGGCTCTTCCGTCATCTCTAACCCCCGTATTCATAAATGCCTCTTAAGTTGAAGCCCTTGCTTGACTTGATTTAAATGGCGCCTGTCGTGAACGTGCCGAAGAAAACGCAGTGAGCGTCTCGGGCACGTTCATGCCAGGCGTCATAAAAATCAAGCAAAGAATGGGCTTCAAGATGTATTCCTCACTATGGAGGTAAATAGCCGTAGCTTAAATTATTTGCCTATTAAAACTTTTCTTATAAAAACCTTGAGGAAATATATTTTACGATTTCTTTTTGCAGTTCCAATAGTTGTTCGGGTCGTGTATAGCTTTAGATTTCAGGCGGTTATTTTGACATTAGCTGAAAGTACTATTTGAAATACATTTATCGAGTTGATTATCTGGCTGCATACAACTTCCTGATGTCCTTTCGGGAGATGGGAGCAGTCAAGCAGTCAAGCCGCGATACAGTGGCTATTTTCCCCATCTCCTCAGCCACGTGATGTAACACATGTCCAGAACAAATAAAATAATAAATAAATAAAATAAGTATGTGTCGTATCCGGACAACATACGCCTGCACACGCGTGCGCAGATATCTGTAAATGCGATTGCGTGAGCGTATGTGCGGTAGTTTTAGAGCGCAGCTCTTAGGCGCCCGTTCCTGCGTTTCGCGTCGGCGTCGTCCCTCGGCGTAACCGAGCGAAGGAGCGCAGCGAAGGATGAAAGAGCGAGCGCGGAATGCAGCGGGAGATGAAAGACGGCGATAGCGAACAGAGCGCGTGGAGGAAAGCGGAGGAGGAGTGTATGGCAAAAGCGTGTGAAGAAAAGCGTAGTGCGGCTCTGCGGCGACGAGTGCTACGAGATGGCGCCAGAGTAGAGCGCCGTCGTCTGTATACCGATGGCATGCGGCGGATTGCGCCCAACAGTCGCCCACGTGCTACCTCTCGCGATCTCCCGATTAGCGAGGCACTCGCGCCGCGCTTCGCTCCGTTTGCAATGTGCCGCACGAGACAGATTCCCCGCGCCAGCCAATATCGCGCAATGAAAACACGTGTAGAGCTGCGCTCAAATTTCGCATTAGGGAGTATCGTAATCGTCGGGAAATATTTTTATCAAATGAATAACATTCGAGCCTTTTCAACCTTATAAACCCGTGAGGCCGAGTTGATATGGTTGGGTTAAGTTTGCAATCTTTGTTTTCTCGTAAGACTGTCGTTATTGCACGTATCCGACAAGTTGAACGTATTCGCTCGAGTTTCTGCACTGCATTTGATTATGAGAGCACTATAAGAGTTAGGTCGATAACAAAATATCGTGGCATAATTACTGACTGTGGAGATCGCTCTTGAAATCTTCGAGCTTACTTGGCGCATACTTCATGTCTGCGACTCGCAGATCTAGAATAAACGATGAAATTTTATTCGCTTTTATTCTGAAAGACGTGTTCGTTTTCCGGGCAGCCATTGAGATATGCTTCCTTAACGCATGTTTTAACCTGTGCCAAAGATCACAATTTAGTCACGGAAGCTCGTAGAAGAGTAAGCGTACCAGCGGCGTAGCCAGGCGGAAGGGGGTGGTTCATACTGGGCAAGTGCCCCTCTATATTTCTGTGTACCAGGAATACTTGACATAAAAGGATGTGCTACAACAGCCGCCTACCCCACCTCCATTCCCAGGTCAAATGCGTGCTTGACGATACCAAAGTAGAGTGCGTGGGTAGTAATGTTGCAAAGATATAACTGATAATGCTAGAACATGTTTTCGTTAACATCAGTTTTAGCGAGCGAACCCCTTTGACCGATTTTAAAGACGCTAGCTGTGACAAGCTTCCGGCTACTCCATTGGTAAGTGCCTATATGGAGCCTGTTTATAATTGAACATCTTGTATGTCAACCTCGGAGTGTTTAGGTAGGCGCTCTTTAGAATGAGCAATGCGTTAACAGGGTGTTTTGTTGGGCTATACACCATGTGCCACGTAACTTCAGTCAATATTTTAAAAGTTAAAGGCGCGTCCGAAGCGAATTGAACCGAGCGGATACTGTTCGCAATGGCCCATAGAAACATAGGAATTCTATTGTTTTCCCCATAACTCACTAATTAAGCAAGTTTAATTATCAAACTTTATAATTATTGCCTCAAGACCACAAGTATGATAAGCAGATTTGTAGAGCACCTTCAGAAACCACCGATAGAGTTGTTTCCTGTACGATACGTCTCACGTAGTCCTTTTTTTACGGGTTGCAATGAAAGCCCGCGTAATACAAAATAAGTCCCGTGACGGAGCGCTTGCGCATGCAGCGATATCGTGCTGCTCTCAAGTGTGCGTTCGGTGAGCAAGGTCGGCTCTCGTCGGATGACGGCGCAAATTCATGCTGCTGGCCAAGCGCTGCCGAGAGATAAAGAACGCCCTGCCGCTTCCCCGTCACCAGCCACGATTCAGCCGACCTTGTTCACTGAACGCACGCTTGAGATCAGCACGACACCACTGCGAAAGCGCTCCGTCGCGTAGCTTTTTTCATATTTCGCGGGCTTTCCTTGCAGCTCGGAAAAAGGAGTACGTGAGACGCATCGTACAGGAAACAAGTCGATCGATGGTTTCTGAAGGTGCTCTACAAATGTACGTATTATACTTCGGGTCCTCAGGCCAGTAATTAATAGTTGGGTAATGAAACTTAATTAACTAGTGAGTTGCAGCGAAAACAATCAAATTACCTGAGTTACTATAGGCCAGTGTGATAATATGCGTTCGGTTCAATTCGCTTCCGGCGCACCTTTCATTTTTAAGATCTTGGCTCATTTTACGTGGGACACCCTGCATATAGTTGGTGCATATGGACAGGTTGAATTTGTAAGCGGCCATGTCTGTTGTATAGCTAACAGCCAAGAGCGACAAATGGCCTCCTGCCTCACCATTCCTGCCATTCGAAGACAGCCACGAGATGATTTACCTTCTAGGTCCTCTTTTCAGCTCTCGAAAGGTCAGACCACATGGAGCGGAGTTTGCAAAAGCAGGTCACGAGGCTTCGGAATGCTGGCTGCCCGGAGGATTTATTGACAGCCATCACCGGGAACGTGCTTCAGAAGCTGAAGGGCAAACACAACCAAGCGGACGTGTCGAACAACGTTGAGACTTCAAGGTGTGCCGTTACACTTGTTCCGTATTTTCACGGACTCAGCCACAACTTCAAGAAGATCGCAAAGAGACAAGGTAGAAAGGCTGTTTGCTCTGCCCCCCAGAAGGCATATTCCATGCGCCCATGTGTGAATAATGAAGCTGTCTTTCGGTGGTGCACAGTAAAACATGGAAACAAACATGCCGAATGTTAACAGGACGTTGTTCACAGCTTGCCCCTCTCGTGTGGTGGTTGTTATATAGGCCAAACTGACCGTTGCATTCATGAAACAACATAGGAGAACATGAATAATGTGAATTTACAGGCCAACGGGCGGCACATTTTCATAGCTGTGGTTGCAGCGCCATGTTGCATGCATGCTTTTGAGACAGCATGCATGATTTTGAACAGCTGTTGATGTTATCAGGTGATACTGAGGAAAGCCCCGCCCCAAATGCACGAGGAAGTGCAACATCTATAGTGACATAATGGAAGCGCTCAATGAAACCCCGTGAGGTCAGACGTCCCTACTAAATGAAGCTAAATCCACCCGCCAAAAGTTAACACAGAGTGACAAGGCATTTGACGGCATTAAAAAACGATTGCCTAAGGTAGAGGAGGATTGTTCATCAATAGCCACAGTGAATAACGAAGTAAATCAGATCCGCGTGTTGGCTAAACACTGCGCAGACAAGAACCCGTCCATTGGATCTAGGCTAGAATAATTTGATGACAAGGCACAAAGATCAAATTTTGTACGTTTTGGTTTAAACGACACTGAAACTGATACATGGACTGTATTGGAAGCCTCAGTGATACAACTTTGCAGCCCACTACCATTCACTTAGCAGTATATAAGGCATAGAAATGTTTTCTCAGTGAAAAAATATTCAGTTGAAGGTCACCGCTGTCCGTGTCTATTATTGTAAATGTTGCGCACTTCAAAGTACGAGACCTAGTTCGTTTCCTGGAAAGTTCAAGGGATATAATTTTAGAATATCGGAACACGCTTAAGTCTAGATGGCATCTTATTCAATTCGCGAATACCCAACAGAAACTATTCAAACTTCGGCACGAGAAGTTGTTCATGGGTAACGAGCTGTACACGTTTAGTGCAAACGCTGAAACTGTGGTCTCCCTTTCTCTTCCTCTTCCTAGCTTCTAGTTGAGATATTAACCGCCACTGCAATCTATAGTTTTTTTACACCAACATACGAAGCGGTTTGCCTAAACTTGATGCACTCAGCCACTCAATTCACACAATTGAGTCGAGCCTAATAGTTCTAACCAAAGCATGGCTAAACCCAACAATCAACGGCTCTGAAAACATTTCGGCTTTTCCTAATGTGGGTGTCTTTCGACGTGATCCAGCTAACAGAAGAGGTGGCGCGGCGTTTTCATACGCGCTCACGAACAACTTCAGTGTGTCCAAATTAACGCAAACACACATATAGAATTTGCGTTTATTGCCAGCAACGCCTTTTAACAACAAACGTGGTTGGTGCCTGCAACCTCCCCCCCCCCCCTCCCCATCGCGTGACGCTAAGATCTTTGTGGCTGATTTGCACGAGGCGCTCCGTTCCGTCGCAACATGGTATCGGCAGCCACCCATCACTATCTGGAGACTTCAATTTTCCCTCCATAGATTAATCAAACCTTGCCGCAACTACATCAAAGAATAGCGCTGAAAGGGACTTTGTCAACCCTTGTACTATGTTCGCATTAACAGAGCCGGCTAATAGCTCTAACGTCATACCATTAATTCATCTAGTATACTTGACTTCATCCTTACTTCTCATCTTGATAAATTTTCATTACTCAGTCCCATGTCTGGCCTCAGTGATCACTCTAAGTCACGGTTCGCTTAATTGCAGATTTTTAGGCATACGAAAACAACAAAAAAAGAAAACCATTGCACTTTATGATACTGCAAATTACGTAGACATTCTTCTCGCTATTCATGCATTCATTTTTGTGACATGCTTCATAAGACGACTTTCCTCAAGTGATATACATCTAGCGTCAATAACAAAACATGGCCCTCTTCGAAAGAAACTTGTCCCGACCGACATCACGACGAGACGGTCACGTGATCTTCCGGTACGCGCGATAGGGTTTGGTGGACAAAAAAAAAAGTACACTGCATGGGAGTTGGGACGCGCTGACAGCTTCGTGTACTGCAGCTGTTCTTTCTTTTTTTGTGTGTGCGTTTTGTGCGCGTCCGCCGAGGCGATTCGTGCCGGCGGGTTGTTGCGCTGTTGGATGCGTAAATTGCATGAAAAAAGTCATTAACCAGAAGGAAGGTGGTTAACCGAGGGGCCCGATTTTTATTAATCATATCATGAGAAGCCAACAAACAATGACACCAAGGACAACATAAGGGTAAATTACCTGTATACTTACTAACTGAAGACGTCCCCTTCCGTTATCATTAATTTATCATTTCTTTAATTCAGTTAGTAAGTACAAGTAATTACCCTTATATTGTCCTTGGTGCCGTTGTTTGTTGGCTTCTTAAATGATACAAAAAATGCTTTTATGATGCATGTCAATTTAGAGCGAGAACACAGGAAGCAACCGCCTGGCCGAATGCGGTCACGTTCTCGTTTACGTGATGAAAGTAGCATATTACAAATAGCCAGCTCTCTACTTGACACATTATTTTATATTAGTTAAAAAAGCGGTTTTCTACTACAGCGAACAAGCATTTAAACCTGTTGCCAGATCGACTGCTGTCCCTGTCACACGGGTACTGTCGGTCACGGCTTAGCCAGATTCGTATAGAGTGCTGCTACACTGGCATTTCGCGTCGTGATTTTGCTCGATCCTGACCCGTCCAGTCGAGATCGAGCTTCTTGATGGCGATCGTAAATGTCGATCGTCTGCACCCTCAATGCTCGGAGAGCTCGACCAAATATCCGCACATGCCCCTCCATGGCAAGGTCGTACGCTTTAAGCTGGATTCACACGACGGACCAAATTCCGCGGACGAGCTTGACCTGTCTGACCCGCAGTGAATTTAGACTCCAGCAGCTTATCGGCTTCGTCCTTGTGTGTGGCGTGATACTGTGGCACTGAGCCACGTAATGTTCGTCAGCGGAGTTTGGTACAACGTGTGAATTGAGCGCGAACGCTACGATTTGAACGCTACTGTATTTTATGGTCTGGGCGTGTTCCCGTGGTAAACATTTATGCCGCCAAACCACACGCTGGGCCAATACATCGCTTAGTTTTTACAGCCATCTATGAGGAAAGAATCGGGGCACTGCTCACCGCAGGCGAATAGCTTCTCGGCGTACCACTGACGGGAGCTTCTGGCAGCGAGCTTGGCGAGCGGACATACTCGAACAAGTACACTACAGCCGATAACATGGTATACCCATGGCCCGAAGGAAATCTTTCGTCCACCAGCTCTTTCCACATGTCTCGCGCTTCGCTTTGCGCATGGTCTGTGACGACACATTGTTTACGAAAGGGAGAGATTCATTCTGTCCGTCGTTTCCTTGCCGGCCTGGCAGTTTACTTTCACGTAGTATTTCGTTTCTGCTGTAATCCTACATGCAGTCAATGTCGTTCGGCACTGATGCTATCACGTAGAAATATTATATTTATGCCTGTATGAAAAGCTTTCTTTCTCGCTCTCCGTCACAGCCACACGAGACAAAGTTTGTAGTAGATGAAGCATATTTACCAAACAACGCGTTGTTAATTCGGCAACTTTTTTCCAAGTCGTTTGTTCAGTCTTTGACAGTTGAAATGCATTTGCGAAATTGACCATCGCCGGATTGACGCTTGATATTGACGGCATCGCGTCTCCGTTCCACAGCAATCCCACATGGCTCTCGCATCTTCTAGAGTCCTGCTTCAGTAGATAGCGAATGCGGCGGAAGGAGTCGGTATCGTAGCTACGCAGCACAACTAGAGATGACACAATTGTTTCGATAGATGTAGCGGCCACTGACAACGTGGATTTTCGGACGCGAGAGGAACTTGCTTCCTTCTCTTGAGAACGGCGTCGAAAGCGCTTTCTTTCTTGCGCGAACTTCGCAGCCCTAATTTTTCCTGAAAGGCCCGGAGAGATCAGGAAACGAGTTCTAAGCTCGTTGATTACGCTTCTACATAATGAGATCATCAAGTTGACAAGTTCTTTATTGCAAGAAGAGTTGGATCTTTGGGTATATGATCAAGGTGTGCCCTCATAGCTCTCGTATGAATTGTAGAAGGGATCCATGTATTAGATTGTTTTATATAAATAAAGTGAGCGCATAAAAAGAAAAGAATGCTTGAGTCAGTTGAAATCTACTGCATATCCATTGATTTAGTGATGCAAGCATAAAAAGTCGAAGGTTAACTTTGTACCAGATGTTTGTAACGTTTGTTGAAGCACCTGCTCAGGCGGTATAATTGACGGCCAAGTACGCCAGGCAAACCCCGCCTTCTGCAACACCATCACCACCGCCTCATACGCCGAACGAACACGAAGTAGTGAAACACAGGAATGGGCCGACGGAGTTACTTTCAATATCCGAAATAACTATCACGATAACGAAAGTCACAGAAAGCCCGCGGCAGATTATGATGCACCCTCGGTAACGTTGTATGAATACACACCTTTTTGTCCGATGGAAAAGCTTGTTGTCTGCTTCCGTTTACTTATCGGTGCTCTCGCGGTCACTGATAAGAGCGAAACAGAATTGCCTGCGTAGAGATCGAACGGCAAAACACTAAGAGAACAGGCAGTAGGTTTCTAGGTACGGCGTTCAGGAGCGTCACAGAAGTGCCCATCTTAAGGTTCGCTCACACTAGGCCAACCCAACAACGGTTTCGGTCTGCCTACTGTCGGCAATGGCGTTTTTTACCTTCGTGTCGGCGCCCTTCGTGTCGGCACGCACGCTTTACCTTCGTGTCGGCACACTGTACCGACGCCGACCTCTCCGCCGACCGTCGGCAGATTTTCGGCGTCGATACAGTGTGACCAAAGGCGGCTACACGAAAGAAAAAACGCTGTCGCTGACAGTCGGCAGACCGAAACCGTTGAAGGGTTGGCCTAGTGCAAACGAACCTTTACCATTACAGCGCTCGTTATCAATATTTACCCCGTTATTGACCCAGAAGACCTGATGGTGCAGGTATCGGAAGGCTGAGCGGTTTTTGCGTTTTGTGTAGGTGGAACAATACACATGGACCAATTCCTGGTATTCTTCTTGAAGAAGGAATAATTTCGGCTAGCAGCTTCATTTTTGTGGCCACGAGTTGCCACAACGAAGCGGTCGTTCCGACACGTGCCACTGGGATCCTTAGAGAGCCAACTGCCGTGGCTTATAGACAGTATTCTTCGCACTTGCAATGGTGGTGCACCTCAGTTTCAAGAGTTATGAGGAAAACGACAAAACGACGAAATGATGTAGGTTTAGTAATAAATTTAGCTCCGAGCTTTAGTCAAGTCACCGCTATTTATGGTTCTGTATCATTTGTGACTAAAACACAAAAAATATTCAAATATTCTCGTATTATACTTGTGCCTTCCTTCTTTTTGGTTGTACTCGTTTTGCAGGAGGACTAAGCTTCAAAAAGCTAGGGAAACGCAGCCAGTTGCAGCATACGCTGAACAATGAAACAACTTGTCAGCTAGGACCTTCCGTCTGAAGGAATCTCTAAACTTGGATGATGCATAACACGGGATGGGCACTTTTACCAAAGTGTACCACCATTTTGTGAGGGTTTATCTACCTGTCACTATCTGTATAAAAGCTTAGAGAAATATTTTTTATTCCAAATGCCATCAGGCTACAGCAGCGTGCCTAAGCGTGTGTGTAGGAATAAACAGTCCTCAAGTATTGCGCGACATTTTCTAGGAAGACCCTTGCACATAATGTCGAAATAGTCGAAGCCACAGCAAAACGCTGGTACGGTGCTGCGCTGATGTACACGCAACACAGACAGACACGCTCCTTGCAGTAAAAACATTGAAGTGGTCATACCCTTATGAATGCACGTAGTCAACACGAGGCTAAATGCGTTTATTGACAATATGTTATAGGCTGTTGGTACCAGTTGCTGTAGCTCAGTGGTAGCGCGACGACTGGCGAACATAGAAGTCGCCCGAAAATGTGTGTGAGGGTTACTCGCTAAGAAAGACATTGTCTTTAAAACCACGTTCGCCCAACCACTTGGCCATCGATAAAACGAGTTGGGCACGAGTGGAGTGTTGTTGCCATCTACTGACACAGAACCTTGCGCGTGTTCTGTTTTTCTTTACGACCTTTTAGAACACCGAGACACCGGTATCCTAGCATAGCTAAAACCATTGCGAATATATTTTTTTTCGCGCAAGTGCTTACAGCGGTAAAATTATGCTGTCATTTGTATACCTGTCCAGTTGGAGCCATTTAATCTATATACGGCGTTGGTAAAGCATTTCATATGCCCCTAGCATTAGAAGAGCACAGATAGAACATACATCCACAAGAGGTCAGCTGGGTAGGTGCGCCCCGTTTAAGTAGTGCGTGACACTTGATATGGCAACAAAGCGCTGCCTCACTTCGTTTTCTGACCCGTCATGCAATTGTGGTCAGTGATGCCGACTAGCTGCTCCTTTCTCTGATGCCAACGACCAGGTCCTTGGGTTGCAAAATACCATATCCTGGTCGGTATTCAAGAGGAACCTGCGAAGTCATTGAAACACAAGTTAGCTGTTGCGATGATTGCTGTGTTACATACGTTCTTTTTTTTTTCTTTCTAGCTCTTAGGCATAGACGATGGTGAGTATACAGGGACTCAAGGGAAATGCAAACTAAAGATCAGCGCCTTCCCATATAGAACAACTCATTCTACAGCGCCTCAGGTTTCGAAAACATAGGCCACACTAGAGATGTGCACGGGCCGCAGTTTCGTCGACTAGCCCCGGGCACAACGCTAGCAGAAGGCGAGCCAGCCCGGCCCTACCCGACCGAGCGCAGCTTAGCCCAGTGAACTGCGCCCCGCCATGTCTGTCTCCGGCAATACAATAACTACATGGTAATCGAAAATTAAAGTGAATTTATCAAGATGTTATACATCTTTGCTGCTACCTTTGTTAATAAGTGGCTTAGAATGCTCGGAACTCTATAGCGTAAAGCTAGACGCACACATTTTTGTAAGGAAACAGAAGGTTGTCCATGGAATTAGACAGATGCAGCAAACTCAGCACTTCGTTTGTTTCCCTGTACCTCTGCGTGCACGTACCTCGAGTTTCAATACATTACACGCTCCGATCTGAAAAATGCCTCCAACTGAGCGCAGGAGAAAGACGCGCACGCGGGTCAGTGAACAATGTGAATATTTTTTTGTGGAAGTGGAACGCTAGCAATGAGTGCGGACTGAAGTCGGGCTTGAATACCGGTTCGGCCCGCTCGATGAAATATACCTGTCGGCACGACAAGTCGATCGGGCCCCACCCGGGCCTTCGGCCAACCCAGACCTGTGGGCCCTTCCTACTCCGCATTATCGGAGCCTCTCAGGCGAGTTATAGAATGCAATGTTGGCTTTCTTTCGAAGTGTTGCGGTTCCGCTTTAGGTGTTGTAGTGACAATCTTGGCGTCTGTTTGAGAGGCAAAAATGTCAATTTAACTCGGTTTGTTGGTGGGGTGGGGCGGCTGATTGTTCGAAATTCGGTATGCCAATGCCTAAGTAAAAAGAAATTAGGATGTTGTTTTGCATTCCATCCCATCCATCAATAGCACTGCATGTTTATCCTAATAGTAAGCTTCTCACTACTAGATTTTGCCCCCCCCCCCCCTTCTCCTGAAGAAAAAGTAAGCCAGTAAAAAACGTTATCCCCTCGACGAAGACACAAGAAAGCAAACTTTTGAACGGCACCAATCACAAGTGCTTCTTGACTATTTCTCACCTGAACTTCACTTAGTGGAGGCCAGAGTTTCTCCTCAAATGAAGTGGTCACTGCAGTGACCACTCCATTAAGTGAGGACCATCAACTCTTAAGCTACGCTTTCACAATGACGCACTTTCACCGGCTACTAGAACATACACTGAAGCGGACGAAGCTTCCTCAGCCACCTCCTCGGGACAAGAATCAGCACGCGTCGCACTATGTCCCCATCGCAACTCACTTTCAAGATAGGGTCACGCGCGGCCGCGCCATACGCAGTCGCCGCCGGAGAACGGAAAGTCATGGTTGATAATGGTTCGACGCGGATGGATAAGGCGCGATACCGGCTTATAATGATCGGAACGCTATCAGCGTACCCGGCGCCGCTACCTGCAGTAGTTTGCTTGCTTCTTAGATGAGAGAGAGAGAGAATAACTTTATTGAATTGGGGAAAGTGGGTTAGCAGCTTGAAGAGAAGAACTTGTTGTTGGGCGAACTGGTGCATATTAGCAAACAGCTTTGCAAGTGCGCAAACACACGACCACAGTGAGAGCGCACACAAGGACAAGTGCAGTCCTTGTGCATATGCTCGCTCTCTGTGGTCGTTTGTTCACGCAGTTATAAAAACTGTTTGCTAATTTCCCTCCATCGTCAATTCCCCTTGCGCCGTCATCGCAGCAGTTCGTGTCGCCGCAGTGCTGTAGTTTGTAGTCGGATGAAGTTTTTTTTTTATTTCTTGTTTCATCTGCGCGGTGGTAGGGAACGGTAAATAAAATGAAGTGGCAAATTACGTTTGAAGCTTGCGATCAGCTCTAATCTTACGGAGTACATTCAGCGACAGATTACTTTCACGCAGGCAACCCGGATATTAGGTTGTTATTTCTGAGTTACAGCAAGTCAACAAAGTCCGTGTGGCTTTTTACTTGCCTAGAAATGCGCGTAATTTGCACTCAAGCTGTGAGCTAGCGGTGGGCACTGTAATCTTTTGCGCTTTCTTACCGTTGTTTTGGAGCACTTGACAAACTGCACGTTGTGGACGGCATGGAGAAGGCAAGTTTTGACAAGCTGCAATGCGAACCTCGATCCAACGCAGTTTCGCGGGCCCGCACCAAATGGCAGGAAAGTGTATGGTCGGATAGAGCTGATATTTTCCTCGTTGAACCTATAGGTTAACGATGACAACAAATAAGTAAAGGAATCATGAATTATAAGCATCGTAAAAAAAATAAAGGATACGTTGAAACGTGCAGAGATGTAAGGTTAAAGGGACCGTGTTTACTCTGCAGAAGATATGACTAGTGCAACCAGTATGGCGGAACCTTAGGCTAGCCCCACTACATCGTCTCTATGGTCTTGTTGATAGTCGTCTTCTTTGTCGCACTCATGCCAAAGTGACAACATAATCTTGTTTTGTTGTTTTTGATGTTTTTTATATGGCTTCCTTGTTTTTTGGCCATGAGCAACAGGAAAGCAAAAGAAGAACATTTACAAACACGCCCTGTCAATTTCTTATCAGAACAGAGAAAACTGCATAAAAGTTGGGAGTAGTAAGTTTCGTTCTTTAATACATCTATATCGGTTGCAATGTGCGATCTTACTTATCAACCATATCAATGGTACTGGTCGCCAAAACGCGAGAGACATACATCTTGGCAGACAAAAGGGATATTTGCCCCAACGAGTAAGACAGATTAATACAGAAATAATGTTATGCCATCAAATGTCATTTGGTTATATCTGCTATATTATACACGACCCACTGCAGTATTAATAATTAAAGGGAGCAAGAGACCGGAGAAAAATTCAACGCTTGCCTGTCAGGGTTGAAAACTTGCGGCTCAGGGAAGAACCCTGGGTCGTTATGAATTGATTGTATTGGTATTATTATGGTGCAGTCCTTGGAAATCTTGATTCCGGTTTCGCCGAGTACGTAATCCTGAAGAAATTCCCTGTCGATCCTGTCAGTGAGGTTGAAAATAACGTTTACTAACATGAGCGTGTGAAGTGTGTAATATTTGTTAAAATTCCGTGTACAAGATGAACATTAATATAGCCCCATGGATAATTTTGAGCTCACAAAAATATTATTTAAAAAATATTCGTACAAGATGCAGCTGGATACGGTCAATTCATATGATAAATTTAAGTTGGTTTTGGTAACGTAAGACTCCATAAAGCCTGTTTTCTTCAAATAAGACTGATACGAATTTAATGTAATACCGGAGAAAACCATTGAAGTAGCCAGAAATTTTTCGGGAGGAGGGGAGGGGGTCTGGACAGGTGGGTGTCGTCGCGCTTCGTTTTATGTCAGGTATCTCGGCAAAAATAATTTCTGCCAGAAAAAGGAGGGGGATGCAGGTGCCCGGCGTCAACCCCCACCCCCCAACCTTCCCGGCCACTGCCGAATGCCGTAAGGAAATGTGATGCCCTAACGCGTCATATTGCATAACAAATAAAACATTTTATTTCGTGTTGCATTATTTTTTTGCTTCACTTGCCCTGCGGCGAATACGTTAAACAAGCAAAGGTAAATTATATACTATATCAAACTGCTGGCATCCAAGAGAATTATATGGCTCAAGCATAAAAGTTACCTTGGGCTGGGCGACATCATTCGCAATGTTTCGTTCACCACGCAGTCCAAGTACGAAAGTTTTGAAACCGCGTCGTATGACGGCGAGCTGCCCTGCGCAGTGGAAGAGAAACGCAGTCACACGCAAAGAACAAGAAAGTGGGAAGGCTGCGAAAAAGAGCAGATATCGAAGAAAGCAAAGCTGCTGGATGATATCGGATGCTACATGGCGATTTCGAGTATTAAAAAATCAGCCCTGTTTTGCGTTGGCTCCCTAAAACTCTTAACTCTAAGCATAAAGGTCAGCCAGGGGCACTTAAAACATAGTAGAGGCTTGAATAGAAGAACATCTCGTTACCCGGGGTGTTTGAACGCATTCATGGTATGACAAAGCCACATTGGGCATCGCAAAAGTTGTTATAATAGAATCGTGCAGTACACACACAAAAAAACGAATCCTGCCTAGTCTTGCACGCCATCTTAGTGGTTAGGACCTGCAGAAGCCCAAAACGGAAGACCAGGAAGCAGCTTGAGTTCACAAGCATAAGAAAAAAAATTACGACAGCATGTAGGCGTTTATTCACAGGGTAAATTTCGTCCTGCGAGTTTATCCAAATGTTTTGCAACTGGAAGGGTTATGGTACAAAGGGATCAATATATATATATATATATATATATATGGGCGATATAAACTGTCCTACTTCGTAGTAGACAACACGAACACACGTGTATGGCAGTCGACTATACAAGCAACCTTGCGTGCCGCGTTTTCATTCAATGTTGCTGTAAAGAAATAAGGGCTTTCAGGAATTTCAGAATGGAAGCAGGGAGAGGGACAACTCACGTGTTTCCGAAAACAGTCGTCGACTTCGGCTCGTAGTTTTTCCTGTATTTGCGGATTGATTGCCAGCAGATAAGAAGCGAACGACGCTGTGGTTGAAGCCGTCTCCTGACCAGCCAGGAAGAACAAAACGCACTGCGCCAACGCCTCTTCTTCAGTCAAGTCTTGAACAAAATGACCAAGAATAATAAGCATAATAATAATCATCATCAATACTGGCAGAGTAGCAGCCTATTTTTATGTCTACTGCAGGACGAAGGTATCTTTCAGCGACCTCCAATTACGGCTGTCTTGCCCTTGCTCATTCCGATTTGCACATGCAAATTTCCTAATTTCATCACCCCACTTAATTTTCTGCCATCCTCGACTGCATTTAACTTCCCTTGGCGCCCATTCTTTAACAATAATGGTCCTACGGTTATCTGCCCTACGCATTAGATGGCCTGCTCAGCTCCATGTTTGAATGCGTAAGCATTTCTATGCCTACCCAAAGAGAAATTTATCCGCCCGTAAGAGAATGAATAGCTCACATTCCTCAAGTAATGGTTCCAAAAATAAAAAAAAATCGAAGAACCCGGAACCGCTGTCGTAACACGCGACCGCGCAGCCCGTAACGATGGCTGCAGCTGCCATGCCGAGATAATGGCGCGAGCGGAGAAGCCGGAGAGCAGTGCGCGTGCGTAATAGTGACTAGACGAGCGGGCATGGTCGCTGCCTGGGCTACGCAAATAACGTTACTGCTGATTTCCAAGTACTGTAAGTTTTATTGAGATCGAGAGCAACAGCTGCACGGCACACCATGCTGTCATATCTTTATTTCGCCAGCCGAGAGGGGAAGGGGAATAGTTATCATCTCTGCCTGTGCCTCCGCCCTGTTGTCAGACTAAACGCCGCACGCAACATCCGCGTCACATCAGGGACGAGCTTTGCGCCCATCCTCACTCTCTTGCACGCGTAATCATGCGAACGACAATTAAAATTTGGAGTCGGATATCTCGCAGCTCAGACATGCTAGAATAATTCTTCCAAGTGAAACTATGTATAAACACGGCTGCCTCTAACTTTTTAATACCAACATACGCACTTACTCTGGAGTCGATACTGCACTTACCGCCATTACTGCAGTCGGTAAAAAGTTTATTCGATTTAAGTTAATTGGGCTGCTGACAGCGATAATCATAATGTCTCTTTGTGTCCCCCTGGCCACATTACTTATTTGCACAGGTGGTCTTCGCGTGCCTCCCGGTGCTTAATTAAAAAAGAAACATAAAGCGTAATTTTGAACACGCGGTATATTCCATACGGCACTAAAGTTCCTTTTATATGATTAGAGTTGCTCACACCTTGTCCTGCATTCCTTACAAAGTCATTCCTCGGGATTTTGAGAACGACAGCCCACAAACAAACGTCACAAAACAAAACACCGAAAGCGCATGCCTTTTATGTTAAATTTTCTCAAACTGAAATATTAAAAATTAGAAACCTTAACAGAAGATCGGCCCACGCAAGATCACGCGTTTCTGCCAGAGAGCTCGCCTTCGTGCATAGCGCTCGCCGCCTACGTTTCCCGGTGAATATTACGGTTACATAAGCTGCAGTTGCCGGGAAGCGCGCAATGTAGTCAGGGATCTTTGAATGCTTAAGCGTGATCAATATTTTTTTTTCGTTATAAGGGAAAAGGCAGCGCGCGGATCGGCGGCGGCGGCGACCAGGGTTACAGGCTTCTACACCGGTACTGCGTGTACCGAACTTGCGCATCGATCACGCGCCACCCAACTTAGTATTTCTCGTCTTTCCCAGCCGGCATCAAGACGCCGGCTGAGAGCGCCGATCTTAGCGTCCCCGCGTTATGGCGTCGGTGGGCGATACAAGGTGCTATTCAGTTTGTGTTCATTACGCGTAGAATGCTTGAAAAAATGCTTTCAGCGTGTTTAAGTCTGACGTGTCTTTTTTTTTCAAGATTTATTTTTAATTTTGTATGTGTTGTGTCCGTTTTTCGATTTTTATAAAGTGTATAAAGTGCCATAAGGAAAGATAGTAAGGCACTGTAAGTAAATGCAAAATCGTTATTAGTTCAAGCAATTTGGCAATGCGCTATTCAAAACATTCCCTTTCCCCGTCTTCTCCTTCCTACTCTGGAGTGCCCTGGGCACGCCAAGCCCGCGCTTCTTGCCGGGCTTGTTCAGCTCGTGCCCGCCGCTTGACGACGACTTCGGTGTCGGTCGAATCGCGCTCGGCCCGCTGCCGCTTGCTTAGCTGCTCCGTCCTTCTCGCTCAGCGCTCGGCCTCTCAGTCACGAGACGAACCCGGCACGTCCACAGCGCACACAGAATCCATAGAAACTGCCAGAAGAGGCCAACCCAGCGCGCCTCCGCCTACCTTCCTCCGTCGCGGCGCTTGCTTCGCCTCTTTTCTCCTTCCCCGTAGGCTGCTTCGATGCGCCCTCTCGGCGGCGGAGGGGAGCGCGCGCTTCGAGGCACCCTACTTCCCCGCTTCGCACAACGCCACATACACTTTCTTCTAGTTGGCATTGCTTTGCTGCGTGCCCGGCGCGCTCCTCGGTACTTTCCCGGCGCGCGATTCTCTTCCCTACCCCCAGGCGCCTTCCTCCTCCGGCGCTAGCTTCGCTCGCCGCGTCACATAATCTCACTGATTCAACAGACGGGGCATGTACGCTTACGCGCAAAAAAAAATGCCGCTGAAACAAACGCAACGGCAGGCAAGCTGAAGATGTACTAAATCACACGGCGAAAGACAGCACGTACATATACCGAGAAAAACTAGCACATGAAAACATGAAGCTCTGAACAGAACGGCGAAAGCGACTTATGAAAAATATCAAGACGAGCGAAATAGCTATTATACAGATTTTGTATTATATACACAGCAGAATGTCTGCTGTGCCAAGCTGAATGGTCGGTGCTTCCTTATGACCTTCTGCGGAATCAGAAACGGGACATAATTAAGTAGCTTAGCGTATGTCAAGTTTCCGTGATGAAGCTCGTAGAAAAACAGAACGTCTGCGCGAACACTTCAGTAGCTAAGGGATGGTAGTGAGGGTAAAATGCAAACGCTACAAGATTCACCAACACCACCGCAAGAACGATGGCGGCAAATTGCTACGAACTTTTTGTGAACTCATTCCACCTCACCGATGGGTATTGAAGTTGGGGAAGCAATAATAATAATAATAATAATAATAATAATAATAATAATAATAATAATAATAATAATAATAATAATAATAATAATAATAATAATGTTGAGTCTTCCAAACTGTACAGAAGTTCATAGGGAGATGCAGACTTCATCGACAGTGGTCTAACAAGGAATGTCGTTGCCACCAACGTTTCCACAAGGGAACTTGCTTTTGCCCTATAATCAACTGGATTCCTTAGCAGCGTTTACGTGCGCGTCGGGAAGAGTGGGCGGCGAACACATAAACGGCCAGTAAGGAAAGCAGTCGCTACCCCTACCCTGACGAAGGCAAGTGTCGAAACGTTTGTTTCAGCGGCATTCCTTGTCTGACAACTGTTCATCAATATTGTGGCTGGTATTTTAGATTACGTTCGATATCAAGGAACACATCAAAGAAGCTAGACTCACTTTTAACATCCTGAGGCCTCTGTGCAGAACCTTCAAACTCGGAGCCCGAAAGAGCTTTATCTCCAGACGCAGCATTTTGTAATGCGACTTCTTTGGCGTTCATCATCATTTGCAGGAAGTCTTCATGCCGCTGGTATGCGGGAATTAAAAATAGAAAGAAAGAACATTAAAGCAAGTACGTCTGTGCTTTATGACACTGTATACATCAAGGTCACCCCGAGCCACGGTATGCATGTCCCTGTATGTGCCAGAACTACGTATAAACTCCGTATTCAGAAATGTGCCCTAATTTGAAGCCCGTGCTTGACATCTAGATGAAGCCCTTGCGTGGGCGCGCCTAAGACCTAAGAAATTCACTGCGTTTCCTTCGGCGCGTTCACGGCAGGCGTCAATTTGATCAATTGAAGCATCGGCTCCAAGTTAAGGCGCATTTATCAATACAGGGCTAAGTGTTTAGCGTGTGCAGCTCCCAAGCCCCACTCAACTCAGTGTTGCAGTTCGGATAGACGCCTAGAAGCAAAGCCTTGTTAGAGCGGTTACTGAAGGTCACTTCATAATCTTATTTATTTATTTTCTGCGGGAAATTGGAATTCCCACTCTACGCCACGTTTCACAGATTTTACGCTCGTTTAAGCTCACGTTACTCACGAATTCGGGTTGAAGTTTGCATTTTCGCCACTTTCAGTGAAATACAAGCCCATCCCGAAAGATGTGCAGTTAATATTTAAGCACCATGTGGTACCAGAACAATTTCGTGCCTTCGGCTTGGCACGCCTTGAACACGTGCTTACGTAGATAACGAGGACGAGGGGACGTCCGCAAGGGAAGCATTTTACACATGCCTGTTTGCTTGAACGAAATAACTCCTGTGTACACATAGGGGGAGGCATCAGAGGTGACGATAGATAGATAGATAGATAGATAGATAGATAGATAGATAGATAGATAGATAGATAGATAGATAGATAGATAGATAGATAGATAGATAGATAGATAGATAGATAGATAGATAGATAGATAGATAGATAGATAGATAGATAGATAGATAGATAGATAGATAGATAGATAGATAGATAGATAGATAGATAGATAGATAGATAGATAGATAGATAGATAGATAGATAGATAGATAGATAGATAGATAGATAGATAGATAGATAGATAGATAGATAGATAGATAGATAGATAGATAGATAGATAGATAGATAGATAGATAGATAGATAGATAGATAGATAGATAGATAGATAGATAGATAGATAGATAGATAGATAGATAGATAGATAGATAGATAGATAGATAGATAGATAGATAGATAGATAGATAGATAGATAGATAGATAGATAGATAGATAGATAGATAGATAGATAGATAGATAGATAGATAGATAGATAGATAGATAGATAGATAGATAGATAGATAGATAGATAGATAGATAGATAGATAGATAGATAGATAGATAGATAGATAGATAGATAGATAGATAGATAGATAGATAGATATGTTAACGTACCATCACGCACTGTGCTCGCCATTCTCTCTGAAAGACGCTTCTCGCTGCCTGGGATGACGGGCATTACGTACATAAGAGCACAACATCCGTGTCGTGTACCGCTTTGGACACAAGCGCATCGATGTCGACGAGAGAGTTTTAGCAGCGCCGTATTACGCTACGTTATCACTATACCCCGCTCGCCAATTTCGTCTGGTGTAAACAGCCTTTGCTTTTTATTCTCTCCGCACTTGTCGTCGATGACCTGCGCTCTGAGCAGAATAAAGACCCATAGAAATTGCTTCCCTTTTGGAGCTCCTCCAAGATCCTGCAACTGTTCCGGCATTTAAGACTCCACGACGGAAGGCACATCACTTCGTTGATCGTGGTCAGCACCTCTACCGTCTCAACTATAGCCTTGAGGGCCGGCAGTGGCTCCTGGTAATACTCGTGCAATAAAAATGACTACTCACAATCTTTTTCTCTTCACGTTTTTTGATGATATCGACGGTCGCATTCTTGTAGAAATCGAATGCTTTCGCGTTGAAGACATGCTTGCGGAACGTTTCACCGAGTTTCTGAAGAAATGCTGCGAAGACAAACACGGATATATATATATATATATATATATATATATATATATATATATATATATATATATATATATATATAGTAGTCACGACAAACAGAACTCTCTGCTATTATAGTTAACTCTCTGCTATTATAGACCAAAAAATAATTTGTGATACGCCAAGTCGGATACCTCAAAACTATGATTTAAGTGCTGGAAGCTTAAGGGGAAACCCATATTATCGTTTTTATACACTCGAGCGAAGCTTCAGCTGTGGATAGTACAGAAAACTAAACGAATAATTAATTTTATTCTTGATTATTTACTGTGCTAAATAACTTATAACTCAAATAACATTTCAGTGTTCTTGGTGGAATTGTAATACCTATGGCTATAAAGAAAAGTGAGCAGCTTTTGTTCAAATGGAATGGGGTTTGAACTTTGTGGGTTTGAAGTTTGCCAGCAAAAAAGAACTGCGGACATATTACGACTAGCAAACTCATCGCAAACTTCAACACGCGTGAAAACATTGACGGCTTGGCAACATAGGGAGAAATGGTATAGAATCTATGCCACATATAACGAACAAATTGCATCCCTCACCTTTAAGCATAACAAACGGCGTTACTTCCGCAAAAAACGCGTTTCTTGCATTCCTAATGAATGATCCCTCTTCTGGAGAATTCGGAGATAGCTTAGCACCGAAGGAGCAGCTTGCGACGGCGTCCAGGGTAAAGTAACCATAGAACCTTTTGAGAGAGAAGTGAATATAATGTCAAAGCTTGGGGAGAGTTTACCAGCTTAATCAAAAAGCTATAAGTTTAGTTATTTATTTATCTACGCTATTCTTCTTTATTTTATTTATGTATACCGTATCTTACAGGTTGAGAAAAACAACATACAACCCATGTAAACATTTCTTTTTATGCTAACTGACCCAATCCCACTTAATAGCACTACACACGAAATTTTGTACATTGCAGCATACTGGTATCAAAGGAATAAAGAAACAAACAACGATGAATAACATTTCAATGATCTCGTGTTAAAAATAATGACACGAGCTTTCGAACCAACTACAGTTTTCCAGTAAGAACAAATACATAATCATATTTTCGCATTATTGGAAACAGCATGATGTGCGCATCTTCAATAACCCTATTCAATTAAAATGGCACATAACACTCTTGTATTCTTTACCATTCATAGTGAAATACGTAAATAAGTATGCGCATAGGTAAACAGGATAAAGCAATGAGCATGCACACATACTGTTCTGGCTAGGGTGGCGTTCGGTGCATGAAATCCACCAAGCCCATCGACTACGACGTCAAGTTGTAGAATATGAAGGAAAAATGGTTAATTAGCTTAGTTACACGGCTCTAGTACGGGAGCCCACTCCATACAGGAGTAAGTTGCACATCTCAGTTCACATCAGGACCCTCCGTGCCCGCTCTCGAAAAGTATCTGCTTTTAATCCAGTTGTCTTCCCTAGGCGAGTCGACTATGAAATCTGAATGCTGTCTAGCAGCAAATCACCATTGTCGACTCCGTTGCGATACTACGCCCATGCTATGCACAAGCCGCAGTAACTTCGCCTCGAAGAAACTGGTTTGGAATTTGTGGAAGAAATAAATCACCCGGCGACACCTGGTTCGTTCTTCGTTGCCCACCCCGTTCTTCGCTCACTCTGGTGGGTGAAGCGCGGGCTGAGGTCTTTTCGTGGAATGCCGCAACAACCGGCTTACACGCTGTCTTAACGGCCGGATAGGTGCAGAGGGATGGGCGGTGATTTGACTCGTCTAATCAAATGCGCTTATCCATTCGTTGACGGGGTTCCCTCTCGTTCATCCTCCTCTCATGTTTCCAGGTAATGTCCACGCCGCGCTAACGTCTGGTTAGGAGGTGCGGTGGTTTGACACGTGGGAAACGTTCAATTAACACCCTTGGTGGTGTCGAGACGTAACAATACACAACAGAGAGAGACAAATTGACAGTGAAATAAAAACATAAGTTTGCGTCGAGCACCAGGAAGGGTGCAGCTTAATCGAGCGGAATGCAAAAGGCCATCACTGCGTTGAGTAGTTGCTGAAGCGTGTGCTTAATTTACATTGTAAGTAGGTATCCGCATGTTTGCACGTTATGCTATGCAAACTGGCCTAGGGCTCCGCGTTTTATTCCGATAGCAATAACATGGACACTCCAGGCGTATTTGTGCCGTCACCGTCGGTATCGCAGTAATGTTCCCTATAAAGTCCAAGGGAGATAATACCGTCGCCGCGCGTCGTATGCAGCATGTGCTAGTGAGAGCACGCGAGGGAAGACGACGATCGGGGCCCAGTCTGGCGCGCGCATGGAGGAGGAAAGCGGAGAGCAAACGCGCCGTCTACTGTGGCGCGAAAGGCCGCGCGGGGATGGGAGGGAGGGAAGGGCAACCGGGCGACCATCGCGGCTCAATCTCGCGCTCAAGCGGGCAGGCAGCCCGGGAGGAATGGGGGCTGCAGGTGCGTACTTTGCACGGCTGCGCGCGCTGGCGTCCGTCTTATCTTGAAAGGGATCGCCAGACGGCTCATACTTTAGTGCGTGCTTTGTTCTAGCCACTGTTACGTTGGAGGGATAGACGGCTCGCTGCTGCTGCAGCGCTGGCCCACAGCCGCGCTTTGACAGCGAGTGTCCGAGCTCATCGAGTGTGACATGTTCATATTTGCATGTGTGACTGACACCATGCTTGTTAATTCAGTTGGTAAGCAAATGTTTCCAAGTTTATACGGCCGATGAAACTACCATCCTTACTTCGTATAGCTGTCTACTAATTTGCTATCGCAATCGATGCTTCGTTTTTCGGGCGAAACTGCGACTTAAAGAAAACAACATTTCGCAACATGCTGTTCGAAGATATGATGTGAGATTCACTAAAAGATTTTCCACCGAAAGCAACAGTAGTGAGTACTTTTGGTTCACTCTTCCATGATAATGCCTTTAGCTGAAAGATCATTGAATTATATGTTTTCGAGGATTTTTTTAGGCTAAAACTGCTCGTAAGAGCACCTGTGAGCCACTCACGAAGCCGGAAATATCATTAGCGAAGGCAGGCGGCCTATAGCAGAGTGCACTTGCGAACGGAAATGTTTGTGAATTTTGGCCCAGGGTTCGTATTAACAAAAAGCACTTATGCTATAGAATTGCTCGCAGGAGCAAATTTCGACCAATCCTGGTGCTGGACATAATGTTGCCAAAGGTGGCCGGCCAATGGAAAAGAGCACTTTAAAAAACAGCGCTTTGTGAATTCGGCCCCACATTTTAAGTGTCGCTTGTGTGCAAAGGCTGATAGCTATACTACATTAATATACTAAATATACATATATACCGCTATGCCACTCGCTACATATAGTATTAAGAATCAGTAACGCCTCCTTGCAGGAATGTTCATTCTAATAGTCACCATTCAAGTAGATACCCGATGTAGTGTATAGAAACTCTAGGTGTTCCTGTTGAATGATAGCGCCTCACCCTTTCATGTCGACGTCTTCTGACGCAGTTGCGGCCTTTTTCAGACGTTCCGATGTAACTGCAGCACAGCTATCGATGATGGCTTGCATCTGAGGACCGAAGAAATCCCGGAGATAGAAATTAGCAACGAGAAGCAATGATGAAGAAATTGGAGAATGCTCCTGAAATGACATTCTCTACTTCTCGTCATCGTAACCTATAACCTGCCTCAATTTCACTACAGTACAGAATTATGTTTCTCACAAAGATAGATTTTGTTTGTGTCCTGCCTCAATTGAACCCTGTTTATGCCTGCAAATTCTGCAATCTCATCACTCCTTCTCTCTCTGTCATCCTCCACTGCCCTTCATTTTTCTTGGTGCCTTTCTACGACACTGCTCGACAAGTTATCTTATCTACGCGTTAAATGACGTGCTGAACTGTTCTTGTTCCTCTCAATGTGAATTAAAATATGGTCTTTTCTTGTCTTATATGTAATACAAATTGTCGTCGCCTAACCGCAAACCAATCATCCCCCTTCTCATCACTCCTTGCGGGCTCCTCAGCTTTAGAGTTTATGTACGTCTTTCAGATAAATGGCCACTCTTGTGCCACTCAAAGCCAGCATTACAATGTATGCAGCCATTCCTCCTACATAGTGCTCACGACCAAGTGACGTGGGAAATCGTGGAGCTTAGCCACCATTTAATGAAAAAGGCCACGATATTTCTTTTCAACAGTTACCCGTTCATCACGATATCACTGGAAATGATGACGCAGACAAGGCTCCTCCTCGGATGTCACATGAAGAAGACCACTGCGTCCCACTCACGTCCCAATTTCTCTCTCTAGAACAGACACTCGAAGGCAGCTTCGCCTTCTGGCACGCACACTTTCGCTACCCGAGTGGAATACCGCACATATAACGTGCACCAGACTGCACAGACTGAAGCGTTGTCTCCAACTCGGACATCCACGCAGGCTGTACCAATGCGTGGCGCCTCTTCTGTGCCTGTTGTGGTTGAGAGTTGCTTTCACGAGCGCCTATTCAGCACTAATTGGAACGGCTGAGAGTCCTGCATGTGATACCTGCGGCTGCTAAGAGAACTTTGACCACTTATTGTGCAACTGCCCTCAATTTGATATAGAATTACGATACTTCCGAACGCCTTGAGGCGACTAGTTCATCGTCCACCGAGCAAACAGACGCTACTATAACACGGTCCCCACCGATAATCGCACCGGTAGGCAGTGAAATCCCTTTTGTGCTTTTTGAAAACGACTGGCTTGTTCGAGCACCTTTGACTGCGTGGTGCTTGCGCGCACGTGCACGCATTCACTGCTTTCCCCTCACTCTCTCTCATATTTCCACTTCCCTTTTTCTTTCCCCCAAAGTAGGGTATCCAAGCAGACACTTTCCTGGTTACCATTCCCGCGTTCTCTCTTTCTCTTCTCTCTCTATGTATCTGTCTCTCAGAATATCGGCAAGATGGCGTTCATGACTTCAAAGTGTCTGCCACTTTTGCTATCTGGCAGCATTTTTGTGTTTTGAAGGATACTACAATTAAGATGTTACAAGATTTTAGACGGTATGTTTTTTTTCGCCTGTAGAGGATAACAAAATGCTTTAACAGCAGTAAAAATGAAAGGGGAAGGCTTTGCAGACTGTCACTTTGTTGTTCATGCGGTTTTACTTTTACAAAATTACGTATACCTTGAGTTCTAGTGAGGTACTGACACACTTCATCTCTCAATCACCCATAATTGTGAATTGTAAGTACTGTTTCACAGGATGTCGATAAATCGCAAGAAAGCCTGTTTGCGCCAATAAATATCGGTAACGAATAGGCGCCGTCATTCCTTGGCGTAGGTAAAATGCCCTGTGCTCTCGGACAACAGTCATAATTAAGTGTGATGATATTTATGCTTATTTATTACACAAATGAGAAGGTCCTTGTGTGTTCGTGGGCAGGGAGGGTGGGGGTGGGGGGACGGGTTACATATGCTCTGATGCTTCTATAGCTGCATTCATCGATACAATCGAATTCCGCTTTTTATGAGGGTCTGCTGTGCTGTAGCAACAAATTTGCCGCAGCTGTGATCTCGGTGATAAATAACTTACTTTTCGCAGTTTTCCTGATGTAAAAGCAGGCGACGTCGCTGAACGGAGCTTTCTCCATTGGTTATATTCAGCATTCACCATAAGATTGGCCAAGACAGGGTCATCGAATTGAGAAAACTGTGTGGAAAAGAAAAAAAAAAACTGAGCAATCAACATGTATGTATCCTGCACTCCAAGAAGCATCATGAAGTGAACGCACGAATGTACATGAATTGGTTCGCGGAATAGTGGCGATTGTAAACGCTGATGATTTCTCAAATAGAATTAGAAGGTGTCAAATGAAAACACAACTTCCCTGGTCTGGAAGTATGCGCTCATAATAAAGATGCGCCAATAAATGTGTACCAAATTTAATCACGTATTAGATAGAACATATGATTTATTACTTCACGTAAGAAACCACGCGGTAAAACAAAGCAGGCCTGCCAATGGGTCCCACAATCCGTGCTTCACTATCCTTGCTAGCTAGGTTCTCGAGCGTTATTTCTTAAGGAAGGAACAGTCACAATCAGCGTATTTCGTGCATGTCTCGCCCCACAACTGGTGACCATTCTTGCAGCAGCTTCTGTTACTAGAACACAAATTATTACTAAGGCTGAAGACTGGGCCTGTTTGTATATCATACTAGAAGATAGATTGCGCAACGTCTAGACGGGACATATACAAGACGCACACATCACTCTGCTGGGTGTATTTCTCTTCTAGGTTTCCTATTAAAAAGTTGCGCAATCCAACTTCTAGTACAAATTATTAACTTTTAGCCAATGTCTTCCCCTTATAGGCTGTGCAACTACATCATATGCGTAGAACACAATGCAGCATGAAATTGTGTTCCAAACCCTGCCATGCAAACCCAGCTTTCAAGAACTTTTCGAAACAATGAAGGGCGTAGTTTCGCTCTACTTAAGATGTTCATTTTCGTACAACTTACAGTAGAAAAACTATAAACGAAATGTATTCGCATAAATTGAAACTTGAACACAAATGATCTGTCACGTTAATTTCTCTTTCAAAAAAAAAAACTGGTTATAATACGGCACTAGCAGTTTGTCAAACATTTGCAGATTTTTGCTCATTGAAAAGGAAAAAGAAGAAAATGCCAGAACATTTGTGTGCGAAGAAATTCCAGGTCGGCGTCATCCTCCGTCTGCGCATTTATTATCGAGAGAGAAACTTTTTTTTTCTCGGTTGACTGGACTTTTCTTTTTACGTCGGCGAAGAGTTTTCACGACGTACATACATGCACATGCTTAAGTTGCCAAGAAACTTAGTTCACTCCGAAAAGAAACACTGAAGTATTTACCTTCCTCTGAGTCAGCCCAGCATCCTTAACCAGAATCAACTTCAGGAGGTCAGGTTCAGCGACGTAGAGCACCGGCTTCCCATCTTCGAAGGACCTATATACAAAGGGCACCACGAACGTCTCTAATAAAAAGTAATTAATTCATTAAATTATGGGGTTTTACGTGCAAAAACCCCGATCTGATTATGAGGCATGCCGTAGCTGGGGGCTCCAAAAATTTGCCCCTAAATCTAAGTACCCGCCTGTTTTCGCATTTCGTCCCCATCGAAATGCGGCCGCCGTGGCCGGCATTCGATCCCGCGATCTAATAAAAGTATACTGCCTACTCTTTCATCAATCAGATTGTTTTCGCGTATCAGGCGAGAAGGAAAAGGTATGGAGGTGCGGTTACCCGAATAGGCGCCCATGCTTGTTGCAGAGTTCTTGGTCTACAACAGAAAGCGGCTGCAGAAAAAAGTAAGACATCGAATTAGGCGCGTGCCAGTGGAAGGAAACACAAGGGCAGTCCACATTTTCTCACCTTGAAGAGTTGCTTCATCTGAGGGCCAAAGAAGAGCGAAAACTCCTCATGTGGAACATTCTGGTCTTTCCAGTAGTTGCGGTGGCGGGCTGCTCGGCTGCACGAAAGGTATGACGACCTTCACTTTTGTTTACGTGTACGGTGCCTGCCCTGGTAAACTTTCCGAAACGTTGGTGCCAAAGCATAAAGAAGGAAGAACGCGTGATGAAAGTAGAGAGAGAGAAAGTTCTTTACTGAATACTGATGAGGTTTGCTTGGCCATAGACCAGGCAATGTGCTCCAGAGCAAGGGGGAATTGTGTAACGACGCACAATACAAAAACATGTATTGGCTGGCGCGGACTTTCTGTCTCGCGCGGCACATTCCAAATAGTGCGAAGTGTGGCGAGTCTGCCTCTTCAATCGGAAGACAGCGAAAGGCAGCGCTTTGCTGACGCGTGGGTGCGGCTCATAGCAGTCGCCGCAGACAGATTTCCGCTCATGCAGCGCCTTGTTTCCATAGAGACGACCGCGCTACTCTGGCGCCATATCATAGCCATCCACGCCGCACAACCCATCTTTCGCCGCACTATGCTTTTACGCTTTCGTTCCACCCACGACGAGAGTGACCCTGCGTCGCGGGCAAGTCGTGCCACCAGTGTCAGTGACGACAACACCCAAGGTCTCTGTCAATAATAACACGCATGAGCCGGTGAGATTTTGCGCATGGAAATGTTTGGTGGTGAATAGAAATGGGGTATCAGGTCATGGGCTTGTGGGTAAAAGCGACTAAGGCGCCCTTTTCAGTCGAATGCAGAGGCCTTGAGCACGCAGGTACGATGATGTTAGGGTCACTGCTTTTTGGAGCCGTGCACGGACCTGGGGACGTATAACTGCCGAGGCCCCTATGCATATGTCGTCAGCATATATGGAAAAAGTTGACTGTATTTGGTAGGACATCGGTAAGTCCAGGGATTGCAAGGTTGAACAAAGCGGGGCTAAGAACCCCGCGCTGCGGGACGCCACGGCAAGTGTATGGTCAGTGGTTCGGCCATCCGCGCTTTGCAAAAAGAAAGATCTTTTGAACAGATAGCTCCGAACCCACCGAAACATTCATCCAAAAATTCAATTATTTTCCAGGACATCAAGGATGGTTTCATGCGTTACATTATCACAGGTGCCTTTCACATCGAGGAAAAGTGCAACCGGTATACGTTTGCGGTGTTTTTCTTGTTACACAGACGTCACGAGGTCGATGACGTTGTCAACAGAGGAGCGGCTTCTTCTAAACCCAGCCATGGCCTTGGGGGATACGTTGTGGCGCTCAAGATACCACTGTAGGTGCGTGAGAGCCATTCTTTCCATGGCTGGACAGCGCAATGGGTCGGTAGGACACTAGGTTAAATAGCGACTTCCCAGGCTTAAGGAGTGGTATCAAGCGGCTGGACTTCCACCACTCAGGAACGACGCCATCATTCCATGACTGGTTGTAACATTCGAGAAGTCGACCTCAGCCATCTTAACCTAGGTGGCACAAAGCAGCGTAGGTGACGCCGTCCTGTACTGGCGACGATGAGCGCCTGCATGTGGCCAGAGCAGCGTCCAATTCCTCAAGTGAGAACGACACATTCAATCCTGGGAAGCGTGTCGCAAGAACCTCCCCCAGAATTTCTCCATTGATGGTGACCACACTACCCGCAATTTTCACGCATAAATCTTCCGCTATATCAACCTGCTAGCGGCCTTGGTGGAGGGCTAGGGCACACAATGGATGTCATTGTTGTGGAGACGAGCCAAGGCCGCTCACAGTCCTCCATATGATAGACAGTGGCTTGCGGGGGTCAAGTGATTCGCAGAACGTCTTCCACCGTTCGTACAGATTTCGACATATTGAGCGATTTCGAACTATTAGTAGAAGGGCCAAGAGGCAATACAGGGCCCTTCGAGCGAATACGTTCGCATCTGTTGCATCTGTTGTGCTCTTTACAAAACATACGAGTAGTCTGGGCAAAACAGTGAGAAGTCTCGTCGAATTCGCGCCTGCGTTTCTTGCGAATTCTCTGCGCATTGTGTAAGTAGTGCGAACGTAACCTTGCAGGCGTTATGAGAAAACTAAAGAGAAATTGAAGCAAAATACTCACAGGTAGAGAATAACGCCAAAGGCAATGGCTAAGAACAGCCAGTCGTAACAAATGAAGAAACTTAGCAAAGACATATCGACTATCCTCACATGAGGCCTTTCTGCGCGGATCAAACTTTTTTTATGCGAGCGAGTCCGTAGCACCACGTGTGCTGCTTCTTGGTGATATCAGTTTTTCCTTCGTCTGACCCACTGGACAATTGGTTATCGATAAGAGTAAGGTAGAATCAACAGCGCAGACAGCGAAATCTTTGGACACTGCCAAGTGTGCCGTAGATCGACCGTTACCGCCGTCAACAGCTTTGGGCATCGGCACGTATTTCTGACGGGTCATTTGTTATCAATTCTCGTGTCCTTATCCATCCAGTGCGATTGCGGAGCTAGTGCATCGCAATGCTGGTAGTCTTTCGAGTGTTTACGCCTTTCGGTAAGTGCAGATTGGTCAATACGAAATGAACATTTGGGATATCTGTCAGGTGAGGGGCCTTCATAATCTATTTCCCAACGACTGCTGCTTTTTATGGGGGAGTGTCCGTATAAACTGGTGTCAAAGGCACGAGTTTATGCGTAAGTAAATCAGATAAGGTACTTATAGTTTTAAGTTGTGCCGCGTCAAGTAAAGATGCTTATGCTTACGTACGTTACATAACACGGCGTGTGTGCAGCCTGTTAAAAAAGAAGAACTGTGAGAGTTACATGATACGAGTAACAATGGCTCAAACGAGAGTAGGTCAAGGGTTGAAGCCAGCTTTATTGAAGATATTTCAACTATAGGAGTTCGTGCCTACATTGAACACGTCAAGCAAATGAACGGCACCTGGTCCAGATAGCGTGACACAGTACATTTTCAACTATTGGGCCTCGGAACGCAGAATTTTTTTCGGGCGTATTTAATGGGCTCTGTCGGAGCGTACAAGTGCCTCTTTCGTGGAATTAGTCCAGAGTGATGCCTCTTCTGAAGCCCGGAAGAAGCTCCATGAGACTCGAGTCATTGATACCTGTAAACTTCAAAAACTGCATCTCCAATGTAATCGAAAAGGTTATCAATGAGCTAATACAGTGGTAGAATGAGACACGAAATTCATTACGTCAAAATTTGTCAGGCTTTCGTTCGGAATACTGTACTATGGACGGCATTATGGATTTAGTTACCTGCGTGAAGCACGAAAGAAAAAGAGGAAATATTGCAATTGCCATATTCCCGGACAACAAACGGGCATACGACCACCGCTAGGCACCTCCGTCTTCTTGAAGGCTCGGTGCTACTCAGCATTAGAGGAAAGATACTATGTCTAATACACAATTTTTTCACAGGCAGACAAATTTTTTATGGAGACTACCAACAGAAGAAATCTTGAAACGTAAGGTGGCACATAGAGCACGTCAGGAAAGCATGCTATGTTCCGCGTTATTCAACGTAGCAATGACACAGTTGCCACGTAGTTTTTCACCGAACATGTGTTGCTCAATCTGCATTTGACATCTGCATTTTGACATCGGGGCAAAGGCTTCAGATCATACAAGAAGCCGTGCAGGACGCGCCTAACAAAGTAAATAAATTCTTACTGTTAGGGGGCATGAGCTTTCCTGCCGAAAAATCGGCTGTCCGTCCTAGCGTTCGCATGAAAACGTCTTAGGAATAGGAAATAGTAAAAATAAATCACTGTATTGGAATTAGTCTTCATTGGAGCTTAGTATGAACCCACTACTTGGAAGCTATGAAAAGTGAATAGCAATGTTATCCAAATTCTGAGATATCTGGCTGGAGCGCGGTGGGAGATTTCCGCGGATAACCTGTTGAAGCGTCACGTCAGTTTAGTGCGAACCGGTTTAGGACATTGCCGGCGCCCCATGGTTTGTCACGCTCAGGAGAAAAGAAGTTGCACATAGTGATTGCAAGAAGTCTTCTATATTCAATATTATGGTTAGCTTATTTTTCGGGTACGAGAAAATTATTCTGCAAACAACGCGAGAACAGGTCTGTATGAAGGGAGGAAAATCAACGCAGGCGATGACTTCCAGCTAAAATTCCAACTAATCTTAAGTCCCACGCTCACGCTGTTGGCAGTAGCATGTCTTCGAGTTTGCCTTGGACCTCCAAAGTCAACGTCAATCACACTGATAGTCGAAGAAAGCATGAGCGCCTTCAGTTGCTCCAGGCACTGTTGTCACTAAAACCATTGTTCGGTCCGTGGCCAACTGGTGGTCTTGAAAGGCCCGCTTTCAGCAGGGTGAAATAAATTTTTTCTAAGTACAGGCACGGTCCGGGCATCGCAGCTGTCGGCCACATCAATCAATAAAGTCAGCAGCAGCAGCCGTGGCAGCAGCAACAAGGTCACAGGAGCACTGGGCAACAGGTGAGCTGGGCGGCTGGCGCCGCTTCTCCCAGCGGCGGAGGCGCTCCGGTGGGCCGCCCTGGCGGACCCGCCGTCGGAGGCGGCGGTGGGAACGAGCTCGAGCGAGCGATAGAGCGAGTACTACGACAACGCCTAGAACCATTATAATCGATGATTGCCGAGCTTAAACGCGAAAATGCGCTCCTTAGAGAGGAAAATTTCAAATTGAAAGGCGAGGCTCCACAACCGCAGCAACCACAGCAACGTCACACGACGATGCCGCCATCCTCGATGCCTCGATCACCGACTCCATCTCGGCCTGAGCCGGCCGGGTTGGACAAGGATGACGAGGGTAGCTCGGTGGAAACGGCGGATGAATGGGATAATCGTCCAGTTACTGCGAAAAGGATCGCACTAGATCCCGCAAGACCCGACACCAAACAGCGATGCGGCGGTTACGAGAAATTAGAGAAACGAGTAGACAGCATCGAGAAGAGCCTCGAGGGACGCTTTGCAAAACAGACGGCACATATGAACGAAATGTTTAATAACACGGTAGCTAAGCTCTCTGAGCAAATAACACAAATGCTCGCCGCGCACTTGGCGCGCATAGACGACATAGAAGCGAGGCTGCCGCCAGCTGCGGGTAGACCAATAAGAACGATGAGCAAGCCTTACTCTAGACAGCAACAACACAAACAGCTGCAGCAAAATACGCTCACAAACGTAGAGACGCAACCGCATCAGCAACCAAGTCGCCTCGATGGCGACGGGTTAAATGAAACACAGGCATCATCATGGCTACACACGCAACGAACCACACTAACACTGGGAAACAACAACAATAAACCATCTGGCAGTGGAACTGCCGGGGCTACAGGAGGAAGCGCGCTAATCTCCAGCAATTCAGACGCAGCCGCAAGACGATACCGGACGTGATCCTTTTACAGGAAGGAGACAAACCATCCGGTCAAACTAGCTGGCTACAAAGCCATAGATGCGACCGCGACGGACAACAGACAAAGAAGGAAACGGTCTACACCCCGCGTGGCAGATGGCGCGGGGCCGGGGGCGGTGGTGGCGCGCCGGCCATCGCCCCCGCCCCGCCCGTAGCCGGTCGCCGCCGTGCTCGTTCGGCGTAACTTCACTGTAGCGCAGCGCGAACTTTCCTCCGTAAAGATACCTCACGTATTTGTAGAATTGATTCCTAAGAGTGGCCGCGGACTCTTCGTCCTTAACGTGTACAGTAAACCCACGCTGCAGCACCGCTTCGGGGACCTGCTCCGGGGCGCGAGCGCGGCTTCCGGCGGCGAGCCTCTACTTGTTGTGGGCGACTTTAATGCGCCCCACGGAGCCTGGGGCTATGCCCGAGAAACACCCAAGGGCAAACACCTTTGGGAAGACTCGCAAGACCAAAGGCTTGAACTGATCGCGAATCCCGCCGATCCTACACGTAGAGGGAACAGCGTGAGTGTCGACACGCTACGAGACCTCGCGTTCGTTTCGAATGTAACCACAGCGCACTGGCAAAACACGCAAGATTTAGGAAGTGACCGCATGCTGATCGAGATGACGATAGGCACGGGCCCGAGTGGTCGTGGGACTAACCCTGTAAGCAAAGGCCGTAAACTCAAACTTGTGAAGTGGGACACGTTCCGCAAGAAACGAGAAGAATCGGGGCGAGGCGACGAGCCGATTACGGACATAGACGAGTGGACCGAGAGGCTCAGAAGGGATGTAGACGCGGCAACGAGCGAAGTTCCGCCCGAGGCGAACCTTGAAATAATTGACAGCAGGCTGCTACACATGTGGGAAGCAAAGCGAGCACTTCTAAATAGATGGAAATGACAAAGACATAACAAGGCTTTACGCAAACGCATAGCACAATTAGACAGAGAGATTGAAGAACACGCACTCCAGGTATCCAGGGCACAGTGGGAAGACGCGTGCAACGGCCTCGAGAGGCAGATGGCCGGGGCGAGCGCTTGGCGCCTCTTTCGACACCTATTAGATCTGGAGGAGACTAGGGCTGCTCAAGGCCACAAGACTCGTAGACTAGTAAGAGATTACAAAGGTGATAACTTCTTCGACGCAATAAGTGATCGTTACTTTAAGAAGGCCGAAAGCATCCAACATGCCGAATACGACGGCGTCGCAAACGAGAAATTGGACGCGGAATTTAGCGAAACAGAAATTCGGATAGTCCTGTTCGAACTAAACACCCGATCGGCGCCCGGCCCGGACCGGGTTACCAACAAGACTATCCGTAACCTAGACGACGAGTCGATCTGTCGCCTCGCGACCTACGTCAATGAGTGCTGGCGAGGGGGCTCCCTTCCCGAAGCGTGGAAACGGGCCATGATTATCATGATTCCAAAACCCGGCAAGGAAGTTACGCTCGATAATCTAAGACCGATTTCGCTTACGTCGTGCGTCGGCAAAGTCATGGAACACGCAGTTCTCACCCGCGTGACCGACTTTCTCGAAGATCGTGACGCGTTCCCGCTAGGATTCCGTTCCCGTTCCCGCTAGGATTCCGCCGCAACCTCTCCTCACAGGACGTATTGCTTCAGCTTAAACGCCAGATCGTAGACGACACTTCCAGCTCCACTAAGGCAATTCTCGGCCTAGATATTAAAAAGGCCTTTGATAACGTTAAACACGAAGCAATCTTAAAAACAATTGGAAGATTAGGACTTGGCCAAAGAACGTATAATTACGTTAGAGATTCCCTCGCGTGCAGGCGTGCATGCATCGTCGTTGGCGACGAGGAATCGCCGGAATTTGAGACGGGCCCGTCCGGCACGCCGCAGGGATCCGTCATATCACCATTACTCTTTAATTTAGTTCTACTCGGTCTACCCGAGAAATTAACAGAAGTAGAAGGATTGCATCATAGTCTATACGCGGATGACATCACCCTCTGGGTTCCCGGGGGAGGATGTGACGGTCACGTCGAGCGAACGCTACAGGCAGAAGTAGATGCGGTCCAGAATTACTTGCGTGGAACGGGCCTCGAGTGCTCGGCTACCAAGTCCGAACTGTTAATCTACAAACCCACAAGGAGAGGTCATAAAACCCTGCGCGATGAAGAACGGGAATACTCCAAAATACGTATTATATTGGCAGATGGTACTCCCGCACCGCACGTAGACAAAATTAGGATCCTGGGGTTACACCTGCAGGCAAATGGCCATAACGGAGAGGCGATGCGAAGACTTCGTCGTTCGGTAAATGACACGATCCGACTCTTGCGTCGTATCACGAATAGACGCAATGGTATGCGTGAAGACTGCGCGATCCGTCTCGTACAGGCGTACGCGATAAGCCGCATAACGTATGTTGCCCCCTACCTTAAGTGGATAGGGTGCGAAAAAAAAAAAGGTCGAATGCATGATACGAAAGGCTTTTAAGAGGGCGGTAGGCGTTCCACTCAACGCGATGCACGACAAGTTTCTGGAGCTCGGGCTTCACAACTCACTTGACGAGTTAATCGAGGCGCACGACATTGCGCAGTACGAACGATTATCTAATTCAAAGACAGGTCGATGCATCCTCGAGGCACTCGGCATCGCGTACCACACTCAGCATGGAGAAAAGATGGCGGTTCAGGCCTCGGTCCGCGACCGCCTGATCATCCCGCCGCTTCCCAAAAACATGCACTCGACGCACCACGCCGCGAGACGCAACAAACGAGCAAGAGACCTTCAGAAGAAGTTTGGCAACACCAGCGAGGCGGTGTAGGTAGACGCTGCGCAATATCAAGGAGAGAAAAGCGCACATGCGATCGCGGTTGTAGACCGCACGGGTAAGTGACTCGCGAGCGCTACAGTGACCACGGGACACACGGAGGCGGCCGAAGAAGCCGCAATAGCCCTAGCACCGGCCACGGTGCCTAGCGCTGCGATCGTGATCAGCGACTCGCAGGCGGCGATCCGCGGCTTCGCGCGCGGTCGCGTCTTGCGGGAAGCGGTCCGCATACTCCAAATTTGTGACGACGGCGACTCGTCATCGTCCTCGCAACCCCAAAATTCTACAGTCTTCCTCCTCTGGACCCCGGCACACACCGATGTCCCGCTCGCGGGCAACGAGGCGGCCCACGCCACGGCTCGAGGTCTCACACGCCGAGCCGCCGCAGATTATGTGGCCGCCGCCCCCGCCCCCGAGAGCGGGGCATCGGATCTGCCTGATCGGGACACTACAACAGAAATGCGGCAACAAGAATCACAATGGGCGTGGGGCGATCGACTGACCACGTTCAGAGACCTCACCCAACACCTACAGACTCCAAAGACGCACATTCCCGCCACCACACGACAAACAGGAATGAGGCCGTAACTTTACGCTTGCTCCAGACACACAGCTACCCTAGTCCCGCGGTCCTACATCTCTTCTACCCAGGTTTATATCCAACAGATGCCTGTAAAGCTTGCGGACAGCGAGCAACGCTGCGACACATGCTCTGGGAATGTGCCGGCAACCACGGTAATGGGACCA
This sequence comes from Dermacentor variabilis, assembly GCF_050947875.1. Classification (NCBI taxonomy): domain Eukaryota; kingdom Metazoa; phylum Arthropoda; class Arachnida; order Ixodida; family Ixodidae; genus Dermacentor; species Dermacentor variabilis. The sequence continues at coordinate 79,765,486 of NC_134572.1, forward strand.
CATCCGTTCGCGACGCGTCCGGAATCGCGGCCGTTACCACAGTACGGGAAGCCTCGAGCTCGCTTCTCCCCGAGGCCGCCCCAGCTGCGGGGGCCGCCGGGGACCTTCTCCATCGGCGTCGCCGCCGCTGGGAGGTGGCTGTCAAGTTGGCAGACCAGCTCTGGGCCGTCCGGCAATTGAGCCAAAGATGCCGCCCGAGTCCAAGGACTTCGAGCCGCCACCTGAAGCCACCACAACGAAACTGCCGGCCATTCATTAATAAAGTTTCTTCTCTCTCTCTCTCTCTCTCTGAGTACAGGCACGTGCTCTAAATACTCGGGACGAGATTCTGGAATTTACGCTTAATTTTATGCAGTGACTCGCCTTCGTTGCTGATGTCTCGTCTTTTTTTCTTTTTCTTTCACTCTTGTATGTGTTAGCATTTGCGAATTCCAAAGTGTCCTCCTCTTTAAAAACGTTGTACTTACCTGTTTCAAAACTTTTTTTTTATAAGAGTGGCATGGGCGTAGCCAGAGGCGCACTGCTTCCAACCTCTCCGTCAGTCCCCATCTAAACCTATGTGAAAGAAATTTGAAGTCTTTGTCAGCACATGCTTAAATATTCAGTGCGGGGCTCTTTTCCGCTCACCGTGCATAGTAAATCGTGCAGCCCTGTGCACTATGCACTTTGACTGTGTAAACTCGGTGCATTATTCTGGCTTTAATGTATGCATACATTTGCGAAGTTGTAGGAGCTTGCCAGACTGTATATATCGTCGGGCTTGTTGCCTGCTAACGCGTTCTAGAAAACCGTCAGCGTTATAACGGACGGGCAGAGAAACGCGAGGTCACAGGAACAGACAAACCTATAGAGAGTATGTACGGTCGCGTCCAATATGAGCTGCAACATGACATTCGTGATCGAAGGCACCCCAAGACTGTATGGCGGCGCCGACATACCAGTAATCGGATGACTAAACACCATTCCGATCGCTGTCATTTATTAAGCAAATTTTCCGTATGTCCAGTGCGCCTAAAAGCACAGCCATCTCAGTCCGGGGCCGTAGTGAACTCTTTCCTCGAGAGAATTTGTCCTTGTCAGCGTGTAAGCCCAAGTGCAAATGATAATGTTTCAAGGTGTGTGTAACATTCGCAGCGTGCACGCCTGCAGGCTGCCAGTGAGGGCACCTAATACGCAGCTCTTTTATTATTCAGCTTCTTCCTTTTCCATCTTTCCCCTCCGTTTATTTCATTCAATGTATTCAAGGAGAGGTTGGTGCCTATGTGTGGCGCCGGCTACTCCGCTTCCCTTACATGTAGTTATCGTCGGAAAGCTGCCAACCATCACAAAACTAGACTTATAAAACACACGTACGAACATTCCCGTACTAAGCCTCAGTATTGCAATATAAAAAATATTCGCGCAACAGAAGAGTTCACACACCATAAATGTACTCAAAACCAAGATATTCACACAGATGTTGGGCACTTGAATGCCGCACTCTAAATACCGAAAATACAGATGCTACGTGAACATGAAAATACAATGAACATGTAATTAAGGGTGCCTGCTAATAATAACAATGCAATCGATGGCTGTTGTACGACTTAGTATTTTTGTGACATTTTTTTTTTCCTCCAAATGTACCAAGATGCGCGCAGCGATGTTCTGAATTTTTTTTTTTTTTTTGGCCATGGACCTAAAATTTTTCTTAGTGGCCGTCTATCCAAATCATGTAGTTTTCCGAAAGGTTCGTGGGGGCGGCATCATGATTTTTACAGTATAGAAGAAGGTGTTCTTCGTCTCCTTCAGCCTCTTCACATGAGCACGTAGCACTGTTAGTTTTTCTTATTCTACACAGCAAGCTTCTAGTTTAGGCAGTGCCTGCCCAAACAAAGCCTACGAACTGTTGTTTCAATGGATCGACTTATTTTAAGCGGAATATTGAATCCTATTCCAGCATCTATACTATATAATTGAGAGTTCTGCGCATCACTTATGAGCCAAGTTTCCTTGGATAATCTACCGCATAGTGTGTTCAATAGACATCGCGCATCACTCACCGCTAGAGGAAGTAGTGAAAATCATTCTCTTGATGTGCCGCACGTGCCATTTGTTTTTATGTCCTTCAGCGCGAGGACGACAGATAAGAGCGACAAAAACGTAAGCGCCAAAAACTGATAACGATAACAGCACGAATGATCCAAGTGGTATCATGTTCGCCGGGACTTCATTTCTCACGGTTCATAGTCTGATAAGTAAATTAGCGGCTTCTACAACAGAAATCAGAAAGTCTTCAGCACGGGAATGTTAAAGAGCGAATTCATTAGCAATACACTCCTTAAGGAATTATGCACACTATTAAAGAGCGTGTCCAATAAAGCATTTTGCCTAATGCCACCCTGTTCAAGCGAAGCACTGGTTCTGTCAGGTCAGCTTGCCAACGATTCACATAGGAAGTTGCCTTTAAGTGCATTTCAAGCTCGACGCTAAAGATTGCACCTAAACTTTTTTTCTTTTACGGAGCTACACTCAGCAGAGGGTGGCATTTTGTCGCCAGCGCACCCGGAATGTAAAATACTATTGCTTAGAAAATTAAGACTGCTCACAGCTCTCGCCATGCGCAATCGCTAGGTCAAGAAAACTCACTAACATATTCGTTAACACATCGTTCGCGTTTCTGTTGCTAAAATAGGCAGCGGGAATCTCTATACGACAAGACCTCGTCGATGCACAGTGTAGACAGCAGTGTGTCGTTATCAGCACGGCTGATAACGACCTACAGTCTGGTGTATTACGATGGATATGCAGTTATTTGAAGAACAGTCTTTTGTGCAAACACAGACTGGCATGACATCGCACGCTATAGTACATGCCATGATGTACCACAAGGTGGGATCCCGAACCACACGATATTTAATTTAGCCCTTGTCGGTTTCGTTGATTCATTTTGTCATCCACATGTGTTTATGTTCTATACAAGCGATATATGCACTGGGAGCCACTGGGCCGAGACCCATCTACAGGTGCGTGGGGCTTCAGAAAGCGGTCAAATTAACGCCGGAATATTTTTGAAGACTATGCCTGAAGCTACTGTCCGAGAACTGCTCTTCTGTTGCTTTCACCCACTAGACAATGAATCTACGTCAACAGGAATGATGGACAAGCAGTCAACTATGATAAGACGCATCAATTTCAACGAGTAATAATACACCGCGACCCGTCCTGGATCCCCAAGGCCTCCTATCTGAAAAGAAAGGTTTATTGTAGTTATAAATATCTGATCATTTCCAATGAGAATTCCGCAACGCACTGTTCTTGGGTTTCCTAAGTTATAGCTTGCTATGTTGCATGGGTCATGAAGGGCGGACTTTCCTGCCATGCAGCTGGTGAAAACTGGATCTTTTCGAATATTTTGTGACCATCAGCCCTCAACCTTAAGCCCTCGCACAGGCAATTCTAGTACTCCTCCATGAAAAGCACAGCGGGCGAATTCACGTTTACGCGGACCGTTCCTACTGCTCCGTAATCTCAGCAGATACAGTAGTGGTTCCCGTGAGCACTACCATTATCAAATTCAATTCAGATAACCCACGAATGTGTTGTGCACGAAGTCGTGCTTGCGATCCCAGGGAGCGGCAATCGCATTCCCATGGGGCCTGAATGCAGAAGAGATTGTGTACTATTAGACATGACCAGCGAAGCGTTTAAGGCTGCTTCGTGCAAAAGAAGTCGACAACCACCGCAAGAGCATTTCAAAGCTTTTGTGTGAGCAAATGTTGATCCAACGACATCGAACTGCGCATCTGTACACATGCGAATAAAAAGTGTGGGCGTTTCGTCTATTGGGTTCGCATCCCCAGAGAGCGTTGGAGGCTCCGAACACCAGCGTCGTAGAGATAGCTACCGGGCGTCGAGGACGAAACCAGAGTCCTTCCATGTTTTTCTGGTCACGAAACTCCGCCGTCACGCTATGGGAGAGGTTCATATGCTGCCCAAAGGTGCCGCGACGCGGCGCCACTGTGCCACAGAGGGCATCGTTCGCGTACCGAAACGCGCGCGCAGTGCGAGGCAAGCTGAGTGATCGGGTGCGTTATGTGCATGTGCTGCGCTATTTTTCGAGTGCTGGGCTGTTTGGTTGAAGTGGCGGGGTGGGACAACGATGCCGAACACGTGTTGCGTGCCGTTCCGGCTACAAGGGCACGACCGAAAAGGTGTCGTTGTTCTGTTTACCTAATAACAAGGAGCAGCGCGAAAAATGGAAGCGGGCTATACCGCGGCAGGATAGTGGCGGTTTTAATTTCGAATCGAAGTATACGCGTGTGTGCGCGAAACACTGACGCCTCGGACATCGTCACTGCGTACAATTTCAACATCAACGGCGACGACGTGTCCCTGGAGCGTGAGAAGCCGACGCTGAAGACTAACGCCGTTTCAAAGATGCTTGTAACAAACTTCTTGCATTGTGAATGGTGGACCATTTATGACCGGACGCCTCTACTATCTATTTCGCTCCGCTTGTTTTACATGATAAATAAATGATCGTGCTTGTATTTTGTTTTTGCACCAACACGTATTGTTTCTTTTCTTAATCGAATTATAAAGTTTTTTTTTTCATTTTTCGACCATGATAAGAATATCAGGACCGGTGATTGCAACATTTTAACACATTGTAAATAGTTGCGAATTAAGAACCAAAATACCTAGTCTCGTCGTTTCTGCGTCGAAACCACGAGCAGCGTGAATAAGTGCTGGGCTTACTGACGCTTCTAAACGACTGCTTGCTAAGGCAATTGCCTAATTACAGCTAGTTTCAACTGAACCTAACACTTCAGGTTCGCCTTAATCCGTTGTTAAAAGCCGCACCGAAGACATTTAGTAGCGAAGTTAGTCTTGCATTATCTTATCAGAAATGGCATCGCTTTGCAAGAAATATTAAGCGCATGGAGCAGCTCAGTTCGCTTTTCTTTGTCATGAAGTATTCTACGGTAGCAGCCCTTTGCAATAGCAATTTCATTCTTTTGATCTCGTTATAAGATACTGCCCACAGAGTCCTTCTCTGCCACAGTTTAACAGAAACTGAACAGCTGTGCTCGGCGAACAATCTGGCGCTATGCGCAACGGAGAATTGGCGCTCACTCCTCTGGTGATAAGTGGGACCACTGGCGTTTTGTTGCGAATGCGCGGTGTTTAATTTAAGGCAAATATTAAAAAGCGGAGCCCACGGAAGCGTTGAGGCGAACGGCGATGATTAAGAAATCCGGACCGAGACCGCCCGGCCGTGTACAGCGGACGCACTTCGACGGGGGCGAAATGCAAAACACCCGTTTATTTAAATTTAGGCGCATTTTAAAGGATCCCAGGTGATCAAAACTAATCCCGAGTCCCCCACTACGGCGTGCCTCAATCTTATCGCGGTTCTGGCTCTTAAAATTCCAGGGGCGCGATCGGAGATATTTTGTTCGATACGCGTTCTGTTCAGTTGCTGCAACGTCACAGAGTTGCAGTATGCAAAATTTGTGACAGCGGGGCGGAGACAGCAGCCAATCAGGAGGCGGTGACCTCCCCGGAAGTTTACTTGCGTCGTTTGTCGTCTGCTTGCAAACAGTGTACTACAAAACCAAATGTTTCTCGTCTTCCAAGTGAATTAAATCTTTATCTAAAGAAATGTATTTTTTTCTTCTCAAGCCCAAACACGTTTTCAAATAGCAGTACGTGTGACTACTGCAATTTATAACTATTAGGTTCTTTGCGTCGTCCCTAGGTGGTGTCGCCCACAGCGAGAAGGAAAAAGAAAAAAAAAACGACGGGAAGAGTGGCGCACTTTTCAAGAGGCAGCGACAACATCCCAGTGGCTCGCTGGCACCGATGATCTTGTCGATTTCTCTGTACAACCAACGAATTATTTGTTTCGAGAAACAAAAACGACGCCGGAACTCACTTTCTGCCATCTCTTCAAACGCGTTTCGCACCGCCACCCGCTCTCCTCCTTCCTCTAGAAAAGCCAGCGCAACAACCTAAGTTTCCAACGGAAGCGCCATTTTCTAGAATTAAACTATGAATTGGATTAAAACCTGCCATATCGCAGCCGAAAAGGCCGCCTGTTGGATCCAATCCAATCCACCAGACGCGCCATGCGAAGCCGTATGATCGCTCCAAACTTCTCAACTCCCGTCGCGTTCGGACGAAATGCTCGGTGGGCGGATGATTGACAGGAGCGTGTCGTCATTTTGACGTCACCAAAAACGGGGCGGCGCCCCGCGGCTGGCGACGTCGGCGCGGAGTAGGCCAATCGCGCGCGCCGGTAACCGAACGAACGCGCCGAACAACCATCTCCGATCGCACCCCAGATCTTTCTTTTCTTTCGGTCTGAGTCCACCGCAAGCTCCATGTTATGAGCGGCTTTTTTTTTTCGTCCCGTGCGCTCATATCATCGCAGAAGACACGCTCAGGCAGTAATTTAATTATATTCAATGTTAAAAATAGTTACGTGAAACTAAAGCGATGGTTGAGGAAGTTGAGAAAGCTAGAATACCGAGGCTGCCCCACACACAACCACAGCGGCAGCGGCGTTCGCATGCCCTCTCATGCACGGTTGCGCCTCTAGCGGCGGGCGCTGGCGCTATATGAAACTGAGGCGGCAGTTTCGTGACCAGAAAAAACATGGAAGGACTCTGACGAAACCTTCCAACCTCCCTGGAACCCAATAGTATCATGCTTTACGCGCATGCTAAAGTTCCCCAGGTTCTCTAAAGATTAATACGAAGCCACTCACTACAGCGTCTCTTAGTGGCCGTGCGTTGTTTTGGTAAATTAAAGTAAGTAAGTAGGTAAGTTTGTAAGTAAGTAAGTAAGTAAGTAAGTAAGTAAGTAAGTTTGTAAGTAAGTAAGTAAGTAAGTTTGTAAGTAAGTAAGTAAGTAAGTAAGTTTGTAAGTAAGTAAGTTTGTAAGTAAGTAAGTTTGTAAGTAAGTAAGTTTGTAAGTAAGTAAGTTTGTAAGTAAGTAAGTTTGTAAGTAAGTAAGTGAGTACGTAAGTAAGTAAGTGAGTTAGTAAGTAAGTGAGTACGTAAGTAAGTGAGTAAGTAAGTTTGTAAGTAAGTTTGTAAGTAAGTGAGTAAGTGAGTTAGTAAGTAAGTGAGTAAGTGAGTTAGTAAGTAAGTGAGTAAGTGAGTTAGTAAGTAAGTGAGTTAGTACGTAAGTAAGTGAGTTAGTACGTAAGTAAGTGAGTTAGTACGTAAGTAAGTGAGTTAGTACGTAAGTAAGTGAGTTAGTACGTAAGTAAGTGAGTACGTAAGTAAGTTAGTGAGTAGGTAAGTAAGTGAGTAGGTAAGTAAGTGAGTAGGTAAGTAAGTGAGTAGGTAAGTAAGTGAGTGAGTGAGTAGGTAAGTAAGTGAGTGAGTGAGTAGGTAAGTGAGTGAGTGAGTGAGTAGGTAAGTGAGTGAGTGAGTGAGTAGGTAAGTGAGTGAGTGAGTGAGTGAGTGAGTGAGTGAGTGAGTGAGTGAGTCAGTCAGTCAGTCAGTCAGTCAGTCAGTCAGTCAGTCAGTCAGTCAGTCAGTCAGTCAGTCAGTCAGTCAGTCAGTCAGTCAATCAAACATGTGTCTGTATAAGAACCACCCATTCGAATGAAACCGACGCCTTCATACTATTCTTCCCTTCCATTTCTCACGCATCAAGCCCAAAATAATGCCACGAACAAAAGGTGCAAGCGTGAAACGTTCCCTATATTGTAGGCACACGTGTAGAAAAAAGACACAATTATAAGTAAGAACAACAGAAGTGTTCTGAGGCGCTGAACCGCACTTTCTGTTACAGTCATGGTATTATCTTCACTGTGAAAATCTGACGTAACTTTTCTAAATTATCATGCAAAAAAATCAAAGTAAATAAGTAAAGGCGTTGGCGTCTAAATAGCCTTTAAATCAACGTGGATGTTTTATTTGCTTGTAGCAGCACGTTTGCGGACGCCAACTGTTATGTCTGAGGAGGATATGACGCCAAATCCTTTAAAGAACTCCAAAGGCACCTGAAAAAAAAAAAAGGATTCTCCCTTTAGTACACTGACACAATTCACTCGATAGCAGAGCAGTTTTAATCATTCTCGGGTGGATCTCAGATCACTGCCATAGATAGCAACGATAAGCCACGCCGACGACCTTACTGAGAATTACGTGTGGAAAAGCACCCTAACACATCTTTTAGATCAATGACGAGCCGCGTTCCGGGGAAGAAGAAAGTTCAACTGAACATTCTCGGCAAATGGCACACAAACATTCAAAGCACAAGCAATCGGAACATCCTAGCCATTTAAAATTCTTGCCAACTACACACTTGCGGTTATCGAGCCCATCGACAAAAACTAATACAATAATTCATTTGTTTCGATTCACTTCCTTCCCTTGAATAAAATCTCTCGCTCTTCATTCACTTCGGCGACTAACGTCGTGCATGCGACTACGCAGCCATTGTTACGGCGCTTGTGTTGCTCCAGGCGCAGCCAAGGAATTGTTTCATTCGATTCTGCAGTAGTTAAGAACACGCAAGGAGTATGACACCTTGAAGGGATCGTACCTTTGTTTTATCTGTGCGCACAAACTGCGCGATGCGGACGGCGTGCAGGACGGCCATCTTGGCGGCGTGTAGACCTAGTCTCATTCCTACGCAATTCCTGGGACCGGCTCCAAAGGGCAAGTACGTGTAAGGCCGTATGTTTGCGGCGTTCTCTCCCATGAACCTGGATAGGAGGGAATAGAATTTGGATTATAGGGTTTTACGTGTCAAAACCACTTTCTGATAACGAGGCACGCCGTAGTGGAAGACTCCAGTAGTTTGGACCACCTGCGGTTCTTTAACGTGCACCTAAATCTAAGCACGCGGGTGCTTTCGCATTTCGCCCCCATCGAAATGCGGCCACCGTGGCCGGGATTCGATCCTGCGACCTCTTACTCAGCAGCCCAACACCATAGCCACTGAGCAACCACGGCGGGTGAAGAATAGAACTTCAGTTGTTGCTGTAGTGTTATCAAGCACGCGTGATGTAACGTTATCAAACCCGCGTGCTGATGTATAGCATAAGCAAGACAGATTACACGTGTCGCACTCTTGCTATCATGTCAAGTCATGTGACCCTTTTCTGTTTCGTTATAAAACTAGCAACACCAAGCAATAAAGCGTTCTTTGACCTCCCACTACCCGCCGGCTACGTTCACTTATTTCAGTTGCCATACACGGAGACGTCAAACCAAGGATAGTCAGATTTTTTTAATATCACAAATCGAGTTAGCACTGCATTCGCAAATGAAGTGCCTCGAAAACCACCATTGTGTGCTATATATATATATATATATATATATATATATATATAGTTATGGCTGAGGAAATAATGCTGGCACCGGTAGTGAAATGAAGAAAAAGTACGACGTACGTTGGGGGGCGGGGGGGTAAATAAGCACAGTATATTTGAGTGACGTTCCGGCTGGTGGCCCAGCCGAAACATCGGTGAACTGTGCTTACGCCGACGTACGTCCTACTCTTTTCCTATATATATACCGTATTTATTCGCGTATAACCCGCACCAAAATGTGAAAAAACGCGTTTAAAAAGTGGGGGTGCGGGTTATCTGCGAATTTTTTCCTTGGGAGGGGGGGGGGTCGGCTTCACCGCAATGTGCGGCGGCCTCCCCGTGTAGTCCGCCATCCCCATCCCCATCGTCATCGACGCTTGTCAAGCCGATGAAGGGCCAACGAAAGGCCAGCATTGTTGAGCCTCGTGTTAGGCGCTGTTTAGTGTACTTACCCCAGTTTGCACTGTTTGCCTGCTTTGTTTTGGCATCATGAGTGCGACTCGACGGCAGTGTTTCACAGCGAAAGAGAAGCTAAAGATTATAGCCGCTGCCGAAGAAATCGGCAACAGAGCTGCTGCAAGACAGCATGACGTCGACGAGTCGTGCATTCGCGACTGGAGGAAGAAAAAAAGAGTCTCGAAGCAACGAACCGGAACAGGCGAGCGTTTCGGGGTCCGAAGACTGGCGCGTACCCCCACCTCGAGACGCAGCTTGCGAAGTTCATTGAGGAGCAGAGAAGTCGTGGCCACGCTGTTTCGACTGAGATGGCGCAAATGGAAGCCCTGAAGTTGGCCCGGGAATTGAACATTCCACGTGAGTTTCGTGCAAGCCGTGGATGGCTTCAGCGCTTCATGCGAAGACATGGATTTTCTATGCGGCGGCGAACAACCATGTGCCAGCGGCTTCCTGAAGCCTACGAGGAAAAGTTGTTGAACTTTCAACGATATGTGATCGCACTTCGGAAGGAGCACAGCTATTTGCTGTCTCAGGTGGGAAATGCTGATCAAACACCTGTGTACTTTGAGATGCCGATGGACACGACCATGGAAAAAAAGGGCTCCAAATCAGTCGGCGTGCTGACCGGCGGAAATGCCAAGCTGCGCTGCACAGTCATGCTATGCGCTTTGGCTGACGGCACGAAACTGCGCCCGTATGTGATTTTCAAACGCAAGACGCTACCTAGCATTCCACTGCCCCCAGGAATCGTTGTGCGTGCGGAAGAAAATTCGTGGATGAACAGTGGCCTAGTCGGTGACTGGCTTCGAGTAATCTGGGAGCGAAGACCAGGTGCCTTGCTGGCACGCCGGTCGATGCTCGTACTAGATTCCTTCAGAGGCCACTGCACTGATGCGGTGAAGGCTCGCCTTGCCGAGACCAGCACCGACCTCGTCATAATACCTGGCGGCATGACGTCCATGCTACAGCCACTCGACGTGTGCCTGAACAAGCCGTTCAAGGCACACGTGAAGCGGCTGTATGCCCAGTGGATGGCCGACGGCATGTACGCCCTCACACCGACGGGACGCGTGCGAAGGCCTGATATTCCATTGCTGTGCCAGTGGATCGTGGATGCGTGGAAAGCGATACCGGCCGATTTGGTGCGCAAAAGCTTTAAAAAATGTGCGATCAGTAATAGTCTGGATGGTTCCGAGGACGACTACGTCTTTGAGAGTGGCGATGAAGCCTCGGATGGCAGTAGTGAGAGCGGCGACGATTAAGAATCGGATAAGCAGTGACGTGGTGGCGGTCGTTTGAATAAATGTTCTGAAAACGAAATGATCACTGAGTGTGAGTTGCATCTTTCTAGCGCTCATTTTTTTTTTTTCAGGTAAACGTGCGGGTTATACGCGAGTTCTTTTTTTTTTTTTTCCGCCGAGTTCAAAGTTAGGGGTGCGGGTTATACGCAGGGGCGGGTTATACGCGGGTAAATACGGTATGTGTGTGTGTGTGTGTGTGTGTGTGTGTGTGTGTGTGTGTGTGTGTGTGTGTGTGTGTGTGTGTGTGTGTGTGTGTGTGTGTGTGCGCGCGTGCGTGTGCGTGTGTGTGTGTGTGTATTGTCACGTGGTGGTTGGTGGCGTTGAAAAACACAGTAGCAATAGTGTGAAAGACAAAACGAACTTTTATTGGGCGAACCTGTGCCCACAAGAACAGGCTACACTGATAACACAACGATAGCGGCGAACACGGTCGGCGATCGTCGAAAATCTGATCAGCGGATCAAGCGCGTCCGCTTTTGTACATCAGTCGTCGAATGTTCCAGAGCAATCGCTGGGACTCGCGTGCCTTCTACGAAGTTCTACATTATTCGCGTCAAGCACACATGCGATCAGATTACACAAGGTTCGGTCACAGACAGCGGAGGGAAGCATCGATAACATTCCAGAAGCTTCCGATACATGCAGGCGCGTTCTGCGCTGTACGAGAACATTTGTTAAGCGGTGAAACATGTCACCCGATAAAGACAAATAAGTATACGTGTCAATATATATATATATATATAATGGTGGTTTTCGTGGCACTTGTGCACGAACAGGGCTGAAATACTGTGGGAAAATCACTCGTAACCTCGGTTCACGCATGAAATTCAGTTATGGAAGTACGGTTAGACTTGCGATGCAGATTCGGTGAGATGAGCACATGAACACAACTTCGTGCCTCTGTGTACCTGTTCTCATCTCGTATCATCGTCTACTTGCGTTACACTAGAAGTGATCAAATGTCATTGAACAGTAGATGTGTCCGGGCACTCCTGAGACATTCCGTGATGAACCTTCGTTGATCGATTCAAGCTTTCATCTTGTTGAGTACTTCTGTCTTGTTTGCACTACACTAGTATTTCAGGATGTTAGGCGCAAATATATTGTTCCTTTAAAAATACCTTTTATTTTATTCCGCTAATACAATATGATTATGTATTCTAAGTCGGTGTCATTTAAAAATATGTTCATAAAGATTGAAAAAGCTCGTGATCCTCTATTCAAGTTCAAGACCACAATCCAGATTCCAGGAGTGTCATAGCCGTCATGTGACTCCATGCAGGCCGCCTGTCTTCGGAAACGCACTATTAAGAAAAATTTTTATGAAGACAAAAAAGTTATTTAAGGTACTATGCGTTATAATTATTTATTACCGCTTAATTCTTTTTAGTCCATTGTGAGCAGAAGAAACAAAAGCTTTTCGAAGTATTAAATAGTAATCGTCACCGTAGTGTCTGTACGTAAAAACTTGGCACTGACCTTTCTGGACGAAATACATAGGGGTCAGGAAAGTACTCGGGGTCGTGGTGCATGGCGTACAAAGGTACTGCGATCACGCAGCCCTTTGGAATCTTGATACCCGTGTCACCGAGCACATAGTCCTGGGTCGTTTCTCGCTCGAGTCTGCATAGAGATGGCCCAGATCGTTTCCGCAAGGAACGAATACTCCTTCATATCTTCCGATTTCAGTTGCAAGAATCTGTATATTATTACTTCGGAATATAGTTCAACAACAGCTGCAACAGTAGCGTAAAAAGGCGATTTGATAAAAGGCGATTCAGTACACATGTTAAAGTAAACCTAACCTTGACGCTGGCGGGAACATCCTCAGCATCTCCGATATTACTCCATGCAGGTATTCAAGCTTCGCCACAACTTCCATCGCTGGATATTCACCCTGGCAAATGGAAAGAAGAAAACATACCGTATGGAGCCTTGAACGATGAACACTGCTGCGGTACACGTTGTTCAATGCTGCTCCGACAACGTGAAACGAGGCGCTGTACATACAATGCATAGTGAATGTGCACTCTATTCCTCCAAGTGAAATTTCATTATTCTACTACGGAACATCGCGATTCATCCATGTTTTCAAGAGGAGCATCAGAGAAACGTTAGATAGAGCAAGAAAATTACAACTTAAACGCGTTTAGAAATGTAATTCTTCCCCTACCTTTCTGTGTCGAATAGCAATTACCTTTCTTCAACAATGACCTCTTATTTTGCCGTCACGTGCGGGAAGTATTCGCCTTCTTTATAAGGATAAGAACACCTAATAGCTTGCTTAGAGTAAACACAGTGCCTAGTTTGTATCTATACATCTCGCTTCCGTTTAACCACTTCTACACCTGACTTCCGATAGTTTCCAGGCTGCTTATTTCCCCTTGTGCTACGGAAAAACTTACTGTCAAGAAGTACAGTACCGAAAATCAAATGCCATGACCAACTTCTATGCACAGCCACCGCCAAACTTAATACCAACGCAGACACATTCCTAACGGTTTAACTTGGACAAACATTGTGCGTAACGAGCAAACATTAAGTGTTTTGGAGAGAATATACATTAAGCTAGAAAATTCAAGGCAACCCATCCATAAATCACTTGCAACCCTCTCCCCTCATCCCTCTCCCTATAGTATGACGGCGGCTGTACACAAAATGAAATTGGCGAAATGGTGCCTTTTTGTTACTATGTAAACGATCCCGCGAAACCGAATCATTCCGGAGAGCAGGATATCTGCTAAGGCAGTCGATAGAAGCAGCTTCTTACCATTGCAGGTCAGACAAATCGAAAACTAACATTTGTTCCAAGATCCAAACATTTTGCATGACGCTGTGACGGTGTTGGTATGGTACACGGTTCTTACATGTACAGTTTTTATCTACCATGACTTTTTCTTTCCGCTTTGTCAATGCTGCTCAGCCTTGATCTGCATACATACTTCATCTATCCGGTTCTGCATTCCCACTCCTTGCCATAGCCCGTGTAACCGCGTATTCAACCAGCGAAAAAGAGTCCTTTACTTCAGCACCATAGTACTATATCCTAAACAAATGCATATCTGTTTAAACAAACATGGCTACATTTTTAACGTGCAGATCAACTTACGTGATTTTTAACGCAGAGGTCGACTTCCTCCCTAAGCTTCTCCTGGACGTCCGGGTTCAAGGCTAACATGTAAAGCGTGAAGGCAACCAGGGTCGATGTCGTTCCTTGGCCCGCAATTAAAAACATGAAGCATTGGGCCATGGCTTCCTCTTCGCTGAGTGCTGGGGGAAGCAAGAAAGCCAAAGAGTGCAACAGCATTACTAGATGCAGATGCAAGATTTAACTTTTATTAAGATTATTTGTTCATCTGGCCCGCTCTAGAACGATAAGCCGCACTGTACTATATGCCTGAATTTCACACCCCGTGATAGAGAATGCGTGGAGCGTGGAGTTCGTGGATGAGCGAAAGTGGTAATTTATAACAAAAATAGCGAGCGATAACCTAAAATCACCCTGAAAACAAGACGAAGTCATGGTTGCCATTTCTATGAACGGAAAACATACACAATCAGTTAGCGCCGCTTGAAACATTAGAGAGCTAGGATCAAAAAGTGCGCTCAGAGGTAGCCGCAAGTTTTCTGAACGCACTTCATTGCCAGTTTAATATCTGCTTTTCGGTGTGGGTGATAATCGCTACCTTAGTAGCGGCTCTACGAAATAGCACTGATAGATTAACGGTAGAACTATGGTGGCATTTGAGCCGGACGACGCTTCTGACTACAGGGGATGGGTTTCTGTGTACCTGAAGTTAAAACAGACTGCAGACTGGAGGAATGAACTTAATTTTATCAGCCTTTCCATAGAAATGCAGACCCAACACGTATGTTCCCTTGGATGGACTACTGCCAAACAACTTTCCATATTTTCGTATCGTTAAAGATGTTGCCCCAAGATACGCCAGACAGAGAACTTGAAATGAATTTCTTTATATACAGCCTAATTGGGATTTAATGGAGTAGTTGATTCCAAGTCACAATTTCTCTGCTGCTTTCCACGGATTTTCAGGCACTGTGTAGAACTTCGAGAAATGTTTAAGTGTCGCTCGGCATTATGCACACCACTGAGCTCTTCATGTGATTTTTCACATTTCGTCATGCTCCTCTTTCAATCAGGATGCTCAGCGTTGGTTAATTAACTAATAAGAACTTAGTTTCGGTAATTAGCCGGTCGACTGAGTAACTGGTTAATGTATTGGCTGATTGATTTATTCATTGATTGCTTGATTATTTGCTTGATTGATTCATTTATTGATTTTAGTGTCACAAAGCAACACTGACGCTTTGGGAGACGCTGGAGTGGAGGGCTCCAGCTAAATTTTGCCCAGCTGGATTTCTTTAACGTGTACCTAAACCTAATTGCCTGTCTGTTTGTGTGTGAGGAGGAGGATATGGTGTTTATTAATGCAGCGAGCGAACATTTCTTGAACTTCTTTAATTGCCCCCCTCCCTTTTTCTAATATTTACTATGCCATACGTAGCCCCTAAAAGTTACAGGAAGTAGTCTTTAAAAATCAGTAGAGACAAGGGCAGCTACATCAATCCCGCGTGCACCAGTAATAGTTGTGAAGATTATTGTACGACTTGCTCTACAAAAAGCTCGTGTTTCATTCACGTAGGTGTCGTTTATTAGCAAATATTTTAATAACGCAACTTACGGTATTTCGCTATTCCTTTACGCAAGAATGTACCTGCTATGAGGAATTCTCATAGCGGTACATTCTTCTAAACGTCCCCACATAGTAGGCTTTTCACTTTGCAAACATATTCGGAAGTGCGACGTCCATGGGTGAAAGACTAGCGCAGGCGGACGAACCTAGGCACTTCAAATACCACAACGTCTTATCGAAAATCCGGCGGAAAGGAAAGAAAGTTAACCGGTAGCTTCTTTGTGAATCAGAAAAAAAAAAGACGGATAGAAAGAAAGAAAACCGAGCAGAGGCCTTATCGTTGCGTTGTGCGGTTGTGCAACAAGGTTCAGGCGAGGAGTCGTATATTTTCAGTCTGGTCTTGCAAAACATTTTTTTTCTTCATAATGAGTGCCTTAAACAGTACAGCATCAATTTGCGCTGGCAATCCACAACAGGAAATGTTTAACTTCTGCCAATTGACTGTGTACTTGTTAAATCTATACGACCACGTTTCCCCGAATTAGACCGAAGCAGGAGCACACTTTGCCTAACCTCAATTATCATCTATCTTTGGCATCAGGTAACACCTTAGTCGCGTCAATGACTCTGCCTGTTTTAATGTATCACGGGGTGCATCCTTCGTTCTCTACTAGATAAACAGTGGTACAAAAACTCAAGTAAAAGCAGTGTTAACGTACCGTTTGACGGAACGTCCTCTGTGTCCGCCAGCTTCGAATCTACGTCGAATATTCTTTCCTCTGTATCAGCTACTTCCTTTGAAGTGTCTCCCGAATACGTGCCTTGCTGGCAGTCAATCATATGCTGTAGGAAATCATCTTGCCTCTAAAGAAAAGAGAATACAACCAGGTTTCCTTTAAAAAAAAATACCTTTCCGCTCTATGTGTGATCTACGTGCGGCGCAGGGTAACACTCCTATGGTTAACACTCTACACATACAAAAATAACCATGAAAGCGAATGGGATGATGGCCATCGCGGTATTGCTTAATTGATAAAGCATCGCACACACGATGCGTAAGATGTGGATTCGGCTTCAACCTGCGGCAAGTTCTCTTTTGTGCACTTTCATTTATCTCTGCACTGTTGTTTCTAGACTTCCACTGAGTATTTCTCTATGCTTTGTCTAGCTCTATTGACAGTTTTTTTCGTGTGATTGCGACTTTTCTCAAGAGTAGCATTTCGGTCAGAGACTTGAATAATGAGCGTATCTGCTCCAGAAGTGCGAAAGTGCTTATTGCAGGTCTCCTTAGTGGTTCTCCCAACGCTCTGATTCTTCCTACGAAACGAGTCCTAAAGAATTGCCAACTTATGTGCCTAGGTTCAATCAGTCGTAAAAGCTTTATCTGATATCCTGAAATATCAATGAAAATTCTGCGAAAGTTGTCTGCTTGTTTCTCAACGCGGCAGGGGGAATATAAGTTAAAGGCAAGCAAGATTCGCGACCACGAAAAAGCGAATCTCAGAAGTGATGACCTCACTTTTTTTTCTTTCTCAATACGATTATCAGCAGCATAAGGTTTTAATGTGTCAATTTATGCGAAAAGAGCCACCCAGTGCTACAGCATTCACGACTTGTCTTCTATCTGCGGTGTTGTACTTACCCTAGCTACTGCGTACACTGAGTTGAAGCTTGCAGCATGGGGATGCTGTTGAATTCAAGATTAAGCAGGAAAATCTCCATAACATGAAGTACCAGTGAAAATTTTTTAGCCTTCCGGAAACACTACTACTCAACACATAATAGGCTATGGCACAGATGTGATCTCCTTGCTGGCTTCCTTGAATCTTCAAGGGGTAAGGGAAAGAAGCGCAAGTTCAATGCGTGGAGAGCTGTGTCAGGCGAATTACAGGTGGAAAAAAGACAATATATTTTTAACACTGCGACGTAGCTGCACTAGTCTGCGCCGTGAAGACACTGTAAGGAGAGATACTGCAGGGAGAGGAGAACCTCTTTTATGGTTGAGAAAATTCCTTTCACCCATATATTTATTTCATTTGAGCACCCCACTTCTCCTGATTCATAGTATATGCGCTGGAGTTCAAGATTTGCAAGAAGCAAGTCTTCCCGTGTACTCAGGTGACAAAAAAATTTAACGTATTGTTATTATATTTTAACATATTATTTAACATATTTTGTCTTTGCTGCATTTCACTACAGTGCTAGCTCTGTTAGAAGGATCTCCATGATTTAATGTGGCGTTTCCAATAACAAGGGCGGGAAGAAAGTCTCAACCAATTTATGGAACACAGCTATAAATGCACTTTCGTCTGCTCTCTCAGATTTAACTTACTAACCCCACTGAAGGTGCAATTTAGCATCGTGATCTACGTACCGATTAATCACGCGAGTAATCTTCCGCGTACGTGTGATGGTCGACTACTGCAGGTACTTACGATCTTTGTATCAATGCGGCCTTTAATGACACGCTGGCACAGGCTCCGAAAGTATTCAAGGGTGTCTGGGTTGAAAAACTTCAACCTGAAGAATTTTGCTACTCCTGGCAGGAGAACTGTGGAAAAACGAGGGAATTGTGAAGAGGTGTTCTTATGCGGACATGCGGGCTATGTACATAAAGGTATGCATGCCACAGCACATAAAGAATTGTCAATATATGGAAGGACGGAGCTAAGTTAAGTTGAGCGACACACTGCCTCGCTTGAAAACTGCAAAGCTTCTAAAATTGCAGCCGAACTAATTTTTGAGCTAAGCGATGAAACATAGCTATTAGAAGAGAGGGCACGGATCAACAGATACAAAGATGAAGTAGACATATCTGTGAGCGTGTGGTAGTTTGCGCCCCTTTTCTATTAAGTTCCAAGTTTGCTTGCCGCGTGATGCCACCGCATCACGGAGAAGTTCGTACAAGGTCTACGTAGCTTTGACATGCTGCCCAGTATTGGCCAAAAAATTTCGCGACGCATAGAAATCCTCGTAAAATTATGAAGAGTACAGGAACGTAATTTGGAAGGGGTACATTGTAGACGCTACTAAACATGGGCGAGCGGGTCTTGTTCATGAAGAGGACAGAAAAGTAATAATAATATTTGGGGTTTTACGTGCCAAAACCACTTTCTGATTATGAGGCACGCCGTAGTGGAGGACTCCGGAAATTTTGACCACCTGGGGTTCTTTAACGTGCACCTAAATCTAAGCACACGGGTGTTTTCGCATTTCGCCCCCATCGAAATGCGGCCGCCGTGGCCGGGATTCGATCCCGCGACCTCGTGCTCAGCAGCCCAACACCATAGCCACTGAGCAACCACGGCGGGTGACAGAAAAGTAGAGTTGATAATCATTTTGTGCGACTATTGGAAAATACGGGCAGGGCTCAGGGAAAGTAGCGTTAGTAACACGGCCAATTGTAAACGGAAACAATGGGACAGTAGAAATAATGGTGGGTGTCATTCACCGGCAATGTTAGTCCTAATTAAGGGAAGGTATTACGCGGGCTGAAGCACAAATCAACGCGTTCAGGACCTACACGGCCAATATACTCACAGTGCACGATGAGCGACACTGAGAAGTCCTTGCCGAACACCTTCTTGGCATAAGTGACGAAATCATTGGTCTGGTCAGAGTGAGAATCCAAGCGGGTTCCAAAAGCGTAGCGTGCAATCAAGTCCAAGGTGAAGTTACCAAAGAAACTGCAGTTCCAATCACGCATGAATTAGTGCTAGCAGCGACAGACACATTCGAGAAACGATATCAACAATGTGGTTATTAGCACTGCAGTGTAAGATTACGCACGTGACTAAATCTTATTCTAGACAAACCGTTTTCGATCTACACCCAACCTGCCTAAAAGAGGCGAAGAAGCAAACTTCGACATTTCTTGCGTCAGCGGTCTTTTAATCATGGGGTTTTACGTGCCAAAACCACTTTCTGATCATGAAGCACGCCGCAGTGGGGGACTCCGAAAATTTGGTTCACCTGGGGTTCTTTAACGTACACCTAAATCTAAGTACACGGGTGTTTTCGCATTTCGCCCCCATCGAAATGCGGCCGCCGTGGCCGGGATTCGATCCCGCGACCTCGTGCTTAGGAGCCCAACACGATAGCCACTATAAGCAACCACGGCGGGCATTGCGTCAGCGGTCTCTTATACCAATTAAAGCCATTCATAGGTGAACTTCACACAACCATTAAAACAATCGGTAAACAGTTTATTTATAGCGCAGCTCTCAAGCGCCCGTTCTTGCGGCGCGCATGCGCGTTGTCCCTCGTAACCGAGCTAACGAGCACAGCGAAGTATGAAAGCGAACGCGGAGAGCAGCAGGATATGAAAGACGGCGATAGCGAATAGAGCGCGAAGATTAAAGCGGAGGAGCAGGATGCCGCGTAACCATGAGGAGGAAAGCAGAGGAGGAGGGTGTTGCGAAAGTATGAGGGAAAAAAATTAGTGCCGCGCAATACAGGCTTTTGCGGCGACGATGGCTACAAGATGGCGCCAGAGTAGCGTGCGTCGTCTGCATGGAAACAAAGCGCTGCGTGAGCGGAGGTCTGTGCAGCGGCTGCTGTGAATCGCGCCCACGCGTTATCCAGGCGCTGCCTCTCATGACCGCCCGATTAGTGAAGCAGATGCGCCACACTTCGCTCCGTTGGTCCGCGCCAGCAAATATATCGCAAAATGAAAACACGTTTAGAGCTGCACCCAAATTCAGCATTAGGGAGTATCGTAATCTTCTGTGAACTTCTTTTTTACCATCTCCGGCCACGTCACCGGATTTTCTGCTTCATAAACCATATAACGATTTCGTATTAATAACTTTATGATTCGACCAATATCATCATATTTGGATTGCATAAAAATGATGCGCGGCGTTGTAGTTTCTTTTGCTCGTTCAATGAGCACAATAAACGTACCCTAAACTACATGCATTTGGAACGTTCTGTTCTTTTCTTTTCTTACTTTCAATGTCATCGTGCACCACATGTGATCGTACTTTGTCGCAATTTACATTTTTAGAATAATGTAAACAAGCCATATGATGCCGAACAGGCCCTGCGAAATTTTTCATTTCACTTCCTTTTAGAAATCGAAAATACTCACCATCCTATTCGATATTGAAGAGTCGTTTTTAGATTCACAAGTTTTAGTATTCCAATACCCCTTTAAACTTTTTATTGTTGTGATCATGCTCCGTAAAGATGAAAATAAAAGGAAGCGTGAGAAAGAGGGAGGACGCGTCGAGTCACCGAATCATTTGCCGCATTCTCTTGCGGCGAAACTAAGGTGACCGTCTTTAAATGTATGGCTGCTGTAGCTGTACGACAGTAAACTTCATTGATATTTGGGTAAGAAACATTTCTTTTTCAAACGTGCCAGACAAATTTCAACCACCTCCTGACAAAGCTTGCGCATGTGCCATGCGGACAAGTCGATAGCACTCTGCAGCATTTCGCCACAGGGCAGCATAAACATTACTCTGCTAAACCTATTAGCGAACCATTAAAAAGTTTAACGCGACAGCATTAAGGGCCCTGTATCGCAGAATATCCGGCGTCGGACGTCGTCTCGGCAAAAAGATTTTCGAACCACCCATGCCCAAGCCCTCCATGTGGCGCAAGGAATTTTGTGAACTAATTAAATTTATCAAGCTAAAATAAGTAGAAAAATCGTAAAGTACGACTTACACACAGCCTACAGACACCATAGCGTCGAATTGTAATTTGACTGTGGCAGAAAACATAATTATGTTACGCCAAAACTCAAAGAAACCCCTTTTTCAGCGTTTCTACCATGCATGGGCCGGCCACGACGTCCGCCATTCGCGCGGGCCGGCGCGGGCCACTGAGCGGCGCGCCCGTTTTCTTGCAATGCCCCCAGCTGGCGCTTGCTTCCATCACATCGTACCGCATCACGGCCCACACAATAGGCCACGTTTCTACCAGAGAGTCCGCCTTCGTACATAGCGTTCGAGGCCAGCGTTTTCCGGTAAACATCACAGTTACATACGCCCCGGTTGCCAGGAAGCGTAAGGAGCAGACAGGGATCTTTGAATGCTATCGCGTTCCACTCTTAAAGGCGAGTCCTCCAATTTTTTTTTATTTATCCGAAACGCAACGTGCCGCGCCAAACGGATTGTCCCCGCCAGCCAGTATATCGCGAAATGAAAGCACGTATAGAGCGGCGCTCAAATTTCGGATTAGGGAGTATCGTAAGTGTCGGTGGATTTTTTTCACAACCTATCGCAAGAAAGTTCCGGTAGAAAGCAAAGATAATGATTGAAATACAGCGCTAGCTTCCTGTGTATCCGCTCAAGTTCTGTTTAGCTGCGGCTTCTGCATGGAACTCTTTCTTGCTGCACCGCCTCCCCCACCCCTACACCCCTTTCATTTACATGTAATTGGCCCAGCAATCATTACGCAATCAACGATTGGTCTAGCTTGGGCCCTGTCTCCGTGATCGGCCCACCAAGCAGACGGGCAATAACCCAAGGTGGAATGCAAAGAACACTTCGCTTTCACAAAGATATCGTGCGCTTGGAGGCGTACATTTGTTGCAGTGAGGACTGAACTGAATTGTTTGTTAATGTGCCCCGACAACAGTGCACGTGTATTCTAATGGTGCACAATGACGAAAAAAGTGAACGCAATAAGTAATCAAGATCGAAATACTATAACATACAGGAGTAATTGAATACTATTTTCTTTAAACACGTGTGTCACGTACGAAAATGTCAGCATTGTCATTATCGCTCACGGTGCTAGATAAGCATTGCAATAAAATTATGAGACAGATTACAAATTTCGTGAACAGTGCTCAGAGACAAACGATACAGTGTTCAGAGAAATGCTCGCGAATGCGCTACCTCGTATTGTCGACAGACCATGGTCAGAACAAATTTTAGTCTGCCGACCTCATAAGCTGTCGCAGCATAGGGCTACGAATGCACTGTTGTAGTTCTCACGGACCATAAACCTGCACAAGCGATTCCAGCAATGCCAAATGTTAACTTACCTTGTGCTGTGAACATTAGCGATTATGCACATGCGCTGTCTCTCTCTCTCTTTCTTTCTTTCCTTCTTATCTTTTACGTCTCCCTCTCCGACCCCACCTAGTGTAGGTTAGCAAACCGTATTTTTTATTTGCTTAACCTCCTTACCTTTCCTTTCATCTTTCTCTCTAAAAACATGAATGCGTTAAAATCTACTTTTCGGAAACAAAAATTGCAGGAAGATAAAACGTACAGGTAAGTCTCTTTTCTTGTTACATTGCGTAATCAGTCACTGGCACATCTTTAGATGTAGTACATATGCCTACTTAAGAAGTTTCGTTATACATGTGTATGTGCTGTCGTGCGCCGCTGGAAACGTGCGATTCATCGTCTACTCCCTCACTCCCCCTCGCCCCCTCATGGCACCACATTTCTCCTCCCACAACTTCACAACTCCCTCAACGTACGCTCACAATTCCTTTAGCCCACCCTCACCACCTGCTCGCACTCCTTCGGAGAGGCGGTTCATTGAATGATGGAATGGATTGTAGTGGACGCTTCCCCCAAAACACATCTGCTGTGTGCGCTCTTTCTCTAGCTTCGTCCCGCTCTCTAGCACCAACGAGCCCAGACTACACGCTCGCATCTGAGTACGAGCGAAACCACTGTCCCATATGAAACTGATTTTGAGTCATGCAGAGCCTGTCGAGGTGAAAGGAAAAGCAAGGTTATTGTGCCTTTGATGAAACTTCAGTCTACATCAAATTATAACAGTATCGCCAATCTTTATCACCAATAAAAACATGCGATACCTCAACCGTCTACTTGCTACATGCCTAAGCACAGCCACTAATGTTCAGTTTGTGATGCTGATTTACGAGCAGAGAAGGAAAATTACGGATGATAGCGCTGACAGTATCGCAGTACAATCACAACTACGATAGTGCCTACTTGGCTCTATTGCTTACGTACTGTCCCAGTTCAAGATCTCGTTCTTCCTCAGCTGCCTTCTGAAGATGATACATCGTAGACTTGGTGCAGGCTTCGATTTGGTGCTCCATCTAGAGGACAGTGCCAACGCGGCAGCAAACAAAGTTATAAGCATCGTGCTTCTCGTAACATGACAAACTACTTTCGGAAACACTGTCGCTTGCTCAAGAGTCATTATGGGCCTTAAACAAAGGCGATAAAAATATGCGCATCAGCAAGATGGCTGCTAAATCCTTCAGTAAACAGGACCATTACGCTGCCGAGCACTCGATTAGTATTGTAGCTGCCATCGTAGTGATCAAATTTTGACATGGCCTAGTAGATGAGCACGTCCGTGCCAGGATATTTCGACACGACAGATAAAGTATGGCTCTATAATTTTAAGTAGTAGTGCTCTGCGCCTCAGGCAGCGCCCGTGATACTTTGAATCCTGTTATGTAGTCTAAGAACACACCATATTTTCTAAAATTGCAAATTTCGAGTAACAGCAGGTATTGACGGTTTTGAAAGATGCCGCTTGATAACGAGACTTCAGAACTTTAAAGAATGCTTCCATCTTTCATTTTTCCACTAAACGAGGAAGTAGAAGTATTTAGGGGCGCTATTTTCGGACGATCCCTTTCGAGGTTACTTTCACTTTTACACGACTTGAGCAGGAAATGTCGGCGTCTGATAGGGGCGACGTATGATAGGGCCGACGGCGTTCCTGCAACGCTAATAAAATAACATGCTTGGCATTGTGGCACGAGTGTTGTCGGTCGTAGACGCCGACGCGTATGTCGCTAGTTATGCGAAATATCGCGAAATGAAAGTATCCACGAAAGTGAACATCCCTGCAGAAATGCGGACCCTGTGCTTACCTTGCGAAGTTTTCCAGAGGTAAACGCTGGCGAATAGTACTTTCGTATCGTCTTCCATCGAGGGTAAGGGATCACACTAAGCATGTAGTCAAATAACGGCTCGAAGAAATTAACGCTCTGCAAAGGAATTCACAGAGCAAGCGCTGTGAATGTGTCTAGTGCTTTTGTCAGTGTCTAATACTCAGCGAGAATCTCGCAATGCCGCACCAACTATCTCAAGGCTAAATTTCGGCTAGACAAGCATCTTGAAAACGCATCTTGAAGCTGTTTATGAAACTTTTTTTTTAATTTTCAATAATATACAACACAGCAGCAGTCAGCTGTAGCACATGTGGAAAATTTAATAAAATATATATACCAATCGATACACCAAGCTATTATTAAAGTACATCACGAAGCCGTTTTCCATGCAATTTCACAGCCTAGGGGTAAACTCTTGGTCCCGCAGTCATGTGCATTTATACCCAAGCGTACGCAACCTGCACGAGGCACAACAATATAAACTACACCTATCCTGGCGCAAAGCTGAATTGGGCTGTCTTTAAACGGGTTGGATTCCTACAAAACTTGCCTGCATCCATACCAAGCGCGGTATTTGCGCAGTCACATTCCAAAACATTAACGCAATTTTGGCTTGATGCATCGAAAAGCAGGGTCGCCAAAACCAATATATATGCAAGATATTTTTTATGTATGCTTTCAAGTAGGCCTTGAAGTAGAACTCCATCAAAAACAAAATTTTCAGACATTTCGTGAGCATTTAAATCAGGTATTGCTTCCATATATTCCCCAGAATAGATAGGTGGGAGGGGGGACGTATCAATCTATATTTTTTTCACTCAAAGTATTTTACAGAAAATTGTCTACAAGACCCACGCAGTATTCTGGCCTGCCAAAACGTCGCTCATAAACAAATGCCGAACACTATGATAATGCGAGCCACCGCTACGCCAAGATCATGACACTTGTTCAGCTTTTTCAAGGTGCTGCTTGGATTTGTCGTGAAGAAATAATAAAATTGATGCACGCAATAGTTTTTACAGACTTTTGTATTCACATACCACGTTACATAGCAACGCTGGATTTCATAAAATAACATCGTGCATGTGGTCTCCCTCAAGTAAGCGGATGAGATCCGGAAGCGATTCACTGTGACCATGATAATTTAACCAAGAAAGCAGATTAGCTGTACTTACGCGTCTGTTGGGAAGGACAAGGAAGTCCTTTAATAGAATTTGCTTGAGGAGTTCAGGCTCTGCTACAAAGAGCGACGGCTTTCCACTTTCAAACATGCTGCGCCAGCCGCAAAAAGAAAGAAAGGCAGATGACGTAACGCACAAGAATATATCGCATCACAGTAAATGCTCCTTGTGGCTCACTTATTGAAGAAGCTGTCCCGTGTCTATTATAACAACGGATACAATTCGTTCAATAAATGCACAACCATCGTCGACACTCCAATAACCTAAAAGGACCAATTGCACTTCTTCACACTATAGCATGGCAGAAATTAGGCTTTGGAACAAGAAACGTGCCAGCATTGGCATGTCATACGACAGCACCAGACCCGAATTCTGTGAGTCTACTGACGGTCATTTTTAAGGTATTCAGTATCAGCGAGTGAACTATACTTTTACGCACGCAAAAATTTTGCTAATGATGTACATATAGGCTAAATTACTTAGCTTCCCAGGTTCTCGCATGGACTTCCAGAAGAATACACCCTGGAAGTGTACATGGTCCTAACGGTGTACGTACACGCGTACGCACCGGAAGCACCAGTGCTGTCCTTAACGAAGAAACTTCTATACTCTTTTCTATTAGGTTAACGTAATAATACTACACGTGATTTTCACCACAAGCTTAGTCTAGTTAACTGGAAAATGCTTCAGTGTCTCCAACAGCTCATACGTCTTTTCAAAGGACACGATGACGTACACGGTTAAGTCAACCACGTTAAGGGTAACTGTGAAAAATAATGTACGAAGAAAGGTCTTGCGCTTTTCTCTTCACGTAGGACTTGAAAGGGACACATGTATGTGCAAGTTGCTGCGCTCACGATACTTTCGAAGCATATGTTGCCCACTCAAGGCTCCGATAATCCTTAGCCATTTACCTGAATGGACCGATTTCCCTTTTCCTTAACAAAGGTGCACGGCTATCGCGAAGACAAACGGAGCCAATGCGCCCTGCGATGTCTCTGCTAGGCATCCAGTTTCATACGAACTCATTGAAAGCTCCGGAAAGTGAAGCGGACTCTCGGCTTCATCCTCCCAAACTTTCAAGCCAGAGGAGTTTGATGGCCGCGACACCAGGCAAAGAACTGCGATGATTTTAGTGGCTTCGTTTCTTGAGGCAAAGGCATTATGTCCCACTTCAGTAAGAGGCATTTGGTAACAATGGTAGCATTGAAATGGGTCGAGAAGAGGAGGGAGGTTTCCTTAATCATTTCACAACATTATAATATACTTTGACAGGTAGCTTTCCGGCAACTCACCCGTAAACTCTTCCATACTTCTTGTAGCGCTCTAGGTCCAACTCGTGAAAAGGCTGCGCAAGGAAAAAGTCTGCTTAACGAATACTCGCCAACGACGCTTTTTATTTGCCCTTACATCATGAAAGGATAAAAATACAGGTATGTACGCACGTTATACCTGCGACCAGACACCAGAAAGATGAAGCAGTCATTAAGCTTAGTGATGGACATCTACGGCTTTGTTTGTTCTTGATATGAAGTATCTCCGAATAAGGTTAACAATACGAGGGCACCACTCTCTTAGCTAAATGTCTGACAAAAACAAAATTTGTCGGAACTTGCATAGAAGCAGAAAGCGTTAGCATATAATCTGCCATAGGAATATACCCTTTAATGACCTATTGCTAATTGCCCGTGAAATTAGCGCACTTTGTGTCCATCAAGACGTTCGTTTTATTGCTGTGATGTTTTTATTGGCGAAAATATAGGTCTGACAGACGAGTTCTTCCCCGATTTTCATAAAAAAACCCATGTCCGCTGATTATCAACTAGGTGAAGAGCAGCTGGCTATCTCCTCTACAATACTGAAACGTACGAAACGTGAAAACTAATTATCCACGCATTCTCTGATATCAATGAGAAAAATTCAGATTTTCAGGCTACGACTACATATGCAATTTTCACCGAGAAAATATTAGTATTGAGACAGATTTTCCGAAAAAATGCTACAACTGATATGAGATAGAAGTTTGAATAACAGAAACTTCCCGATTTTCTGAAGTAATAAGAGCTAAAATGCTTAATAATGCAAGCTTTATGTTTTCCTACAATAATATAATATAGAACGCTGATTGCTGAGAACTTAATACTTTGCCAGAGTAAAATCAGGAGAATGCTGAATAACAGAAACCGTGTTTTCCCAGTGCTCCAAAATTACCCAGGCTAATGATTGATTCAAAGAGATGCAAATCTTTCATTCACCTTTCTTGTGATCCTGAGCATCGGACCAAAAATCAGGGCGTAGCTTTCATGCGGAACATTCTGTTTCTTCCAGTGGTTTTTATATCTGGATACGCGACTGCAAGGAAAACAAGATATTTGTTTCAGAGTATTCGGCTAAACACTGCCAGATGACGGTGGCACAAGTTCCGTTGTCCCTGCCCAAGTCTTCGGTATTCCGTCATTACAATGGCTCTAATACTCATGTCATGAAATTAAAAGCGACAGCTTCCGCTTACAATGTTACTGAAAACAGTCGGCAGGGAGTAGTTCTGGCGAATCCATAGAATTATCGCTGTAAAATTTCTTGAACAGCTGGTTACTGGTGTGCTGGCCTTCTGCAACGCCCCCATTCCTTCCTTCATTCCCTAATTATTTCGTTCACTCATTCATTCGTCCAAAAATGAAACTTCTCAACGCAAGCACTTTCAACAATGCTATTCTAAGCGTAGCCGGCATCCAGTATAAGTATTCGAACATTCAAGCAGAAATGTTGAGCCGTTTGCTTACAGAAACAATTTCAAAATTAAACGCTATTTCAGGGTTTTAATTCAAAGCTTCAAACGTTCTGATGACAACTTAAATATGTTCTGCTGATTCCACCAATAAACCTACAACTTCAAAGTTTCTCCAGTGTTATTTTCCCAAAGCCACATATTTCTACGAAGCTTTATCAATACGCCTAGTAGTTAGCAAACGGCTAACGTCGAGAAGCACTTGAGTTAGCAGATATTTGATAATTACCTACGGCGCCCCCGAAGATCATATATATATACATATATATATATATATATATATATATATATATATATATATATATATATACATATATATATATATAGATATATATATATATATTTATATATATATTTGTAAGAAGCGCTTGTCCTCTTCCTTTCTGTGTCCTTCTGGCCTGCTTCGCGCTGCACTAAACATTATAGAAAACCGAAGCCAAAACCAGTACCCTTCTTTCTAAGTTACGTTTCTAATTCATCGGTCACCTGTTCTAAGCGCTTGTGCCCGTGCTTTCTGTGTCCCTCTGTCCTGCTTCACCCGGTACCACTTGACATTAAGACCCTAGAATTCTGAAATTTCTTCAGCGTGTTTTAACCAACTCGTGAACTATTTGTACGACGTTTTATTTTGATAGGCTCCTGAGTTCGTAAACAGGGAGAGTTTCATTCTTGCGACAAGCATGAAGAAAAACAATCAGCACAAATTTTTTGAGTTTGTGCGGTGTTTCCAAAGCGGCAATAGCTTGTACATTTGTCAGACATGTTGCTCTCTCGCCGCCTCCCACCCGCCTATCCTTACCTCTCACCCCCCCCCCCCCAACACTCGCTTTACTCGTAAAAAATTTAATTCTGCGGTTTCACGTGCCAAAACCACCATTTCATTACGAGGCTCGCCGTAGTGAGGGACTCCAGATTAATTTTGCCCACGTTGGCTTATTTAAGTTGCAACCAATGCACGCTACACGGGCGTTTTTGCATTTCACCCCGCACCGAAATGCGGCCGCCGCGCGGGGATTCGAACCCGCGCCCTCGCGCTTACTAGCGCTTAACACGGCGGGTCGCTTTATTCCTACCGAGTTTCGTACTGATACACATGAGCATTCTGTAATAATACCCTGTTAAATAACATATAGAATTAGAGAGCGTAAATAACGGATATTCACTAATGTCCCCCAACTCGACTAACTAACGCGTGCACACTTAACCCTGACCACACTGACATACCCAACAGGGTACCTGGTAGCGAAGCTTCCATAGATACGTTCGAAACATGGCGGTTCACCGGCGGTTCGTGAGGCTTAGCGCCGCTTATGTGCCGAGGGAACACTTCCGCCGGAAGAAAAAATAGTGTGACGCCATATCCGTTAAGCAATTCAGAGCCACTCGGCTCTGTGTATGTGGATGAACAGCGGAGCTGCATATATGGTGATAAATATGTTGATAGAAAATAAAAGACGCCTACATTAATGAATTTCGTTCTTTTCACGATTTCTTTTTTTTTTTGCTGGTTTAATAAATTCCATAATGAATGCTTTTTTTTAATTTTTAACCATCTCTTGTTTCCCTCTTTTGCACTGAATATTTTGGTCACCAAGGTGACTATCGCTTTATGATCGGTATGATATACGTCCAGCGGCTCTGTGGTGGCACTGGAAAAGTTTTTGGCCAATGTGAGGTCTATACACGACCGATGACGCGTCGTGGGCACACTGATGTTTGTGTAGCACTGAATGCCGAACCTTTCCAAGAGAAACGCCACGAACCACTATCCGTCCGGCCGAGACACTTCTACGTTGAAATCACCCACAATTACGATGGGAAAGGAGTCGGTGGGGGTGATGCAAGCAAAGGTGCAAACGTATGGCGTTTGCGGCCGTATCTTCGTCTCTATTACGTGCCGCCCGCCGTCGCCGCGCACACTCCCCCTTCTGTTCACGACGGTGTTCTTCGTAGGCGCATTGTTCTTCCGCAGTCCACAACGTACGCGGCCTACCCACTGTACAGGTGGAAGGGAACTGAGGTAAGGTTACGTGGTTTGCCTATAGAGCCCGTGACGTCAAACCGCAATCCACAGTGAACAGTGTCTATTACGGTTTTACTTCTTTTATTACGATACTTATTGTGTCGCAATACGTTTTGACAATTGTCACGATTAAACGCAGCAGGAGCATACCCGGCGATACGCTATCGCTATATGCTTCAGCTCTTTTAGCTCTGGGGTGGCCGCCATCTTTTTTTTTTTTTTTTGCCTACGCACACAAACCACCAGAACCTAGCGTATAAGAGCTCTGCTGTAAAACAGAAGCAAAGTCATTGGTTTTCTAAAAGGCGGAAAATTTGTTCTGACGGCCTGCCATTAAAGCTCTATTTTCAGATGCTCCGTGTTAAGAACGGCCCAGCTGAAGTGCAAGTGTTGCCAGCCAGTTGCGACAACGGGCGTCAACGTTTCCTAGAGTCCAGCCGCAAACCTCTAGCCACGGCGTCACTAAATCGCCATTGTGACTGAATGAGTTCGGCGGGCCAACTATTGTTACCGAACCCACCAACGCGGACCTGATCTGCTATGAGTGGGGGAGTTGCCGCGGGAACGTCGTCGGAGGCCCCTTCCCACGCGCCGACCAAGACGCAAGACAATGGCTACCCGGTCGCACTGCGAGGGTCCGCTCCGAGTTCTACGAAATCCGTGTGATGTCGGTTTCGGACCGTGAACCTGTGTGTGTGTGCGCGCGCGCGCGTGTGTTTGTTTGTTTGTTTGTTTGTTTGTTTGTTTGTTTGTTTGTTTGTTTGTTTGTTTGTGTGTGTGTGTGTGTGTGTGTGTGTGTGTGTGTGTGTGTGTGCGTGCGTGCGTGCGTGCGTGCGTGCGTGCGTGCGTGCGTGCGTGCGTGCGTGCGTGCGTGCGTGCGTGCGTGCGTGCGTGCGTGCGTGCGTGCGTGCGTGCGTGTGTGTGTGTGTGTGTGTGTGTGCGCGCGCGTGCGTTTGTGTAAACCGTCCCGCGGAGAGGCGGCGTGTTTACGATGGCTGGACGAACGTTTCCGCCACCTTGGAATCGGGGGAGGACCGAGTGTTTATAAACGGCTGTTGTGCGGATGCTCGATACACTTTCTTAAGCAGCCATGTTAGACTGAGACACTCTCTCAAGCAGTCGTGTTAGACTGACGTACTTTCTCTCGCAGTCATGCTAGACTGATAAACTGCATGTAAGTACTGTAAATGAACCCTTATTCCTCGTTCTCGATGAGAAGCAGTCCTTCCCTTCATCAACGTCCTCAGGGTGGATAAGTTGGACGAGGGCATGGGCCAGCTACCTTCTAATTCATGCCGGACTCCAATCTTGACAACGGGTTGCGAAAGATGGGATTGAGTCACCAATCCTGACACCCGCCATTCGACTCGATGGGCGTTTCGAACTTTCTGCGCGGAAAGCGACACACCAAAAGGTCAGCAGCATGGGTGCTGTTATTGCACCCCTGCACAGGACGCTTTATTTTGAGGCCTACGAACAGTCGGATGCCAAGCCCGTCGGCCAGCGCAGTCGCACGAGAACGGCTAAAGTATAAACAAATAATTATCTGGCGGTCGTAACTCGCTACTGTTGACTGTAGACGTTAAGAAACGATGAAGCCGCCCGCACCGCCAGAATTCAGACTATCGTTGACAAGCAAAACACAACGTGTGAGGGGAGCGTATAGTAAGGAGCGCGCCTTTCTGCACACTTCAAGAGCTGCATTGCAATGCAATTGATAGCGGCGCCAACGCCTCCTTCTATAGTGGGCTGTGATAAATAGGTAGTTAGAGGTGTCTTGTTTTTTTTTTTCTACTCACGAATATATAAAATTGAATAGAAATTTTATATTCGTAGAATGAATCAAACTGTGTCGTGCTTAAATTAAAGAACGATTTTTCTTTCTCAATGTTGGTTCCCTGCTCATTGTCTTTCGGCCATTTCTATTGTTTGTTTTTTCCACGCATATATCCCGACTTTCTATATGTAGAGATCTTGAATTGTATTGATTTCCATGTGTGTTTTTTCTTTGTGTTTAAATAAGCTACGGTGTTATATATATGCATCCCTGCGTCTAACCTATGCACTGCACGTCTGCTTTTAAACGTGTTTACATAAACCCGGGTATTAGATTGAACCGATAACTATAGCCATATAGGCTAACAGTCCCAATATTTCTGTAATCACTTTAACCTGTGTTCATTGACAAAAAACTCCAATTTGATAGTCGCGCTTCAATCGCTGCTCCCATATCCATCCTTGTTCTTGTCGGTGACAAGTGGTTCTGAATCGCTTTTCGGCCGAAGCTTCGCGACCAATTTGGATCGACCTTGTGCCCCACCATTCCGCTAAATTTCATTGCATTAACCCCAATCACTCTTAATACACCTATATCAACATTTGGATAGGACATTCGCAGTAGACGCTTGGAACGGACATTCTTCACGCGCATGTACTACAGTAATAGCTTCTCTTATAGCTGAAGGATATTGCAAAGTAAGAGCTCCAAGAAAACGCAATGGAAACACTCATTACAATTACTAAAAAAATATGGAATTTTACGTGCCAAAACCCCGATTTGATTATGAGACATGCCATAGTGGGGGACTCCGAAAATTTGGACCACCTGGGGTTCTTCAACGTGCACGCAAATCAAAGTACACTGGTGTTTTCGCATTTCGCCCCCATCGAAATGCGGCCGCCACGGCCGGGGTTTCATCCCGCGACCTCGTGCTTAGCAGCCCAACATCATTACACTCACTGTGTCACGGCTAAAGGAAGAGCTACTTGTAATTAGTCACGGTTTTCTCAATGTTGTTTTACGAACTGCATTGCGGTGACAATCAGTTCTTGTATTTCTTTTCATTTTCAATCGTTTTTCCCTCGGTCATTGATTAGGATGAAGCACCGCGCCTATTCATATATGTATCGATCAGTGATACATATGGCAACGAATAAACAGGATCGAATAAAGTGGAATGCTGCGCTGGGCCACCCGCCTGGAAGTCGATATTGTGCCGCCAACGCCGGTTTCGGCTAGACAGGAAGCGGTGGAGGGTGTGGGCGAGGGCGCTGCTGTAGCGGCGGGAATCCCGTGCCGCTTACTTCGATTATGCGCCACGGCCATCCATTGTGCGCGTGCGCTGCATGAGGACAGGCAGCGCCGCAAGTGGCCCCAAGGTCACGAGGCGTGCATGTCGGCACGTGTCAACGGCGACCACGCGGTGACGAAATGCCGCGGTAACGCAGATTATCGCCTCAATTCTTTTGAGTATAATTAGAGTGTACTAGACTACGGTACATCTTATACGCGAATCCGGAGAAGGTGCCACTCCGGAATGATGCGTTCACTGCGCAATTCAACACGCCGCTGCATTATTAGGGCGCAAGGTCTGATCGCCGACTCGTGCCGTCGGAGATATGATTGGGAATGGAGAATGACAGCGCGGTCATAATCTTGCCGTTTACTCCATGCCACTTTCGGCTGCAACAGCTCTCGGAATGTGCAATGTCTCTCTGCCATTTCGGTCCCAACGTTGGCGTTTTCCTACATGATCTCACATTTTATAGCTAGAATTGCACGCCTCACTGTATCACATCGCAGCATGGGGTATTACGAATAGTACTGCAGCAACACATCAGTGGCGTAGCAAGGAATTTTTTGTGGAAGCGAGGGGTAGGCAGACGGGTGCTGTGCTGACGCACATCGCTTTATGCCAGGTATCCTAGTTCGCAGAAATTTAGGGGACGGGCTTCTTGCCAGGTATGCCCCCACCCCTCTCCATGCCTACGCCCCTGCACCACATTATGTAAACCTCAGTATATGGCCACTTATTCAATGTTGGTTAAGTAACACGCCCAGTAGCTTGTTACCTTGGTCGCATTTCCTTAACTCTAGTGTTTAGTGACGCACCTACGCAGATTAGTAGCGAACAGCAGACTTACTATATAGTATGTGCTCCACGCACGGTAACTTCACCTCATAGTTCATCAAGACTACACCGCGGTAACATATTGGCGCATTTCATTACAATGTAGACAAGAGATGGATATTTACTCACAAGTAGAGAAGAACTGCCAGCGTCAATATCAATACAACCCAGTCCGGTATTCCGAAAAGCACAGCCATCTCAGTTCAGGGCCGTAGCAGCACCTTTTCCTCGTAAGAAAATCCGGTCCTCGCCAATGTGCGAGCCGAAGTGCTACTGAAAAAGTTAGCGCGCCAGCGTCACATTCAGAGCGTCGCGCCCGCGTTCTCCAATGTGCGCACTGACTGATGCGCCGCTCCTATCTTTTGCTCCTTCCTTTTTCCTTTCTTTTTTGTCTTTCCAACTCTAGCCTTTCTTTGTGTGTGTGTGTGTGTGTGTGTTACAGCGCAACAACGCAACGACGAGACGAAAACACGCTAATGAAAGACGTTGCCGTGACGTGCTGCCATCTGTTGCGAGTCGAGTGATACGAATATTCATCATGGCCTCCACTTCCTTTCCTCTCGTTTCACGTGCTCGTATTGAGTGGCGCCTTCTACTGCCCACATCAAAAAGTAGCCTCTGGCGCGGGAGTTTAAAAACCGAAATTACTATATGCGCGCTTGTTAAATATACGTATGCTTAATAGGCATAAGCATATTAAAAATAGCGTGTGCAATAAATATATCGGCCTAATATCGGCTTTTGGCAGCGAAGCATTGCTTTACGTCGGCTGGTTTTCGAAGAGTCCAAAGAAAGCGGCTTCATGAAAGAAAGCATGAAGACAATGCATACACGCAAGATAACGCAATAAACGATACTGGCAGAGGTCACCTATCTTTGTTGTCTCGTTCAGTTTGCCTGCTACTTTCTTTAATCATACGTAATTCTCCAACGGCATACTCAAATGGGATACTGGATTCGTATCACACCTTATGCTGCAGTAAATGCTTGGAGTCGTTGGCAAGTACCCCTGCCAAAATTCCGAGCCCTTTCGCCAGTTGATTTCGCTGCCGCTAGCACCACAGGAATCTTTGACGACTTTAACATCGTTAATGCTGCCTTAATATTCAGAACAAAACAGTGCTATGCCGTCTGCATAAGCAAGAATACGTACTTGCGCTGCACGGAGACGTAATCTTCGCATGA
Source organism: Dermacentor variabilis (assembly GCF_050947875.1). NCBI lineage: Eukaryota > Metazoa > Arthropoda > Arachnida > Ixodida > Ixodidae > Dermacentor > Dermacentor variabilis. The sequence continues at coordinate 79,801,156 of NC_134572.1, forward strand.
CAGTGCTATTAATAAAGCTAAAAAAATCAATGTGCACGCAAAAAAGAAAGAAGGGAAGGCAATGGCGACAAAGAGCAGCACTGACGTACCGAGCACTGCACCCTGATGTGCGCTCCAATCACATCGCTTACTATCAGCAGCGTCGCGCAACCTCTGTAGGCCGTGGCGACGCCCTCCGTTAAAACGTATCCAACGTCCCCGTGTTCTACATTTGCCAACAATATATCATAACTATCAAACTCATTTTTCGATACCAGGCTGTAGCATTGCGATACTGTCTGAATTTGCATCGTAGCGCTCCAGTACGGACCAGGCTTTATGTATATATGTATATATTGATCGACCTTGTATGCCGCAAGTTTGGTGGTCGCCACACCCATTCTTATATTACAGTTTGCAGCCTCCTGGCAAAAATTTTCATGAAGAATTCGTAATCAATGTTTGCGGTTGATGACGATCTACGCTAAATGTATGGCACGATCGTGTCCTTACCTTTTTTAGCCTTAGGTACGAAAACAGTGCTTATATAGCCGACAGACGCGCATGCCTCTATAGATGTAGAATAATCTCGTACAAGCCAGCAGCTTAAGACGATTGGCGCGTTATAGGAGCGTCGCATAGCAACAGTTTACTTATAAAAAGCGAGCCAGCGGATCTCCTATGTAGTCGGTGACCACCTAAAAATTACGAGCAAGCTCCACCCACAAAAAAACGCTCAGCGTGCCAGTCATTCACCTCTGAAAGAAGAGAGCTACACTGTTTGATTCTGGCTCGCGTGACAAGCGCTGCCAGTCGCGTTGCGGACTTCGTGCGTATCTCGATGATAGCATGCACGCAGTGAAGCCGACGGAAAACTGCCGTCGTTAGTCAGCGCACAACGAAATACAGCGTTGGCTGGACGTTCACTGCTCAGACTTGGAGCATACACACAGCAGCTCGGCAGGAACGTTATATAGCGTACTCATTGTGCGCATGCGCTCAGTTAACGCTCGTGTCGGCAGCGGAAGGCAGAATGCTACCCTTGTTCCGCCGCGATTGAGCGTATGTATAGCGTCAGCGATACATCCAATTCGCTTCACAAAACGCATTCCACGTCTCTAATGACCATGTAACAAACGTTACTAGAACCATAGCTGATTCTAGCAAACCTCCGCGCGCGAGCCGCGCATGCGCCGTCGCCGGAACAACACGGCAGCGGCGGCGCCGACGGCGTGAATGTGCCCTGAGCGTCTGTATAGTTACTATGACAATGAAAATATTGAGACTATGGACTCGACTGCCGGTCTTTGAAACGGCCTTTCATTTCAGAAGTGTAAATGAAAAGGGCACTTTTCAAACATAAAATTACTGAACTAATGAATAAATACATCCCGACATGCAGCTTTCGATAGAGTAATCAGAAACCCTTGGTTCACAAGGGCACTAAAAAGACTCGAAAACAAGAATAAAACGCCCATTTCGCACAGCTAAGCGCCATGCAAACCCGCACGCTTGGGAAAAGTACTGTGAAGCTGAACACGAATATTTAGCCACCATTGGAAGGGCTAAGCGCTCATTTTACCAAGTAGAGCTACCAAAAATGATAGTCGATAACCCCAAGAAATTCTGGAGGGTGATAAGAACAAAGGAACCGCGCGCTATCACCCTCGCTAACAATGCTTGTGAAATCATGACCGATACCAACTGTGCAGACACCTTTAACACTGCATGTTCATCTGTTTTTACTGACGAATCCGAAGCACCATGTTTCACATTAGTACTTATTGTTACTACCGCCATGGAAGCCATAGCATTCTGCAGTAGTGGGATTTCCTGCATAATAGATAAAGTAAAAAATTCATCTGCCACTGGCACAGACGACATCAATTCAAAAATTTTGAAAAACGCTAACCTAACCTGTTCGAGTATTTTCTGTTTATTGTTTTCACAATCACTCTCTGAAGGATCCATTCCAGAACTGGAAAATGCGGAAGGTCATTACCGAGCACAATACAGGTACTACTGATTGACCTCGTAATTATCGGCCCATTGCATTAACAAGTACACCCTGCAAAATCATGGAACATGTCATCATCATCAGCAGCAGCCTATTTTATGTCATCTACAGGACGAAGGCCTCTCCCTGTGATCTCCAATTAGCGCTGTCCTGCACCGGTTCCAACTAGCACCCGCAAATTTCCTAACTTCATCGCACCACCTAGTCTTCTGCCGTCCTCTACTGCGCTTCCCTTCTCCTGGTACCCATTCTGTTACCCTAAGGGTCTAACGGTTATCTAATCTCCGCATTATATGACCTGCCCAGCGCCATTATTTTCTCTTAATTTATATTAGAATATAGCCTATACCTGTTTGCTCTCTGACTGAAACCACTCTCTTTTTGTCTCTTAAAGTTATGCCTAGCATTCTTCGTTCCATCGCTCTTTGCGCGGTCCTTAACTTGTTCTCAAGCTTCTTTGTCAGTCTCCAAGTCTCTGCCCCATATGTCAACACCGGTAAAATGCACTGATTGTATACTTTCCTCTTCAATGATTACGGTAAGCTCCCAGTCAGGAGCTCACGATGTCTGCCGTATGCGATTCAACCCATTTTTATTCTTCTGTGAATTTCCTTCTCATGATCAGGGTCCCCTGTGATTAGTTGACGTAGGTAAACGTACTCCTTCATAGACTCTAAAGGCTGACTTGCAATTTCGAACTCTTGTTCCCTTGCTCGGTTATTTATCGTTATTTTTCTCTTCTGCATGTTAATCTTCAACCACACTCTTATACTCTCCCTGTTAGAGTCCTCAATCATTTGTTGTAACTCGTCCGCAGTGTTGCTAAATAGAACAATGTCATCGGCGAACCGAAGGTTGCTGAGGTATTCGCCGTCGATTCTTACTCCTAGACCTTCCCAGTTTAATAGCTTGAATACGTCTTCCAAGCACTCGGTGAATAGCATTGGAGAGTTTTTGTCTCCTCGTCTGAGCCCTTTCTTTATAGGTATATTCCTACTTTTCTAGCGTGGAATTAACGTGGTCGTGGAATCTCTGTAGATATTTTCCGGGGTATTTACGTAAGCGGTCTGTATTCCTTGATTACGCAATGCCTCTATGACTGCTGGTATCTCTACTGAATCAAATGCTTTTTCGTAATCTATGAAAGCCATATAGAGAGGCTTATTGCACTCTGCGGATTTCTTGATAACATGATTAATGACATGGATGTGATCCATTGTAGAGTATCTCTTTCTGAAGCCAGCCTGTTCCCTTGATAGACTAAAGTCCAATGTTGCCCTTATTCTATTGGAAAGTATTTTGGTAAATATTTTATATAATACTGGAAGTAAGCTAATGGGCCTATAATTTTTCAGTTCTTTAACGTCTCCATTTTTGTGGATTAGCATAATGTTTGCATTCTTCCAGTTTTCTGGGACCCTTGCAGTCGATAGACACTTCGTATAGAGACCCGCCAGTTTTCCTAGCATTATGTCTCCTCCAACATTTGATTCAATCGACTGTTATACCATACTATCCTGCCACTTTTCCCCCTTTCATTCCTTGCAAGGCCCTTCTGACCTCATCTCTAGGTAGAGGAAAAGTTTCTGTATACTGTTCATTATTGTTTCGAATAGAGTACTCCTGAGTCCTCTGGGTAATGTACAGGTCAGTATAGAATTCTTCCGCCGCTTTTATTATACCTTCGAGATTGCTGATGATATTACCCTGCTTATATTTCAGTGCATACACCTTGGTTTGTCTTATGCTAAGTTTCCTTCTCACTGATTTCAGGCTGCGTCTATATTTTACGGCTTCTTCAGTCTTTCTCACGTTATAATTTAGAATATCACTTATTTTCGCTTTGTTGAACAGCTTTGACAGTTCCGTGAATTTTATCTTATCTCTTGAGTTGGACAGTTTAATTCTTTGCCGTTTCTTTATTAGGTCCTTTGTTACTTGCGAGAGCTTACCTACTGGTTGCCTAGGTGCCTTGCCTCCCACTTAAATTGCTGCCTCTGAAGCTAACCTCGTTACGGTTTCATTCATTACCTCTATGTCATCATCATCATCTCTATATGTTCTACGGCTGCCTATTTGTTTGCAAGTACCAGCCTAAATTTGTCTGCTTTTGCCCTTACTGCCTCTAAGTTGACCTATTTTTCCTTGACCAATTTTACTCTTTCTCTCTTCAAACTGAGGTGCGTCCTAGCCCTCACTAACCTATTATCACTGCACTTTATCCAGCCTATCACTTCAACATCCTGCACTATGCTGGGATCGGCAGAAAGTATGAAATCAATTTCATTTCTTGTTTCACCATTAGGGCTTTTCCAGGTCCACTTTCTGTGACTACGTTTCCTAAAAAAAAGTGTCCATTAGTCTCAGCCTCCCCCTCCACCCCCTTATTCCTTTCTGCGAATTCTACCAGCATCTCTCCTTTAGCTTTTCTAGAATCGATGCCGTCGTTGCCAATTGCCTGTTCACCCGCCTGCTTTTACGCCACTTTTGCATTGAAGTCACCCATTACTACTGTATACCGAGTTTGCACTCCTCTCATCGCTTATTCAACATCTTCATAAAACTGATCTACTTCCTCATCGTCGTGATTGGATGTTGGAGCGTAGGCTTGTACTACCTTTAGTCTATACCTCATATTAAGCTTGATTACGACTATGCTACCCTCTCAATAATGCTGTAGAATTTGTCAATGTTGCCCGCTATGTCCTTGTGGATTAGGAATCCTATCCCCCATTGCTTCTTATCAGGGAGACCTCTATGGCAGAGGACATGGCCATTATTTAGCGATGTGTAAGCCTCACCAATTCTTCTAACCTCACTAAGGCCGATAATATCCCAAGCAATGTCTGCTAGTTCCTCGAAGAATCCTGCTAAGCTAGCTTCACTCGAGACGGTTGGGGTGTTAAACGTTGCAAGGGTCAGTTTCCATTGGCGGCCTGTCCGGACCCAGAGATTCTTAGCATAGCACCCTCTGTGCATTACAGGTCTGACCGCCGCCTTGGTGAAGTGCTCCGCAGCTGCTGGGGACTGAGGGCCATTGGTTAATTGTAGATATCAGCAGGGGAGGTTGTGGCCGAATACTGCACCAGGGAGGCCATTTCCTGTTCTGGTGAGGGAGTATCTTCGTTCAAGCTTAGTGGGCCTTCCTAATTTGGTTGTACCTGGATTAGTATAGCCCCACTCGCTCTCGGCATTTTTCGCCGGTGTCAGGCGTCATTCCAAGCCTGCAGATGTAGTGCACTGGAGGATGCCAAATTAAAATAAAAGATAAAAATAGGGGGGGGGGGAGGGGTTGAACTTCCGACTACCACAGCCGTGCAGTCGACATAGCTGAGTAAGATAATCCTGCAAGCCGCAAGGCTACCTTGTCACCGAAAAGTACGGCTCAGAGGGCCCTACATGCCGAAGAAATCCGCTGATTTGTCCTCCCCTTGCGGGTTTTGCTGATTGTCATAGGTTGCACGATATAGTGGCAATTCTCCGAGGTTCTAACCTCTTGTTTACCGAATCTCACGCATGCACGCGGTCTTGAACACGCCGATGTAAACGATATATTTTCGCTGAATTTGAACAGCACTTAACACTTGTGTGTAAAAATAAAAAGGGAAAAGCTTTCGGCGCGTATCGAGAGGCCCCGAGTAGCGTATCATCCGCTCGTAGCGTCTGCTTGCCCTTTGGCGTGTGAAAACTAGCGCTCCCTGGTAGCTAATGGCGAATGGCGCCGGCGTATTAATACCGCTCCGAGCCTCGCACAATGCCGGCGAGCTTGCCAGCTCCCAGTGGTGTCTTCAGCCTTTCTACAGCTTTGGCCAGCGGTTATACTAGAGCTAATGAGAAGGAGGAAATGGGGGAGAGGGGGGGTTACTGACTCCGTAGTTTTTCTGGGAACGCTGCGGGTCTAAACGCTAGGGAGTTGGGAATTGTATGCCTCATTTAACCTACAGTGGTTTGAACATTTCGCGCTTGTAAGAAATTGACGGCACTGCTACCGCCGCGGTCGCAATACAATTCTCGGGAACACAAACGAAAATAAGCAAGCAAGAATAACTGCAGATGTAGACGAAAGAACTGGACGCATATACGATCGTTCTCACGTGCTCAAAATCTGTGTGTTAACTTTACAGCTAGTTTGTCATGTCATTTAGTCCCAAATCACGGTATTCTTAGATTCCAGTACCTTCTTCCACCCGTCACAGCATGGATTTCGTAAGGGTTGTTCGTGCGAAACTCAACTGGCCATTTTTCTTCATGACATCCACACCAACCTTGATATTTATGTACAAACTGATGCCATGTTACGCTTGCTCCAGACACACGCCTACCCTAGCCCCGCTATCTTACACCACTGCTATCCGCGTTTATATCCAACAGACGCGTGTAAAACTTGCGGAAGGAGAGCAACGCTGCGACACATGCTCTGGGAATGTGCCGGCAACAACAGTAACCAAACCAGCTGCGTTTGCGACGCGTCCTTAATAGCGCCCGTTGCCAGAGTACGGGAAGGCTCGAGCTCGCTTCTTCCCGACGCCGCCCCAGATGCGGGAGCCGCCGGGGACCTTCTCCGTAGGCGTCGCCGCCGCTTGGAGGTGGCTATCAAAAGTTCAGAGCTGGCAGACCAGCTCTGGGCCGTCCGGCAAGCCGAAGATGCCGCCTGAGTACAAGGACTTCGAGCCGCCACCTGAGGCCACCACAGCAAGAGCTGCCGGACTATTCTTTAATAAAGTTTCTTCTTCTTCCTAGACTTCGCTAAAGCATTCGATAAAGTACCTCATCAACGCTTGCTTCTTGAACTTTCCAAGCTGAACCTACATCCAAACATCATCACGTGATTTAAGGGATTGCTCACGCACCGCCCTACTGCAGTCTTTAAGTAGGAATGCGCGCCCATCATTGTTATTACTTTTCTTTCTATAATTTAATTTTTCTTGATTTTTTTTGCTTCCTCGAGCCTCCCCAAATGTATCGCAGCAAACCAGGTGCAACCTGACTAATCTCCCTGCTTCCGTTTCTCTTTCTCTCTCTCTGTTGCTGTGGGAAAAACTAAACGCAGGTATATCATATTGACCGCAAATAAGACGGGGACAGAGGGAGAGAACACATAAACAGCACGGGCGGAGTTGTGTACGAAATCCCCCTGGCGTGTGGCAAGTCCTACATAGGGCAGACTGGACGGTGCCTAAATGATCGAGCCAGGGAACATGAACAAAAGTTAACGAAAGATGAATTGGCGCACTTACCTGCGCACTGCAATGCCTGTCGCTGTGTACCTCTTTTTGAGGAGATAAAGATTATGGGGAGAAGCCATGACCAGACTGCACGTGAACTGATGGAGGCTTATCACACAAAAAAGAAAGGCCAAGACTGTGTTAGCGATACCTGCATTAGGTTGTTTCAGTCAGAAATAGATTTTTTTGATAATTGGTTGCCACGCTAAGCTGATGTGTATTCTTGTTTGCTGCGATCTGCGCATGTTATGCTTGCCTATATATGCCCACGGGCTGCTGTGAATAAAACAGTTGAAAGTTACCGTCCGTGCTGTTTATGTGTTCTCTCCCTCTGTCCCCGTCTTATTTGCGGTCAATATGATATACAGTAAATACCAACTAGGCCAAAGTGAAGTTCTTCTAAACGCAGGTAGCCTCGGGCGCACTGACTTGGTTCTTAGAAGAACGTAAAGAAATAATTTTACGCAAACTCTCCTCAAATGCCACAAGACGACGACGCAATTATGCCGATAGATACATCGTTTTGTTAACACACGTGTGTAGTATTATTAAATGTTGAGTTCTAAATTTGAATTCGGCACTTTGTTGAAGATCTTTGTCTACAGTATTCATTAAATATTCATGTAATTTTTGTAAGATGCCGCTTATGTTATCTGGGCATTAGTGGCTGTGAGGAATAAACGCACACTATTTTTCGCTGCTGGAAAGGGTGTGCAAGGCTGTTAGGTGCTCTTGGTGAATTTCGTTGACGTCACTTCAATTTGTCGAAGCTGGCAACCCTGCAATACACCAAGACCATGACTTTTTATACGTCTGGTGCGTCACATCTCCCTTACCGGACTGCGAGCACGACAGTTTAATGAAAAAGGACTGCAAACTTCACATTGAGTGCCGTACACTTCACTTCAGTGCCGTACATTTAGATGCAAAAAATTTAATTGCTTTAGACTATGGGTGAAGTATCCGAAGTTGGGAACACGAATTGCATATTACACATTGACTATTCGTATTAGTTTCGAAAATGAAATATTCGGCATTTCCGAATACTAGAAACTAACCCATTTATTTGCAACAACCTACTGTTAAAATATTACCACTTCTCTGCTAAACAAATTATCACGAATTATGAGAAACGAAGCAAGGACAAATGTTCTCGAAGTAATTGTACAAAACGGGTAATGCAAGGTTTGCTTTCGGCTTCGCGGCGGAAGCCTAGAAAACGTATGTTTTATGCTCCTAGTCTGTCATTTAGTGCTCTTGGAAGTATACTCATGTAGCAGCGCTATCTTTTACGCTACAATGAGTGATATCTTCTTTGTAACGATCAATTTTTACGTATGTCGGCGGCAGATAAGTTCTTCAGCAGCTTCCCCCCCTCCCCATAACTTCTTATATTTTTTTCCGCAATAATTTATTCAGCGTTTTTGAAAAGCTGGTCATACAGCAGCCATTGATTCTTAAAAAGCTTGCTTGCAACCAGGCTCTGGATATGTTGACAAGCAGCTCGTGTAGTTTATCTAGATTACAATTAGTGATCTTGTGTATTAAACTGGTCCTTTGTCCTTGATAGTCAACTGTTTTTTACATTTTTTATTAATGATATGAACTGGAAGGAGATGCTGGTACCATTGTCTTTTTTTATGCATTAGACATTGTAGGCGTTGTTCCGAAGTATAACGAAATAAACCGAAATCGAAACCCTGGCGCAGTGAGTAGGACGCCCCCTCTCGGCTGCGGGAAGTCAAATGCGTGGTCCGATCCTCACCACCACACAACCATTGGTTTATGAGATGGGTACGAGCTGCAGTCCGTTCAGGCATCGGCTTTCCAGGGGTTGTTAAGAACGGCCAGCTGCAGTGCAAGTTTTGCCGGCCAGTTGCGACTGTGGCCGCAACTTTCCTGGAGCGCCGCCACAACCTCTAGCCACGGCGTGACTAACCCCCGTATTCAGAAATGCAACCTAAGTTGAAGTCCATGCTTGACTTGATCTAAGTCACGCCTATCGCGAACGCGCCCAAGGAAACGCAGTGAGTGTCTTTGGGCACGTTAACGCCAGGCGTCATATGAATCAAGTCAAGCATGGGCTTCGATTTAAGTTGCATTTCTGAATACGGGGGTAAGCCGACTTTGTGTCGGGAACCATACGCGCGTCCTCCACTCTCCGTCGCTTCAGCTAGGATGCGTTTGACGAAGCAGACTTTGTGCTGAAACCGCCACTGTTACGCTCTAGCCTCGTCGCCGTTGTGACTGAATGAGTTCGGCGGGCCAACTATTGTTACCGAACCTACCAACGCGGACCTGATCTGCTGTGAGTGGGGGAGTTGCCGCGGGAACGTCGTCGGAGACCTCTTCCCACGCGCCGACCAAGACGCAAGACAATGGCTACCCGGGCGCACTGCGAGGGTCCGCTCCGAGTTCTACGAAATTCGTGTGATGTCGGTTTCTGACCTAGAACATGTGTGTGTGTGTGTGTGTGTGTGTGTGTGTGTGTGTGTGTGTGTGTGTGTGTGTGTGTGTGTGTGTGTGTGTGCGTGTGTGTGTGTGTGTGTGTGTGTGTGTGTCTTTGTGTGGTGTGTGCGTGCGTGCGTGCGTGCGTGCGTGTAAACCGTCCCGCGGAGAGGCGGCGTGTTTACGATGACTGGACGAACGTTTCCGCCACCTTGGAATCGGGGGAGGACCGAGTGTTTATAAACGGCTGTTGTGGGGATGCTCGATACACTTTCTTACGCAGTCATGTTAGACTCAGACACTCTCTCAAGCAGTCGTGTTAGACTGACGTACTTTCTCTAGCAGTCATGCTAGGCTGATGAACTGCATGTAAATACTGTACGTGAACCCATATTCCTCGTTCTCGATGGGAAGCAATCCTTCCCTCTATCAACGTCCTCAGTGTGGATAACTTGGACGACGGCATGGGCCCGCTACCTTCTACTTCATGCCGGACTCCAATCTTGACAATGGGTTACGAACGATGGGATTGAGCCCCCAATCCTAACAGGGTGCGTTGCTTGGGAGAGGTTCGCCGAGGGCGCTATGCGTGATATGCAAGAACCAAGACAAAAAAAAGAAAGACTAAAGAACTATGTAATGCTTACTATCTGTATTCGATTCGTATTCGAAAAAGTTGATGTTGGCCCACCTCTACTTTGAACGGTAGAAATATTGCGTTTGCGGCCGCAAGTCTTGAATGGCTGAGTACCGTATTTGCTGGATGATATGTGGAACACGAACTTACGTTCGCCCCCTATATTTTAAAACTAACACAACAACATAACACAAATATAGGTCGACTCATATCCTTATAGAAAACCGAAAAACGTTGACCATGACACACCTTTATTCCCCGCAAACTAGGCTTAGTAATCTTGGTTGTCGCTGAGCCAGCTTCATCAACGTTGGAACTGCCGCAGAAATCGTCCTCGGCACCAAAGACTACGTCGTCCCTCGGGTGCCGTCGAGTGCGTTGGATATGCAGCATTTCTTAGAAACAGTCTGTCTAGTCTCCGGAATGGCTTCACGGCGCGGGTGCGACGGAGGAACTCTCTTAACTCGTTGCTTTTGCTGGCTTTGTTCACGAACATAGGTCGAGAGTCTTTGGTCACGAATACAGTTCGACAGGTCATTTTGGGTAAGCCTTTCGAAAAATAAAATAGATTGACTAACATTCGAATAAATACGGTAGTGCGTTACGCGAAGATTTAGTGCCCAAGGTAGTGCCTCCTACATAGACGGCAGTCCTTGGTTGGCACCGCCCATTCTGATGATACAGTAAAAAAAAGTTACGCACAACACGGAGGCTAAAAGGAGGAATACGTATGCAAATTTCCTGCCGGGAATATCTAGGAAAAGACGGAGCCCGAGTACATGGCTTGTTCTAATACATCTGACCCACGGGACAGATATCTTTCGCCAGTCGTCCTGGAAGCATATGCAGGAGCATTATGTATAATTCGCATATATATATATATATATATATATATATATATATATATATATATATATATATATATATATATATATATATATATATATATATATACCAGTAAGCTCTACTTTTGTACGTCAACTTCCATTCGGTCCCTCCTTCGCATTTCTCTACACGTGTCATCGAGCTCCTGAGTCCTTAAAACGACTCTGATCTACATTCATATGAAGCGCATCACAAAGGGATGTGTTCTTTCATGCTTCTAAGCGACGAAGCTGGTAAAATTAGCATATTTTTATAGGCTACACTCGCATAGCATTCAATTATGCCGCCAGCGTCGGGCCGAGTTGGATGTAGAGGTGAAAAGTTCCGAATTTTCTAAACGAATTAAAACAGTGCTGAATGGCTTTTTCGGGCCGTCTATTCATTTCTCGAAGACTACGGCCGTGGTAAATTGAAACCTTAACCTGGACGCTAACTAGGTGTATTTCGCCATTCTTGAGTTTAATGCGCGAGCGGTCAGGTGAGAGGAGAAAACCTGACCATGTAAAAGGGAACCCAAACAAGATCCCTCGCAATAAATATGTTAATCACAATGCCTACGCGCGGTGATTTGCAAACACCGTACGGCTCCCAGTCTCAAAGACATCTTCCTCTCATTTAAATATCCAGCTATACGCTGCCGTTTCTGTACGAAGCCGATTGTTCGACGGCAGACACTGCCGCCCGAGCCGGAAACCATTTCCAAAGGGCGCAAGTGTGAGACGAAGAATAGGAATGATAAACAGCTAGGAGACGAAGGGGACGAGCGCATATGGCAGCCCGTGCGTTCCGGCGCAAAGCCGCACGCGACGCGGGAAGCGCGATGTTGTGGAGGCCGAGTAGGAACGCGCGCCAAAGCAGTCGTGAATTTCCGACAGGTGGCACAATGCCTCGACGGAGGTGAAGGGAGTGCGTGCACCGCAAAAAAAGGCCCAGTCACTCGAGCGCGTACGCTGCCAGCGCGACAGCGTTTCTGCACCATTCACACGGAGTCAGCAAGGCGTGTTGAACGCGCAGTGGTGGTGCGGTGACGGCACGTGACGTGGAAGGAATAAAGAATGATAATGACATAAAGGCGGAACTGTAGGACGAGAAGATTTTGGGGGGTAAGAGAGCGGGAGCGGAAATGAAAGGGGAGTAAATGTTCTTGCCTTCTTTCATCTGAGCTTCCAACAGCGACTAAGAGCCCCTAGCAGCTGAGCATCTGGGCTGCGCTCAGAGCGTTGAGCAGCCCCTGGCGGGATGCCGAAAATCGCGCCCGGCTGTCGTCCCGTTTTTCTTCGCAGGCAACGCGAGGCCTAGGTGACGATAACGCTAACGTCGTCGACGCAGTTATGCGGCCGTGAGCTGGCAAGGAAACGTACGGTGCGACAACCCGAGCCCTTTCGGAAGCCTACGAGACCTCGTCGAGTGCGCTGGTGGTTTGTGCGGTCGTGCAAGTTACATTGGTCAACGAAAAACCGTTCAATTTTACTCCGTCCTCTTTCTTCTTTTTTTTTTCTTCTGTGCAAGCACTACGGAGAAGCATTGCGGATCGCTAGAGATCGTCATGCGCCGGCAATGACACCTTCACCAATGACAATGACATTAACGTTATAGCGCACCGTACCATTCTGTGTGGTTGGTGGTTTCGATGCTGACGTCTTTCCAGCCGCGAGGTTGACAAGCCGGCGATCCCTGTCGCGCGCCACGTCGCCGACGGCTGGGTGGAGAAGACGCTCGCGCTGGAAAATGCGCATCATTGAGTCAATGTGAGTAAGGAAATCGTCTCGCATCAATTTATTGGACATTGCTGAAGTTTCCGGTATGTGTCTTAGTCGTGGGTCCGAAACCCCACGGAAAGTGCCGATGTTACGACCACCCATTTCGGCTATAGGTAAAAACTATACTGACAACTATTCCGCAAAGAATTACGCAGCGCTTTCGTTAGTCTATATATATTGTGGGTCTCTTTAAAAGCATCCTACTTTGTCAAAACATCATTTCTACTCACGCTGGCCTGTCAAGTGTGTCACGTCTAGTCATATGCCTTTACGTGAATCGATTTAGGCAAGTAGACACGAGAACGGGGTAACTAAGTGGGAAAGCATAGGTGGGTGCGTAGGTGGGAAACACCGGAGTAACTGCGATGCCTAAAATTCTTTACCTCGCACCAAAACCTCAGTACACGAGTATTTTTGCATTTCGACCCTGATGCAGCCGCAGTCGTTGGGAATGCTATCCGCGACCTCGGAGTCGGGACACCACAAGGTTACCTGGGACACCAGCTGCGTGGAACTCCTTCAAACTATTCCTACAGCTTTTAGCCCAGACAACTAACTAGCGCTCTCTCGTAAATAAATTTTAGTTAAAGAATCGAAAATCATTTTCTGGCTGTTTGCATTTGAAACACGGAAAAGAAACTAAGAGCGTAGGGGAAGAAGAGAATGACCCGCACTGATGCTGAATAACAAGTGCACGTTACCGCTTATAGCAATCGTCGCAGATGTATGTGAATACACGCTGTACACACGGTTCACGGAGGCTAACCACGTCAGTGGCACTTGCAAACGCATTTTACTTGACGAGACAAAGTAATTACAAGCAAAAATCATTGAAACATTGCATTAACTCCTGCACAGTGGGGTAACTTCCTCGTTAAGCTTGCGTTGACAGCAGCATTGATGAACGGCGTCCGCGAGGTCACGAAAACAATCTTTCAGTCTTGCTACAAGTTGCTACAGAAAATAATATTGAAATAACATGAGATGCGGTACCGTATTGAGGTCAATGCTTACGAGAGGCTATCAAGGAAAGTGCATGCATCAGACAGGCAGCAGCTTGAAATGACGCGAGTGGTGTTATATTTTTTACGTTTGTATTTTATTCTTTGTCGCCCTCTAGTTGACGCCTGGCCTAAACTTTGGAAGCATTTCCTTCGAAGCCAATACGCCACTTATAGCAAAGAGGCTTGACGCATTTGTCCGTAGCTCGAGGGTGCTTGCGTGTTTAGATTCGCGATACCGTTTCAGGGAATAATTAATCCGCAGCTTTCGGACCCTCAAGACATGCATCAGCCTGATACTACATACATAGACTTGAACGTTAAAGTTGTGGCTAATTGTATTTCTTCAAACTTACTTTGTTTTCTGACATGTTTCATTATGCGCGCTTGCAGCAGTTCTGTTCGACGGTTATTTTCTTTAACGTAGCTAGGAGTTTGGAGGCTGTATTCTAATTAGGCTTATCATTCAGATTTGGCTCAGGTCACAGGAAGCATTCTGTCCTTGTTATATTATTGCATACGGTGATTAGTTTGTAATGGTCACTGGAGGCTGTGTTTGACACCGCAGTGTTTCTAAAAATTCAACAGGGTTTTCGCCTAGGTTAGTTGCTGCTAAGTGGACCCTAGTCCATTCTTTTATATTTTTATTTCGTGGTATTTTCTTCAGAGCCGAAGTGACTCTTTTGGGTAGCATAATAGACAAACGAGCTAATGACAGCCTCCTCCAAATGAACCGCAACACGAACACACATAAAAAGCCCTATAAGTGCTCCTATTCATCCTCGGACAATGTTACTTAGGCTATAGATTCCATTGTCGGAGCAGCAAGCAATGTCAGGTGGTGCCAAGCTTTACGGTGAGGATAGACACCTTACCAAGATAGCACACCACTATTTACCTAGTCCAATTTGATCATAAACATTCTTTAGTAGAAAATAATTTGGCTGAAATTTGTTGCTGGGGAAACTGTTGATTCGGCCTTTCAATTCTCTCACATGGTGTGTCTTTTGTTAAACGTAGCGCAGTAAACCACACGAAAGGTAAAGGTTACCGAGCCCACTGATCCTTAAAGCGTACTAATCGTATAGCAAACTTGTTAGTTCACCGTTCTATTCGCTAGTGAAAATACAATTTGTAGCTGCCCTTCACACGTCAGACAAAAGAATCTGTCTGGTGAACGCCACGAGGCAGTTAGGACAATTGCTTACAGCTTGAACCTCAACGCATTGCTGCCTGCCAACGTTACTCTAACGCAGAACAGTGTAGTTTTGCAGATCAAGAGCCCGATTTGAATATCTTTCTATTGCGACAGATATCTTTTTTTCACCAGTGGCTTCACAATTTAGAAAAGTATCTGCAATTGTAAGAAAAACAAATTTTCCTTTCTATACTTAGACAAATTTTCGCCGAAAGTACCCCGAAAAGGCACTCGGTCCTAATAATGCATGCATATAGTCGAGCATGTGAGACGTGAACCATCCCGTAGGGCTATAGCTGTCGCGTTAACCGAAGGTAATAACGCTTGACTAAAGTTGAATCTCGCAGCCTAAAGTTTAAAATATCCTAAAAAATGTATACAGTTCACTGCATGCCCCCCTTGTTGTGACAGCTGAATTTAATGTTGCGTTAAAAAGAACACCTCGGGAGAAAGACTGGGGGGAGGAGAAGGGAGAGGGAGTTATTATATGCGCTAAGCGAAGTGCCTTCCCGTATATCGCAAATCAAATGATCGTCCTTTCCGATAAGAGAATGAAGCTCATTTTGGTGACCTTTATATTAATACGTAAGACCGCGGCCTTTGCGAATTGGCAGGCCGTACGAAGCTCACTGATTTGACCAGCACAGCCGGCACGAGTGGTTATCACGTGCGCTTCATACGTGTACGGTCCCCGGTTTGATCCCGGGTGAAAACGTGCTTTTTCTCGTTGTTTTTTTAAATAGTAAAACTGTTCTTGTTTTATTTGCTATGAATACTCAAGTACTGCCGATACCTGATATGGTCACTTACTATTGGCGCGGTGACAGTCGACAAAAACTGAATATGTCCGTGGATCAATTATAATGTCGCCTACGACGCCATCGAAATTAATCCTCAGACTTCTATTACTTTCGTAATCACTATCGTACTTAGCCCCCCTAAAAACAGAGGAAACTTCATTAAGCTTTTTGCGGAAGCGAAGAAGCTTGCAGGGCAAAACACTCTAATAATAGCAGGAGACTTCAATGCGAAGAGTCCGCAGTGGGGCGGTAGAATCGAAGACAAGAAAGGGCGCAGTATCTGCACAGCTGTAGAAAACATAGACTGCGAGCTACTCACAGATGAAAGCCAACCCACCAGACAGGGCAATAGCGTAAGCGTGGACACGTGTCCCGACCTAACCTTTGTCAGGGGCGCTAAGCAAGTCGAATGGGAGAACTTGCAAGAAAACCTCGGCAGCGAGCACTACATCATCAGGGTCAGCACAGAGGTAGAAATCATCAGGAGGAAGATTGGCAAGGCAAGTCTAACAGACTGGGATGCCTTTCGAGTCCACTGTAAACAGCTAAAAGGGGACATAACCTCGGCAGAGAATTGGAGCCATCAACTCAGACAAATAAGAGATCTCTACACAAAAGAAGTGGAACGAACAGAACAAGCACCAGAAGTGGACAAACGGTTAGGCACGACGAGGCCTAACCAAGCGGTGGAAGCGTCAGAAGCTAAAAGAAAGCTTAAGAAGAAAATTGCCGAAATAACTCAGCAAGCAGAGGAGTATGCAACGCAGCTGGCAAAGCAGGGGTGGCAGCAGTTTAGTACCTCACTGAATGGCACCCTAAGAAGCACAGCCAGAACATGTCATATCCTCAGAACACTCATGGATCCGAGCAAGATCAAGGCGGAAAGCAGCAAATCCATTCAGAGGTTCATCCACCAGTATGAAGGAACAGAAGAACAACTGCTCCAAGCAGTACGGGAAAAATGCTACGGAAAGATCTCGGTAGAAGGCTACCGAGGCAACTACCAGGGTGAAGAAAATTCAACTACAGACCGACCCATCACAAGAGAAGACGTTGTGGAGGCTGTAAGGGCTACAACAAAGAACACAGCAGCAGGGGCGGGCAAAATCCGAAACTCGCTAATTCGAAACCTCAGCGACGAAGCAATTGATCAGCTCACCCTCTACCTCAACAAACTATGGGAGGAAGGCAAAGTACCGGCGGAGTGGAAACACGCCGTAGTGGTGATGATTCCCAAACCCGGCAAAAAACTCCAAATTGAAAATCTCAGACCGATTTCGCTTACATCATGCATAGGCAAGCTGTACGAAAGAATAGTGACCCGAAGAATCCAAACGCATCTTGAAGACGGAGGATGGTACCCCAACACCATGTTCGGCTTCAGGGCAAACTTGTCTACCCACGATATCTTGCTACAGCTAAAGGAAGAGGTACTCGAGACAATGCCGAAACAAGGGGAAAACGTGGTCATGGCCATCGACATCAAGGGAGCCTTTGACAACGTGTCCCACGCCGCCATTATGAAGGGGATTAACACCACTAATTGCGGGAAGAAAGTCCATGACTATATCAGAAGCTTCCTAACCGACAGAACAGCGACAGTAGGCCTGGGAGACCTACGGAGTGACGCCTTTCAACCGCCATGCAAGGGCACTCCGCAGGGCTCAGTAATCTTGCCAGTACCCTTCAACATAGCGATGGTCAACCTTACCAAGAAACTTAGCAAGATCCAAGGAATCAGCCACGCAATGTACGCGGACGACATAACGATCTGGACTACTCAAGGCTCACTAGGGGATAAACACGAGGCACTACAAGAAGCTGCCACCTGCATCGAAGAATACACAAAGCAAAGAGGCCTCAGATGCTCCACGGAGAAATCTGAACTCCCCAGGGTGGACAGACACCCCACTGATGCCCCGCTCGAAGTAAGGCTAGAAGGACAGAACATCCCGGAACAAAAGATGATTAGAATCCTCGGCATGTGGCTGCAAGGAAGCCGGAAATGCAGCCACGCTATCTGCCTGCTAAACAAAGCAGCAGGACAGGTGGGCCGAATGATTAGCAGAGTGGCACACAAGCGACATGGCATGAAAGAGGAGGACACACTCAGGTTGGTCAACAGCCTGATAGTCAGCCGGGTCACATACTCACTGCCGTACCATGCAATCACCAAAACAGAAAAAGAGCAAGTGGAGATCATCCTCCGGAAAGCGTATAAAACAGCTCTCCATCTCCCAAGGAACACATCCAACGACAAACTCATGCAACTTGGAATCAGCAACACTTTTGAAGAACTAAGGGAATGCCACCTCAACGGACAAGTACGAAGACTCAGCAATACAACAACGGGAAGGGCGCTCCTGACAAAGCTAGGTCGGGAAGTAGAAAAACCACAAAGTAGCAGGGCCACAATACCAGACCCACTAAGAAAGAAACTACGCATACAACCTATCCCTCGCAACATGGACCCAAACCTCCATTCGAGTAGGAGACAGGCTAGGGCAGAGTTTTACGAAAAGACGATGGGACATCGGGACAATACAGTCTATACCGATGCGTCCTTATACTCACAAGCACACAAAAACAACGCGGCAGCGGTAGTAGTAAATAATCAAGGAAAATTAATCACAGGACTCACGGCCGAGGTGGCTAACATAACCGAGGCAGAGGAAATTGCTGTCGCACTGGCAGCGGAAGAAGGTTATAGAACAGGAATATCCCTCAATATTCTAACAGATTCACAAGAGGCGTGCCGGAGCTATATAAGAGGCAGAATTAGTAACACGGCGCTCAAGATCCTCAGCAGAGTTCCAATCGCTGAGGGACAACCCCCACATAATATTATCTGGATACCAAGCCACGCAGGGATCAGGGGCAACGAAGGGGCGGACAGCCTAGCTCGAGGGATGACCAGCCGAGCAGGGACGTCAACCGCCCCAGAGGGGCCACAGATCAACTGCGGGAACAGCTATTCAGAGCTATTAAACCTCTATAAGGGGCTAAGATATCAATATCCCCCACCACATAAAGCATTAACAAAGGAGGAGGCCGCAGGATGGCGGAGACTGCAAACGGGCACCTTCCCAAACTTACACATACTAAGTAGGATGTTCCCCACACAGTATAGCGCAACCTGTCCGTGGTGTGGAGCTAAACCAACATTATACCACATTACATGGGAGTGTACAAGAAACCAGGCATTCCACAAACACAAAACACCAAGTGCGGAGCAATGGGAGAGCTGGCTCACCAGCCGCGAGCTAGAGGCTCAAAGAGCTCTTATAGCGCACGCGTGCGAGGCGGGCCGGCTCAGTGGAGCCCTGGACTAGGTGCCCATCCATGGCTGAAGAGGACCCTAGCTTCAAGAACGAAGACTTCGGCCTCGACCCGCTAAAACCTTAAAAGAGTCAATAAAGTTTTCCATTCCATTATTATAGCGCAATTAAGGCATAGTAAGAGAGAAGAAGAAGTGTATCTGTTCGGTCGCTGTTTTTAGGTGATGCTCCGAGTTTTCTGGTTTTTTGGACATTTACGACTACCATTGACGACGATTGATTAACAAGACGTCGGCTGAAGATTCAACGAGCCAGGCACCTTACAGGTACGCCATTTCGTTTTTGAGGACCTGGCTATTACCCTGCCGATACGGTGGTCGGAAGCCGAGAACATCGTCACGAGTCTTATGCTCGTCCAAACGTAACAAGCCATATGAATGATGCTACGGGCAGTAATGAAAAGCGTGCGGCCTTGCAAGCGTCACAAAGCTTCATAAAGCCGGCACGTTTGGTTCTCCACAACTCGGAACCAACTTCAGCGAATTCAGGAATAATGGCTGACGGTGAAGCCGAGAGCCAGAAACCTCGCCTAGAAGGCAGCAAGTACGATTACACAACATCGAATTACGAGCTAAGTGATGAAGAAGAGATGGGTGATGATGCACCATTTACTTTGGTCACGTTGTTAAGAACGGCCAGCTGCAGTGCAAGTTTTGCCAACCAGTTGCGACTGTGGAGGCAACATTCCGGGAGCGTCGCCGCACACCTCTAGCCATGGCGTGACTAAGTCGACTGTGTGTGAACAACAATATGTGCGTCCTCGACTGTCCGTCGTTGCAGCCGAGTTTGACGAAGTCGCCATTGTAACTAAACGAGCTCGGCGCCAACTATTGTTACTGAGCCGCTGGAACGTCTACTGACACCCCTCCCCACGCGCCGACCAAGACGCCAGACAATGGGCGGCCGGCGGGCGCGCTGCAGTTCTGGGAATAAATGCCCCTATGGTGCAGGGTCGTCTCCCCTACGGTTAGGGTGCCTCGATGCGCGCCCGCTCTCGGAGAGCGGGCGCACATCGAGGCACCCTACCTGCGGTGCCTGGTCAACTCGTCGACGGTGCTTGGATGGCCGTTTCCGTCACCTGGGTATCGGGGGAGGACCGAGTGTTTAAAAACCGCCCTTGTGCGGCTGCTTAGGACACTCTCTCTCAAGCAGTCAGGTTAGACTGATGTACTTTCTCAAACAGTCATGTTAGACTGATATAAACACCGTAAATAAACCCATATTCCTCGTTCTCGATGAGAAGCAGTCCTTCCCTTCATCAACGTCCTCAGCGTGGATAAGTTGGACAACGGCATGGGCCAGCTACCTTCTAATTCATGCCGGACTCCAATCTTGAGAACGGGTTACGAGCGATGGGATTGAGCCCCCAATCCTAACAACGTATAAGAAAAAGCGAGCCGAAGGCATTCCGGTTGTCTTTCACCCAACAAGTGCAGGTACTACTTTTTCGCAAGTAAATCCAAACCGAGTGTCTGCCGAAATAGTTTCCGCTGCGAAAGAAAAAGTACAGTCTTTCAGGACGACCAGAGATGGAAGTTTCAGTGTCAGCGTTGCTTCCTTAGCATCGGCGAAACGCCTTTTGATGCTCTCAAGTGTAGGCGGGCTGGAAGTCAAGCCCTTCATCCCAGAATCATACACGTGAAACGTTGGGAAAGTAAAACATGTGCCTCGCAGTATACAGACGAACAACTCCTAGACTTCTTGAAAGACGCAGGAGTTATATCAGCACGCAGACAGATAAGGTATTCCCGCCAAGAAGATGGAGCAGTAAAGTCATATCCACTTCACACGGTAATTCTGACTTTCAGGGAAGATCTCCCTATTCCAGGAAGAATTTATTTGGGTTTCACCAGTCACCCTATCGAGGAATACCTAGGACCAGCACTTCGCTGCTATAATTGCCAGAGATTTCGGCACATCGCGAAAACCTGTCGCAGTACACATCGATGCAAAATCTGCTCAGAAGATCATGACCACAAGGAGTGCAAGTCACTTCTTCAACCTAAATGTGCAAACTGTGCGGGGAACCATGCCGCCTCCTTCTCAGGTTGCCCTCAGAAAAAGGCAGCGGCACAAATGCGTCGACATGAACTAATCCATGGAAGACAACCGCGACGCAATGAACTCGCACCAAACCTTGAGATTGTTCATCCAGTGCCAGATCACCCACCTCAGCGGGCACCGGAACGACCACAGCCAAGAGCACCAACAAGCTATCCCTCCTCTAGAGAACAACCAACAGTGCAATCAAGGGACCAATCAAGAGGATCACAGTCAAGCGCCCAGTCTTATGCATCAGTGCTACGGAAACCCAGACGACAACAGGCAGAAAGTAATACACAAGAAAGCTCCAGTATTCGCACACATTTCTCTCGGCGACCTTACGCATCTACTGCAGAAGTAACGCCAGCTAATAGCGAACATACCACAGCATCGGTGACACAACTGATTTTGCGAATGCTTTTCGCAGCTCTTAAGGCAATCCTATCTGCTCTGCCGGAAGCAAACAACCTACCAGAAGTGAAAGCTTTGTTGCCTCTAGAAGCACTATTGTGTCAAAAATACGGGCCAAAACTGCGGCAGGCAGTACATGAATAACCGCTACAAAATTGTCTCCATATTTCAGTGGAATGCCAACATTCTTCGAAGGAAGTGTGCCGACTTTCGTAAACTGCTTGTGCAATACAACTTCCCAATACTTTGCATTCAAGAGGCGGGAATCAATGACGACTTTCGCCTCTCGAATTATGTGATATAAAAGACTTCTCGTCAAGGTGCTGTTAGCAGAGTGCTCCTGTGCGTCAGAAAGGACGTACCATCTTATCAAATTCAGTCCAGTGATTCAGACTTCCCGGAATTCATCACATGTAAAGTATCCTTTGGCAAGCTCTGTATAACAGTAATTAATCTATATCTACAACCTTCAAACCGGATTTCAGTAGAAGCGCTAGTGGATATCTTCAAAATAGCTCATTCTAATGTATTTATATCTGGCGACTTCAATGAACACAACATCATCTGGAGCAGTGATCATTGTGATGCCCGGGGTAACGTTATTGAGTGCGCCATAGATAAAAGCAACTTGGCTGTTTTAAACGATGGGTCGCCAACATTCCTTCGTGGATATAATTACTCAAGCTGCATAGATGTTAGCCTGTTTTCACATGGTCTAGTGAATGGTGTGGGATGGACAACAGATATGTAAACGCGCGGAAGTGATCATTTTCCCATCCTTGTTAATCACCCTAGCATGCACTATGATATCAGACGTTACAGCAGACTAACCAACTGGCAAGCTTTTCGGTACCGCCTGACGGATCAAATTAATCAACATGCAACAGTGGAAAGATTTACAGAATTTTTGCAGGATAATATGAACCTATGCACAATGAAGCTCCCAATTCCCAAATATTATACTGCAGTTGACGGAGAGTATGAACACCTAAGAGCCATCCGACGCCGATCCGAATGAGCTTACCGACGGAGCGGAAGTTTAGAAGCATACAGAAACGCTCAGAAAATACACAATGTAATGCGCAGACGCATGGAAAATTTAGGCAAGCGGCGCTGGCGCGATTTCTGCAGCACGCTGTCTCCTCACACGTCTGTCCCACGAATTTTCCTAGTAATTCGTTCCTTAAGCGGACCTGTAACACAGAGCTTCCTATTTCGTGCTCTCGCTGTAGCTCGGGACACGTGTGCAATAACAGTTGCAGATAAATTTTGTGAGATTATTTTCAAACCTGCTTTTTCATCGCAATGTGCAGAATTTGATATTTCAGTAGTGTTGGCTAAGCGAAAAATTACTGCTTGCTACTGGGCCCAATATCCTCAATTAGATCATACTTTCACATTAAGCGAGCTTCAATGTGCAATTGCATCATGTCGCCAATAGTCCGCTGCTGGGCCGGACGGCATTACATACAATATGCTAAGAAACCTCGGACCGACAGGTACAAATGCTCTTTAGACATATCTAATAACTTATGGACAGAGGAAACTGTACCTGACTCTTGGAAGGTCGCTCGAATCATACCAATTTTAAAACCTGGTAAGACGCCCTTGTGCCTTGAATCCTTCCGCCCTGTTAGTTTGACAAGTTGTTTATGCAAAGTAACGGAGAAAATGATTGACGCGCGACTTCAATGGTGGTGTAATGAAACGAATGTGTTGTCCAACTACTTAGTAGGTTTTAGAAAACATAATGCACAATGGATGCAATATTAGATATAGTAACCTGTGTGGAGCACGAGCGTGCACGTGTAAACATGACTATAGCAGTATTTCTAGATATCAAGAGGGCATTTGACACTGTTAGTCACGTTCATGTTCTGCTAAGCATGTTGGAACTTGGTCTGTCTGGCAGGTCCTTGCGATGGATTTCTGTATTTCTATCAGGTCGCAAATAATTTGTTCAGACGGGTGAAGGAAAGAGTGCTGAACGTGTTGTCAAACAGGGAGTAGCGTACACAGCCCCTTCCTTTTTAACTGCGTCATGGCTGATTTAACAAGAAGGCTGCCATCACAGTTAAAGTTTTCACTGTATGCAGACGATGTGTGTATTTGGACATCTGGGTCTAATGCTCAACTACTTCAGATGGCATTGCAAGACGGCATAAAAATAATCAACCAGTTTTTGAGAGAGAGAGAGAAATGGTACCATCACACGCAAAGATAGCTGTATTGCCCTTCACTCGGAGGCAGTAAAAAAATTTCACTCTTAATATGGCAGGACACCCTCTAATGATCGTCACACAGCATCGATTTCTTGGCATAATACTTGATAGGCAGCTATCCTGGGCACCCCAAATAAAAAAACTCGAAAACGAGGTCAATGCCATAGTGACTGTACTTCGCAGACTTTCAGGCACATCATGGGGCGGATCAGTATCGTCTATGCTGACTGTTTACAATGCATTAATACGACAAAAAATTGCGTATTCCGCGCCAACCCTACACGGACTTTCCCACATGTCAGAAGAGCGACTTCAAGGACTTTTAGCTAGAGGACTACGCCTATGTCTAGGAGTTCCACGAGCGACTTCTAGTTCTCTTGTAATAGCTGAGGCTCGCCAATCACCATTTCCTGTTATGCGAACTGCAGAAACATGCCGGCATTATTTCCGTCTTCAAACCCAGCATAAGAACCACCCATTGGCTCTAGACATAATGAAACGAGATAGAAGGTATGTTCATATAGAAATTCAAGAAAATCTTCCCATATTGCCAAGAAATGAATTTTGGAACTCAGACATCGAATATCCTCCATGGCTGCTTACAGTTCCAAAAATCGAATTGTCAGTAGATGGGATATTCCGAAAAAGAGACATGTTCATTCAAGCTGTTCAACAACTAGCACTTTACCAGGTATATATGCGGTATTCAGGATGCACACACGTCTATACAGACGGCTCCAGTACAGCAACCTGTTCAACTTCATGATTCATTATACCGCACCTCAACAAGCAAGACTCATTTAAGTTATCTCGTGCGACTTCGTCCACAACGGCTGAACTGTTCGCAATCTTATGTACGATAAAATTTATATTGTCAGTAAGAGATGCGCTAAAATGGGTAATTTTCAGCGATTCACAGGCGGCTCTAACATCACTCTGCAGCACAAAGGGGAAAACATTCAGTAACAGTATAATATATGAAACACTTAAAAACCTTACAAAGGCAAGCGAAGCGAAACATGCAACAGCATTCCAGTGGATACCAGGGAAGTGCAACGTTCCTGGCAACACAGCAGCCGATGGAGCAGCACGACAAGCGCACCTCAAAGATGTGGTTCCGCTCTTAATATCAAAGAATGAATTACGCTGCATTATAAGGACAACGTCTTTCAAAAGGTCTAGAAACACTTGGTTTGACAAGAATTCTAAGAGCTCGGACTTATGCCATATTGATCCATTTATTGAATTCAAATTTTCATTGTCATTAGATAGAACTATAGAAACCCGTATTTATCGATTAAGGCTAGGCATTGCCTACACAAAGCATTTCTTACACAGAATTGACCGAGCAGAAACCCCCGAATGTGATTGTGGATTTGTAGATGAAGATATAAACCACTACCTTCTATATGGCCCACATCACGACACACCAAGATCTTAAATCAGCGCTAATTAAATTAGGCCGTAGACCTTACAGTTTAAGGAAACTTCTGGGCCCTTGGCCAACAACGGCCTTGCAGAAGAGCGCTTTAAAAGCACTAGAGTTTTCTCGAAGACAGCGGCATTGTTGGACGTTATTAGCGTTTCATTGTTCCCTTCATTTCGATGTCACTGTATATATGCATCTGTTTGTGAATTATGTTATGTTGACAGTTCTGTTGTGACTGTATGTGATAATGCATTTACACGATATATGTACCACCCGCTGACTAGACAACGTGTTATTAGGCGACAGTATCGTTTGTACTTTTGAGACTTTTATCTACATAACTGTGGATACATTTACCTTGTATATTATATGTACCATGTGTTCCTTACGTCATAGTCTTCCTGTGGAAACGTTGCGTGATAAGTCCTGGTGCTTGTGTGAAAAGATTATTTGATATGTAATCTTGAACCCTGTATGATGTATGACGCAACCACTCAAGAGATAAGGAGTAGCCGGCGCCTTAAATTGTGCGCCAACATCTCCTTATATCATATCAATAAAAAAATGCATAATAACCCTGTCGGAAAAGCAGAACAGTAAAGGACCGCCTCAAACTGCAGAATGGATGCACCTCGCAAGCAGATTGTACATGTGAATGAAACCAGACCAAGAGCTACAATTCTGCTACGACTAAGTGCCAGTTATATTGATGCATCGGAAGGTTCTAGCTAAAACTGTGTGGGGCAGAATACGTCTTATTAGCGGTGAAAATAAAGGGTGATCGATCCTCCCTTTATTATTATTTCGCACGATTCTTAGTCAACGATGATGCTATTTTCTGACCCCAAAAATTTCGACGCAACTTTCTCGAGATAAAAGTTTCTTTCGTACGGGACAGC
Source organism: Dermacentor variabilis (assembly GCF_050947875.1). Lineage (NCBI taxonomy): Eukaryota > Metazoa > Arthropoda > Arachnida > Ixodida > Ixodidae > Dermacentor > Dermacentor variabilis. Next base: position 79,827,448 of record NC_134572.1, read on the forward strand.
CTTTCTAGCTGAAATTCTGAAAAGCGGTGGACGAAGAAGTTTATTGATTGGAAAAGGCAGGGACGTCGGCCGGAAAGTGAAGTATCTGGCCTGCTGCTCTGCGCAAGTGAAGGGGAAGAGGAGAAGAAAGAGGATTACAATGGGGCACGATGATGGGTGAAACGAGATGAAAGAACACATCGCGTAAGTGTTATCATCACAAGCGCGAGTCCTGAAGGCCCGTGTCGCCTAAGAAACGTGAAAAAGTACGCACTGCCTCTATCGTCTTCCAACTCTCCGGCCATATGCGCCTAGCAGGAGGTCCTCCGATAGAAGTGTGCTGTCTAAAATAATTACAAGAGTGCACAGATGCATTGTGACACTTTCAAAACCTCCACGAACTCCTTTGGGAATTTAAACGTGTTGTTGTTACTCGTCGCTCACTGCTACATTGTGCTCTGGGATAAAAAGTTCCAGTTTTCGTTAAAGCCGTCTATCTACTAATTAGAAATCACCACATTCCGACCAACACGCTGCCAGAAAAATATGGGGTTTTTCAGGCAAAAACAACGATCTGATTATGAGGCACGCAGTAGTGGGGGCGTCCGAAAATTTGGACCAGCTGAGGTTCGTTAACGCGCACCGAAATCTAAGTACACGAGAGTATCCGCCCCCATCGAAATGCGGCAACCGTGGCCGGGATTCGATCCCGCGGCCTCGTGCTTAGCAGCCTAACACCGTAGCAATTAAGCAACCGCGGCGGGCGAACGCGCTGCTTGCTGCAACATGGCACCGTATTGCAAACTGCAGCTGGCGTGAACCGATCAAAACAGCGACCTTGTGAAAGTCGATGGCGCCACGCGGAATGGCATCCGGCGTCAGTGGATCATCATGCTCAGTATCAAGCAGTCTCAAGCAAACTCAAGTGCAATCTCAACTGTGGCAGGCCTGATAAGCAAAAGTACAGAAAGCTGAGTGAGTTGGAGTGGATTCATAGCTACACTACGCCCTTTGTCCTCGCCTTGTCGCGCCATATTTGCAGCAACCATGGATTAAAACCTAGTAAGGTTAACGTTCTGTTATATGAGTGCCGTTTACACTTCAGCCGTGGTCCGTTGTGAGTCCTGATGTCTCGCAATGGTAACAGTTGCTGCTATTCGCATGCCCTTCTTGCGGCTCAACCTAGGTAAAATTTCTGGTTCCTTCTTCGTTGAGTATCACATACTCGCATATATTACGTCTTGTCAGCATTCACATAATTTTGATATCAACTTTTCCAGTTGCCGTTGTATTAAAATTGATAACATTATGTGAAATTTACAAGCTGAGGTAGCATAGATGTGCACTACACCTCCATAAGCTAGCAGTTTGTGACAGGCCAAGTACGACTTCGAGAATGCCAAAATGAAAATGTAAGAGCTCCTTTATTTTTCAACAATGGGTCAATACTGGAGCACAGGTCCATCATTTCGGACCCGCAGTTGTATAAATTACGTAAAACACTACAACGAGCGCGTTACCTAGCAGAGGGACTCGTTTCAAACATCTGTCACTACGTGACGTACGTAAGTAGTCTTACTACTGTTCAGCCTACATACAAACATAGTTCTCAAGGCTTTCATCATCATGCCATCAATGGTCAAACATTCTATTGGAGCCTTTTGGCTACTGTCACATTCTTGCACACTTTCGAACAACACGTCATATCGTTTCACAATTCCGAACAAATCCGACCTAGCAAGACGTCAAAATGACTAGGGCAGTGCTTGTAAAAGCATAACAGTGCTTTGAGCACCCTAATTTTGCTCCTGGCATGTCGCATTAGTGCCGCGGCAACCATACAGAAATATTACATTGTATTTCAGTGGCTACCTGGGCACTGCAACATTACTGGCAATGAAAATGCCGACAAAACTGCCCGTGGGGCACATGATGTACGTGAAAGCACCTAGATACCATTGTCGAGAATGGATGCAGCGCGGCACCTCAGCGGTCATGCCCATATTATTACTGTAACGAAATGGAACGCGCCGGAGTTCACCAACCGGCGCCTATATACCATGGACCCGCATGCGACATTGCAACTTTTACCGGGTTATAACCGACGGGAAGAAACGCTATTGTGCCGCTTGCGAGAAAGAGTTTCTTTGACAAACGCTTACTCATTCCTAATTGGAATGGCGGACAGTCCCAATTGCATCTGATGTGGTGTCGAAGAAGCGACCAAAGATCTCCTGCGTGACTGATCTGCATACGAAGACGAGAGGAGTACCCTTCGTACAGCTTTGGGGCACTTAGACGACCGTCATTTCACAGAGGAGATCTTGGGCCTGTGGCCTCGTGCATCTGCTATGGGCAAGGCCATGCACGAAGGTGCTGGTGCGTTTTTTGAATTCACCAGCCTATTAACCACCTGTGACTGACTCAGTGATGAACGCTTATGTGTGCAACAACGCAATCTGTGAACTCCGTTTTTTCCTTCTCCTCTTTCAATCCCCTTTCTCCCTTCCCCAGTGCAGAGTAGCCTACCGGGCTCAGCCTCGTTAACTTCCCTGCCTTTCTGTTAAGACTTCTCTCTCTCTCTGTACAGAATTGTTCCACTCTATATGCCATCTCGTAGTAGTAGTAGTAGTAGTAGTAGTAGTAGTAGTAGTAGTAGTAGTACAGACGGCTTCTATTATTATACAGCCTTGGCTTCGGTACCTGCATGATGAAGTGGGTAAACGTTCCGTGCCTTTTCTCTCCCAGCCACTGGGAAGTTCAAAATGTTATGCCGTATGTACAAGAGAGGAGCATAAAGTCCATAGATTAGCTCTGTCGCTGAAAGGTTCATGCTCACAGAATATTTTGTTGTACTAGTTGGTGAACAGACATGACAGAAGTCCCGCAAAAGTTCGGAAGTGTATCGCTTTATACTGTCGACTTTCTTTTGTTATGTAGGTTCATGCTCAGTTCACAATCAGTATAGGATAGAACATTCCTAAACCTACTGAGTCGAGGCACGCGAGTGCTGCAGGACAAATATGCTTTTGCTTTCTGTCGCTCAGAACCCACGAGTCATAGGTCTGACTGCATCATGGGTGACATATAGGGTAAAACAAACCTCTTAGATCAAAGGTGCACAGTGAACTCGAATCGAACGAGGAGGCACAAGAATAAGCGCTCTTCTAGAAATCACAACTGTGCAGGCACGGATATCTACATATTGTGCTTTCTTATGAAGCCCTTTAACTACATCACAGTTCTCGCGTCAGCCGTCTCATGGCTGGTCTTCTATACGACTGAGGAGAACACACAAGCCTTCCGCCCTTGCACTTTCTCCGTCCAGCGTCGCGCGCTGTCGCTTTGCAGCACGCCAACTATGCAGCGCGAACAATGTCCGCACCTATTCATCGTCAAGGGCTGCGGACGCGCATTTGCGGTGTGTCATATAATCGCCGCGTTCACAGAAACGCCGCTCGCGCATAGCGTAGGTCGTGAGTGTCAGCAACGGCAAAACGCTTCCCAAGCTTTTTTCCCCCTGGTCCCGCCACCAAGTGGGGGTCACCCGGCGGACCAAATCCTGCTTGCCACGAGAAGGAAAGCGACTTCAAGTCCGTTCGGCTGAAAGCAAGATTCGTGCACGGCGCGGATGCAACACGACCGAGGAGGGGGGGTTTCCCCGCAGGCCCCATTTGACTGTGCTAGTGCATTCTTGTGCTTCTTCTCGTCTGTGCTTTTTACTTTCCTCCGGTGAAGAACAGTTAAGAAGGCAAAGGGGAGGGAACGATGGAGAGTACACCATCCCAGAGGCTTAGTGGTTTTCGAACGAGGGGCGGAGGGGGGGGGGGGGACGCTTCGAGTGGCGAAATGGGTCAGACGGCGCAGGCTGGCCCACTTTCGGCGACGCGGGGAAATTTCGCGATGCCGCTTTTCGCTCGCGTCGCTGTTTGACGTGGGGCGCGCGCGCGCCGGTCGACAACGAAAAGGCAAGAAGACGCTCACCCGTGCGCGCGTATGCATTTGTCCTACGCGTGGTGAGCCGGACTCGGTGGCACCTTGCCCGGTACGTCGTTCTCCTCGAGGCGTCGGCGGTCGTTCGTCGGGGTCGTTAGACCGAGCACGTGAGCTGCGTGAGATAGAGAGAGGAAGACTTCACTTTCGACAATCATCCGTCATCGACGCCTCGTTATTTTCCTCTTTCTCGTTGCTTTCGCGAAGTGATCGCTGAAGCAATTGACATGCCATACTCGCATTATATAGGACTTCAAGCTAGCGTTCACAAATTGCAGTTTTGGTAGGGTCCTAACGCCTCTTCTTGCACCTCAAGCCTACGTTCGACTGAAGGTTGTGTTCCACCGACCTGCGAGCAAATGCGGGTGAATTGTCAGTTTGCACGTCGTGTTGTGCGGTGATTTGCGGCACGTTGTGACATTGCCGTCGCGCGGTGTGCGGAGTGCTTGATGTCAGCGCGGACGACAACCACGGCGCGATCAGAGACGCGGCTGTGCCCGAGCGACGCGACACGTCGTCCAAGTACCGACGACCGGGTTCGTCGACTCCTTCGCCTCCTGCTTTGGCGTCCCACGCCAGGAGGGCCCGTCGCACCCGCCGCCTGCTCATAGCACCGTCTTGCGTGCACCTTTGTATCTAGTCGTCCCGGATCTCTACGGTCCATATTCGAAAACAAGGTGCGTTCTGGAGTCCTTCGTTATGCATGAAACCTCCGCACGTGCCCCCAAGTTTTCCTCGTTTTCTAATGGCCAGTGTGCCGCGTTTTATTGCGTATTTTTTTCCGCGTATGTATACGCTTTGGTGCGGAGAAAAAAATAAAACTGCTCGCCCACGCTAGCCGTAAAGCAAACACGCGACCGCACAGTATGTAGCGCGGAACAACTCATGTAAATTTCCGTGTAGCTTTTTGTAAAAGAAGCCCCCTGTGAGCACTAGCCGTTCTATCAGCGCTTTGTTACGTTAGGGCGTCCTCGTGTATGCGAAGTTAGAGGTCGAGATCATTCTCGACCTCTAACTCAGTCGAGACAGGTAAAAAATTTACACTCCTGAATTGTTTAGTGAAGTGACAACCAACTTTGAGGTATCAGACACAAATAACTGGCGCGCGCGCACGCACGCACACACACACACACACACACACACACACACACACACACACACACACACACACACACACACACACACACACACACACACACACACACACACACACACATATATATATATATATATATATATATATATATATATATATATATATATATATATATATATATATATATATATATATATATATATATATATATATATATATACCCCGCTCAGGACAAGGTTTCAATTATTCCTAGTCTCTCTTCAGGCGTATCCTCTTGTTCAAACATCCCATCGGATCATGTAAACGTGTGTATATAATACGACAGAGCAATAAAAAAAAAGCAGCTGGTGAGGTTCTATCAGGAGCCCTGTCCAGCCTGAGCTTAGCCTTAAAATTTAATGCCGTTGCTAATGTACTAGCTCACGTCAGTTTCGTAGAAATGAAAAGGAATTTTACAGTCGAGAAAATACACAACGCGCTCTCTTCCTCTCTCCTGCTTTGTGTATTCAAAGGATACAGAAGGAGAGAGGGGGAAATTTATTTGAGTAAGAGCTGAGGGGTGGGCCGGAGGCAAATGTCTTATAGCCCGCTAGTCTGTCCAGCGGGAAGAAGAAGAGAAATGGAGGGGCATGATGTTTGGCAGTAGGCCCGTATCTAAATTTATACATGCACCGATCTGGTCTGGAAATATCCCCTTGGTGCCATTTTTGCAATTCATTAGAGACGATCGAACACTACTTACTGGAATGCCGGCGTTGCTCCTCCCTGAGAAAAATGACATTAGAAATTACAGTGCAATAGCCCGGCCTGCCATTGAACACTCCGGTACTGTTGTCTTTTGGAGCGTCTGTGCTTGGGCACTCACACAGGAATGTGTGCATCGCCTTAGAAAAATTCATTATTCAATGAAACCGATTTCATTGTTGGCCGTGTTATTCTTTTCATTCCTCCTTTATTGGCTCATATATATTATATATAAATTTTTCTCTCGATTGAATTACAGTCTACTGAACCATTTTGAACTTTTCTCGCTTCAATTTGTGCAACAAAATTATAGATATTTAAGCTCATTACCTGAACGCATAAGCAGAATCTCCCCGACTCTTGGCCAATCGCCGTGGGTGGGTATGCGCCAAGCTCAAGGTCATCATCATCATCATCATCATCATCATCATCATCATCATCCTGTGAATCTACGGACATTCATGTCCTGACAGCCCGTTCATAGCCTTATTTTGAATGTGAGCGTGTGTTTCCGAAGAATTGTAGGAGCGCTTTCATGGCTCCCCTCGTTGGTGTGAGATATCGGGCCAAGGGGCCCTGTAATAGGTCTCTTGCGTAAATTATCGCGACCATACCACGTGATCAGTTGCTCTGCAGATCTCCGACTACTACACGAACCTGCCACGCTAAAATCCCGTGCCGACTCTTGGTGATAGGATATGTGTCTGCCATTGTCGAAGTCAACGTGCTGCCATAATCGACTCACGATTCATCGGCAGCATTGCCCCTTAATTGTCTTATACAGATCCCCCACTCGCTGCACTTTGCATATAGAAGTACTTTGCATAACGTCAGCTATTCGAACCGTGTTCCAAGCCCATTACGGGAAGCTGTGGAATGAGCTTAATGACAGAGCTTAAAAACAGAAGAACGTTTGCAGGTTGTTGGCCGCCGTCGAGCGACGCTCTCTTTAGAGTTTGTTTCTTCTTTCTTTTTGCACTTTTAGATGTTCAACAACGAAGCTGCAGAATCTCACATTTGGCGAAAAAGAACTCGACGTTGCTCTTTAGGTTTCATATTCTAAAAGCACAGTGATATGCGAAGAAAGAAAAGCTTTAAATCGCTGCTTGAAATGACTTTGTGAACTCTGAAGCCACATTGGTACGCGTTACCAGCCACGTGTGGTTTGCAGTTGCATCTTTACGCGGAGTAGGTAACTCGGTTTCTCGCATCTCGCTGCAAAAATACGTGCCTGTACATAAATATGCAGGTAAATACGAAAGACGCGCCGTTTTATGTTGGGACATTTATCGCGGAAGGTAATAAAATTTGTTTATGGTAGGCCATTTTGTAACGCTGTAAGCCCGTCCCGCACGCTTATTGTTCAACGTTTCTCGCCGAGATGCTTGAAACAACCTCTGAAACGTTGGTGGCCGAACTCTGCGCGACAACGCACGCAGAAGCCACATGGCAGTTTGCAGGGGGGCCCTGAATGTTTCAGTTTATAGGGCGAAACCTTGCATCACCTTGCGCCGCAGTTTAGTTGTGTATAGGATCGGCTTCAGCTGCTGTATGCGCTCATGTTGTGGCGTCCTGTGCTCCACTGTCTACCGTTTCGCAAACGCTCTTAGTGCAGGTTATTCGCGAGTTCGGAGCTTTCTTTTCAAGAGGAGGACGACGTCAAGGGTTTTGTACCTCGCATTTGAAACTCACAAAAATGAAAAAAAGAAGGGAAAAAAAGGTTGACCCTGTTTTATTTTACGAGACCGATTTAAATGTCTTTCGCATACATGTATCGTTTAACTAGGAACGGCTACATTTCGGTAGCACTGCATGCAACTCACGTCGTAACACGGCTCCCTTCCCTGTAACATCTCCTTTTCTCTTGCGTGCTTATACCGTCGTGATCCCGTTTATTCATGGCAATGCAACAAGCGTCGGATGCGTTGTAGCTTGCAAACATGTTACAAATGCTGCTTTTCATTTATTGCCACACTGGTAAGGGAGCACAACTTGATATGAGAAGCTCCGTGCGTGCTTTTATGCTGCTCAGTTTTGGGGTAACGAAGATAGGCTTCACGTGCTCCAAATGGGCACTTCATATTTGCAGTTACGGCGAGTAATATTATTTATGAGAGTCCGTAAAAAAAATGGTGAAGGTTGCAGGATCGCACGGCGCATGCTGATGTCGTGCACGCGGCGCTGACGATATTTATGCTGTTGTACAGGAGCCATTAATTTAAGATGTCTCTAGTCACGTCTTTAATGTATGACAGTGTTAAATACCCTAGAAACGGCAGCCATACAAGTATGTGCTTGGAGTCGCGTTATTGTCCGTTAACATCATGCCACTTACTTGTCTCACTTTCTTTTTTTACCTCACAGCTTTCAAAAGTATAATTAAAATTCAAAGTAGTTCTTTCAGTGAGCTCCTGCAAGGTCACAAGTTCAAGCGTGAAGAGAACAGCAACAGATAGTACGCGGCAGCAAAAAAAAAAAAGAAAATATTTCGGTCGAGAGCCACAAGTTATTTTTCGAAACTTAGAACTCAGGCGACAGGCATTCCGTGAATACCTGAATGTTGCTACGGGCAATGTTTATTGTGTAAACGTTGACTACGTCCACGATAGGCATGTCGCTCTCGGAAGACTCCATGTATCCGCACGTTTAGAGAAGGGCTTTTAACACCGATCCGTCGAGTTGACGCCGGAAACCCCTTTTCAAGCGTAACGCGAATCTCGGGCGCGCGGTGTCCCGCGCGCTGTGTACCAGTGTGAAAAGCAACGCGCGTGGCAGCTTCCTTCCGGTGAAAGTGACGCCGCACGCGCTCCGACGGCGCCGACCGGAGTCTTCGGTCATGCATGGTTGGCCAGTGCCGGGCGCGTTGTGCCACTTTGGAGACCGCACGCGCGGTGTGCGCGGGAAATGCAGATGCGACGGGGCCGCGCGAGCGAAAGCGGAGCGCTAATGGGGAACAGACGCAGCGTTGCCTGGAACTGCTTCGATCACATATGAGTGACCAACCGACGACATCAGTGGTGATGGCGATGGTACGAAAATTAGGACGGAAATTACGGCTTGGTGCAATTATGTCCGGAAAAAAAAAGAGAGAGAAACAAGAAGTGTCACTGATCGCGTATGATTGCATAAAATAAAGAGTGAGGGAGAAAGAGGACGAGAGAGAAAGAAAGAGAGAGTGAGAGATAATGTAAAGAAAAGGGGAGGGGGAAGGAACACTATTAGCCCAAGCACTCCGTACAGGTGATTCTGAAACATGCGGTCCCGGTGTTTATCACTGGGTAAATCCCGACGGTTCATTAAAATCTTTATCAATTATTGGTTACGTCCTTGTGTTTCTTAATGAGGTTACACACACGTTCGGCTGCGACGGAGGGAACGGCGTCAGTGACGGTATGCCCGCAGTCCGCCGTTGTCGCTGGCGTTCGATGTCTCGAGTTTGCTCGGTGCCGTGGTTAGCAGCATCCGCCCGGCATTGCCGCTTGCGTTTTTTCAAAATTAAATTACTTCAAAATTAAATGTGTCCGTCACGTAAGACAATGAATGGCTCATACGCAATGGCTTAAGCAATGGCCTTAAGCAATGGCTCCAACCCCCTTAAACGCGGCCTGCCCATTACGAAGACGGAAGAGAAGTGAAATTCACCGCTGGAATGAGGAGCGGCAACGTAGCCAGCTGTGGAAGACGACGACGATGACGACGAACGCGTGAGCAGTGGCCCGAGCACGTTTGCGCGTTAGCGCAGAGGGGCGCCAACGAGCCAGCTGTGGAAGAAAACGACGACGCTCGAGGCATTGCTGATGATGACAGTTCTTATTTTTTTGTACACGCGGACACGATAGTGGGGAAACTAGCCGTTCCCTAAGGTCACTTTCGCAAGTGATCTAAGCGACAAGTGAATCGTCCATGCGTCATACAAGAAGAACGCCATTACTTGTACAAATAAATTTTCATCCTTGTTCGGGCGTGTGCGTTACGGCCATTCCCAGCACTGCTTTATATCTGAACACAAGTGTTCGTTGATCTACACGGAGAAATGGTTGGGTAAACCTGTAGAGAAGCGTTTGTTAGCTTCGCTTTCCATGCTTTCTGGGGCCATTTGTTGCGCTTGTCGTGACGCTTAAACTGTAGGATAACATTTTACTTGTGCGCATTTTTCGTTTAGACTGTGTGGCACACGTTGATGTCACCACGTGTTATCAGTACACCTAAGGCATCGCCAATTTTCTTTAACGTATCTGTAAGATTGTAATTTCGCTGTTTTACTTCTCCTTTAATTTCAAAGTTTCCGCTGCGCGAGCACTGTTCCGTTTTAACTAAGTTTGTTTTGCAATATGGCTGACTCTCCCCAAGGTTAAATACTTAATGCCACAACGCTTCATTCAACGGCTGCCTGAAGTGCGCGGTTTTCATAATCAGGACCTTTACTATTTAGATCCATGCCTTTTTTCTTCATTTCCTCAATCTCTGCGCGTAAATATCTTTCCTGACATCGACTCTTTCGTTTCTTCTTTTAGATTCTTCCATTCAGGTCTTAATTCCTAGCTGAAATAATTGAGCAACTTTATTAGTTCTTTGTTATCTGCCGCTTTCGCTTAGCGGCTATGGCGTTGCGCTGATACGCACGAGGAGTTTGGATCAAATCTCGGCTGCGACGGCCGCATTTCGATAGCGGCGAAGTGCAAAAAACGCTCGTGGCTAGTGCCTACGGGAGCTGCAAGCGGGGCGGTTCAGCCAGCATGGGAATGATGGGTGGTACATGAATTTGCCGAAACTTCGTCCTTCAGGTTTCAAACGGCTTCGTCACTCTGTAAACCCGTCGTGTTCGACAAAGTACTCTGTACTAATTAATTAAATAAACACCACTAAAATTAGTCGGCCACAGTATTCGAACACAGAACCTTCGGCACAGAAGCCCGACATTGAAACCCTTACGCCACGGACGCATGCATCGACAGGCGGCATAGAACGCCGTAATGAGTTTCTCGCGGACAAGCCAGCGCGTTTCGATTCGGCAACTTCGACAGGCTGAACCACTGCATTTAGTAGCGAATGTGCGTGTTTGCTGAGTCTTGTGCACTTAGGAAAGTATAGATTGCTTTGAAATTTAGGAAAATGAAGGCAGATAAAGCATGACAAAAAGCCCCCAGAACGTCTGAGTATAAAAGCACGACGATCAGACAAAATCCGTTTGTACTACCCATCGTTCCCACAGTGGCTGAGCGATTGCAGCAAGGTAAATATACCTGGTAGCGAAGCTTCCATAGAAGCCCATACGTTCAAAGCATTGCGGTTCATGGGGCTTAGCGCCATCTATGTGAGGAGGGACCACTTCCGGCGGACGAAAAGCAACGTGACGCCATATCCGTTAAAAACAGAAGTGACGCCATTTTATTCTCAAAGGCGGGAAATTTGTTTTGGTGACCTGTTATTAGAGCTGTATATTCAAATGCCGCGCCATTCGACTTGATGTGCCTTTCGAGCTTTCAGCGCGGAAGCGATGCAAGAAAATATCTGCCGTACGGGTTTCGAATTCACACCCCTGAATACTTTCTTTGGAGGCCGGCAAAAGCTTTAGGTGTAGAGTGCTGGTCCTATCGTCGGACGCCAAGCCCGTCGTCCAGCCCAGTCGCCCGAAAACACCTAAACAATTATCTGGCCGTCTTAACTCGCTATTTTTTACTGTACACATTAAGAAACGATGAAACTACCTGCGTCATCAAATTCAAACGAACGTCGACAAGGAAAACAGGATAACGTGAGAGGGGGCGTATGGTAACAGGTGAACTTTACGAGCACGCCTGTCTGCACACTTCAAGAGCTGCATTGCATTGCAAGTGATAGCGACGACAACGCCCCCTCTTACGATAAGCGCTGAAAAGGGGTATTTATTGATAATCATTAAAAAAAATAGAGTTGCATTTCCTTTACTGTCACGCATATGCAAAATTTACTAGAAATTTTATTTTCGTTGAATGAATTTAACTGTGTCTCGCTTTAATTAAAAAAAAAACGATTTTTCTTTCCCAATGTCTGTTCCTTCCAAACATAGTCGGCTTCAATCGCTCCTCCCATAACGACCCTTGCTGATGTCGGTGACAATTTGTTCCGAACCGCTTTTCGCCCGAACCTTTGCGACCTATTTGGATCGACCTTGATTGCGGCGCCAGAGTTCCCTCTACTAAATGTTGTAGGAAACTCTGTTATCCAGATCAGCTGTTTCCCGCAGTGCTGTCACTGCTGCCTTGTGTGGGCTAAGAAGAAGGTGCCTGCTTTGTAGTCCTTGAAGACCACGTGATCCGGGCATCATTCAATTCCCTCCGCACTTGCGTTGCATCTTCTTGTTACCTCTGGTGATGCGCGACCAGCAAGGCACGTATATAGTAGATGATCAACGGTGCATTTAAGCCATCTGACAAAGCGATTTGTAATGAGCAGGAAAAACCATATCGGCTGTTGCCTAAAGAGCTGTCACTGCTGCCTTCAATCACGCATTCATGTTTGCAGCGCGGATTTGAAAAACAGAATGAAACAAGTGGAGTGGGCGTTTCCTTCTGTGTGTCTTTTTTTTTTCTTCAAGTCCGCGCTGCAAACATGAATGCGGAATACAGCAAACAACTAACCAGCTTCGCCGCTTTAAATGCCTTCAATCACTCATCCTCAATCAGAGGTCTAAAACTCGCTGCCAGAGATGCACTCATTTGGGCGGCCCGCGTGTAATTTTGGAGTTTTTATCCCCTTACCTTTTAGGTTGTCCTAAATCTAATGAAACACCCATGGGCGGCCCGTGGGGAACAAGCAACTGTGCCGCGACATCTATAGGCAACTTGTATACCACCCCTACGCGCAGCGCCCCAGTAATATTCGGGAGGGACAAATGCCGGGCAACCTGTGCCCCAGACTAGATCCGTTCATATTTCACCGGAAGACAGATTGAGGCTATATGAGAGTGGTAGTGTCGGTGGAAACTGTTCTTAGTGAACAGTCAATTATACGCAGGCGCTAGATAAGTCTAACTACACTGAAACAAATATACTGCTCTTGGAAGTGCTTGGAAACGGGGTTCAGTGTGTTCAAGGCAACACAAAACAGACATTTTATAAGAGGGAGCGGGTATAAAAAGCCTTTCCTGTTAAAACGTGTGCTTTCATAGGGAAATCACGTCTATTGCACTTCATTACGCTCACGCGTAGGGTGCAGCTGGCTCAAAGAGCCTGTGACGTCACAGCCGCTTTTAATTCTCGTAGGCGTGAACTATAGTGCTAAACCGTGCGAACAAAGAACGAAAAATAGCGGACGTTCTAGCAAGAACGCCGCATTAGCGCGAGCAGAGCCCGATTTCCCCGAGCATATAGCTTAATCTTGTAGTGGCATTTCCTTTAGGAAGTAGAGCACGTAAAAACAGGTTGAAAAGATAGGCCTACGCGTTTGCAGGAGATTGCAACGCCAGATGTAATTTGCAGGCCTGTCTTTTCGGCAATTCCGCCACGTTCCCTAAACAAACTCGCTCCGCCGCGATTTTTGTTTCTCCGCACACCAACAGATGACTTTCTTAAACGAAGCCGACAGCTGGGCTCGACGATAAGTATTTACACATTACCTGAATGCAAATGAAAGTATAAGCAAAAGGCGTGCGCACAACAAAAGAGCTAAAGAGCACAGCGCCTACAGTGTCACCTATTACAAACAGGGCTACAATTGGGACCAGCTGGACCAGCACAAAAACAGAATTTTGTGCTTTTGACCCACTGTAAGTGCATTTACATGTTTTATACCGAGTGTATTTTTGCACATCTTGTATGCATTTCTTTCTTTTTCTTTCTGCTTTATTTTTTGTTGCCTTCGGTAACCTGTACTACGGCGTTCTATAGTGCCTTTCCCCTCCTATTTTGTTTGAAATATTTTGTTGTTATCTCTCCCACCATATGTAATGCCCGCAAGGGCCTTTAGGGTATCTTTAGGGTATTGGAATCTGAACCTGGCAACGTTTAACGTTAGAACGCTATCTAGCGAGGCGAGTCTAGCAGTGTTATTGGAGGAATTAGAGGGTAGTAAATGGGATATAATAGGGCTCAGTGAGGTTAGGAGGACAAAAGAAGCATATACAGTGCTAAAAAGCGGGCATGTACTGTGTTACCGGGGCTTAGCAGAGAGACGAGAACTAGGAGTCGGATTCCTGATTAATTAGGAAATAGCTGGTAACATACAGGAATTCTATAGCATTAACGAGAGGGTGGCAGGTCTTGTTGTGAAGCTTAATAAGAGGTACAAATTGAAGGTGGTACAAGTGTATGCCCCTACATGCAGTCATGATGACCAGGAAGTCGAAAGCTTTTATGAAGACGTGGAATCGGCGATGGGTAAAGTCAAAACAAAATACACTATACTGATGGGCGACTTCAATGCCAGGGTAGGCAAGAAGCAGGCTGGAGACAAGTCAGTGGGGGAATATGGCATAGGCTCTAGGAATAGCAGAGGAGAATTATTAGTAGAGTTTGCAGAACAGAATAATATGCGGATAATGAACACCTTTTTCCGCAAGCGGGTTAGTCGAAAGTGGACGTGGAGGAGCCCGAATGGTGAGACTAGAAATGAAATCGACTTCATACTCTGCGCGAACCCTGGCATCATACAAGATGTAGACGTGCTCGGCAAGGTACGCTGCAGTGACCATAGAATGGTAAGAACTCGAATTAGCCTAGACTTGAGGAGGGAACGGAAGAAACTGGTACACAAGAAGCCAATCATTGAGTTAGCGGTAAGAGGGAAACTAGAGGAATTCCGGATCAAGCTACAGAACAGGTACTCGGCTTTAACTCAGGAAGAGGACCTTAGTGTTGCAGCAATGCACGACAATCTCATGGGCATCATTAAGGAGTGCGCAATAGAAGTCGGTGGTAACGCCGTTATACAGGAAACCAGTAAGCTATCGCAGGAGACGAAAGATCTGATCAAGAAACGCCAATGTATGAAAGCCTCTAACCCTACAGCTAGAATAGAACTGGCAGAACTTTCTAAGTTAATCAACACGCGTAAGACAGCGGACATCAGAAACTATAATATGGATAGAATTGAACAGCTCTCAGGAACGGAGGAAGCCTAAAAACAGTGAAGAAGAAACTAGGAATAGGCAAGAATCAGACGTGTGCGTTAAGAGACAAAGCCGGCAATATCGTTACCAATATGGATGAGATAGTTCAAGTGGCTGAGGAGTTCTATAGAGATTTATACAGTACCAGTGGTACCCACGACGATAGTGGAAGAGAGAATAGCCTAGAGGAATTCTAAATCCCACAGGTAACGCCAGACGAAGTAAAGAAAGCCTTAGGAGCTATGCAAAGGGGGAAGGCGGCTGGGGAGGATCAGGTAACAGCAGATTTGTTGAAGGATGGTGGTCAGATTGTTCTAGAGAAACTGGCCACCCTGTATACGCAATGCCTCATAACCTCGAGCGTACCGGAATCTTGGAAGAACGCTAACATAATCCTAATCCATAAGAAAGGGGACGCCAAAGACTTGAAAAATTATAGACCGATCAGCTTACTGTCCGTTGCCTACAAAGTATTTACTAAGGTAATCGCAAATAGAATCAGGAACACCTTAGACTTCTGTCAACCAAAGGACCAGGCAGGATTCCGTAAAGGCTACTCAACAATAGACCATATTCACACTGTCAATCAAGTGATAGAGAAATGTGCAGAATATAACCAACCCTTATATATAGCTTTCATTGATTACGAGAAAGCGTTTGATTCAGTCGAAACCTCAGCAGTCATGGAGGCATTACGGAATCAGGGTGTAGATGAGCCATATGTAAACATACTGGAAGATATCTATAGCGGCTCCACAGCCACCGTAGTCCTCCACAAAGAAAGTAACAAAATCCCTATAAAGAAAGGCGTCAGACAGGGAGATACGATATCTCCAATGCTATTCACAGCATGTTTACAGGAGGTATTCAGAGGCCTGGAGTGGGAAGAATTGGGGATAAAAGTTGATGGAGAATACCTTAGCAACTTGCGATTCGTTGATGATATTGCCTTGCTTAGTAACTCAGGAGACCAATTGCGATGCATGCTCACTGACCTGGAGAGGCAAAGCAGAAGGGTGGGTCTGAAAATTAATTTGCAGAAAACTAAAGTATTGTTTAACAGTCTCGGAAGAGAACAGCAGTTTACGATAGGTAGCGAAGCACTGGAAGTGGTAAGGGAATACATCTACTTAGGGCAGGTAGTGACCACGGATCCGGATCATGAGACTGAAATAACCAGAAGAATAAGAATGGGCTGGGGTGCGTTTGGCAGGCATTCTCAAATCATGAACAGCAGGTTGCCACTATCCCTCAAAAGGAAAGTGTATAACAGCTGTGTGTTACCAGTACTCACATATGGGGCAGAAACCTGGAGGCTTACGAAAAGGGTTCTGCTGAAATTGAGGACGACGCAACGAGCTATGGAAAGAAGAATGATGGGTGTAACGTTAAGGGATAAGAAAAGAGCAGATTGGGTGAGGCATCAAACGCGGGTAAACGACATCTTAGTTGAAATCAAGAAAAAGAAATGGGCATGGGCAGGACATGTAATGAGGAGGGAAGATAACCGATGGTCATTAAGGGTTACGGACTGGATTCCAAGGGAAGGGAAGCGTAGCAGGGGGCGGCAGAAAGTTAGGTGGGCGGATGAAATTAAGATGTTTGCAGGGACAACATGGCCACAATTAGTACATGACCGGGGTAGTTGGAGAAGTATGGGAGAGGCCTTTGCCCTGCAGTGGGCGTAACTAGGCTGATGATGATGATGATGATGATGATGATGATGATGATGATCTTGGATAAACGCGTTGTTTTGCACACACTGACATTAAGGCGGAATTCGGCCCATGGCACAGCATCACCCGTGCGTCACGCACCACGAAAGTGCTGCTGACGTGAAGAAACATTGTAAATATCTCTGTATCTCTGTAGTATCTCTGTAGTGCATATATATATATATATATATATATATATATATATATATATATATATATATATATATATATATATATATATAGTCTATCGGTCACGGCGGCCGCATTTCGATGGGGGCGAAATGCGAAAACACCCGTGTACTTAGATTTAGGTGCACGTTAAAGAACCCCAGGTGGTCAAAATTTCCGGAGTCCTCCACTACGGCGTGCCTCATAATCAGAAAGTGGTTTTGGCACGTAAAACCCCAAATATTATTATTATCTATGGGGAATGCAGATCAGCTGTTACCCACATAGCTGTCGTTCCTGCCTTGTGCGGGCTTAGAAGAAGGCGCCGGCTTTACAGTCTTCGAAGACCACGTGCTCCAGGTGTGATTCGCCCCACACTGCGCTTGCGTCGCGTCTTTTCGTTGCCTCTGGTGATGCGCAATCAGCAAGGCACGTAGTAAATGATCAACGGTGCGTGCGTGCGTGCGTGCGTGCGTGCGTGCGTGCGTGCGTGCGTGCGTGCGTGCGTGCGTGCGTGCGTGCGTGTGTGTGTGTGTGTGTGTGTGTGTGTGTGTGTGTGTGTGTGTGTGTGTGTGTGTGTGTGTGTGTGTGTGTGTGTGTGTGTGTGTGTGTGTGTGTGTGTGTGTGTGTGTGTGTGTGTGTGTGTGTGTGTGTGTGTGTGTGTGTGTGTGTGTGTGTGTGTGTGTGTGTGTGTGTGTGTGTGTGTGTGTGTGTGTGTGTGTGTGTGTGTGTGTGTGTGTGTGTGTGTGTGTGTGTGTGTGTGTGTGTGTGTGTGTGTGTGTGTGTGTGTGTGTGTGTGTGTGTGTGTGTGTGTGTGTGTGTGTGTGTGTGTGTGTGTGTGTGTGTGTGTGTGTGTGTGTGTGTGTGTGTGTGTGTGTGTGTGTGTGTGTGTGTGTGTGTGTGTGTGTGTGTGTGTGTGTGTGTGTGTGTGTGTGTGTGTGTGTGTGTGTGTGTGTGTGTGTGTGTGTGTGTGTGTGTGTGTGTGTGTGTGTGTGTGTGTGTGTGTGTGTGTGTGTGTGTGTGTGTGTGTGTGTGTGTGTGTGTGTGTGTGTGTGTGTGTGTGTGTGTGTGTGTGTGTGTGTGTGTGTGTGTGTGTGTGTGTGTGTGTGTGTGTGTGTGTGTGTGTGTGTGTGTGTGTGTGTGTGTGTGTGTGTGTGTGTGTGTGTGTGTGTGTGTGTGTGTGTGTGTGTGTGTGTGTGTGTGTGTGTGTGTGTGTGTGTGTGTGTGTGTGTGTGTGTGTGTGTGTGTGTGTGTGTGTGTGTGTGTGTGTGTGTGTGTGTGTGTGTGTGTGTGTGTGTGTGTGTGTGTGTGTGTGTGTGTGTGTGTGTGTGTGTGTGTGTGTGTGTGTGTGTGTGTGTGTGTGTGTGTGTGTGTGTGTGTGTGTGTGTGTGTGTGTGTGTGTGTGTGTGTGTGTGTGTGTGTGTGTGTGTGTGTGTGTGTGTGTGTGTGTGTGTGTGTGTGTGTGTGTGTGTGTGTGTGTGTGTGTGTGTGTGTGTGTGTGTGTGTGTGTGTGTGTGTGTGTGTGTGTGTGTGTGTGTGTGTGTGTGTGTGTGTGTGTGTGTGTGTGTGTGTGTGTGTGTGTGTGTGTGTGTGTGTGTGTGTGTGTGTGTGTGTGTGTGTGTGTGTGTGTGTGTGTGTGTGTGTGTGTGTGTGTGTGTGTGTGTGTGTGTGTGTGTGTGTGTGTGTGTGTGTGTGTGTGTGTGTGTGTGTGTGTGTGTGTGTGTGTGTGTGTGTGTGTGTGTGTGTGTGTGTGTGTGTGTGTGTGTGTGTGTGTGTGTGTGTGTGTGTGTGTGTGTGTGTGTGTGTGTGTGTGTGTGTGTGTGTGTGTGTGTGTGTGTGTGTGTGTGTGTGTGTGTGTGTGTGTGTGTGTGTGTGTGTGTGTGTGTGTGTGTGTGTGTGTGTGTGTGTGTGTGTGTGTGTGTGTGTGTGTGTGTGTGTGTGTGTGTGTTTCCGCTAGCCGCTTTTGTAGGCAACCTTATGGAAAGGCATAGTTAACTAAAGCAGGCTGTTTTCCGAGTTCAGATTTCTTTTTTAGCAGCTACGCCACAGAATAAAGGACCAGTTAAACTGCGAACACGGACGGAAATAGCCAGCGTGGAAGACCTTCGCAATGGGTGGCCGCTGGCTGCGATGCTCGCGCGGCTCAGCACCAACGTGTACGCGCGCAGCCACGTTGCAGCAGGCAGTCTGTCAGATAAGCGCGCGCACGCGCTGGGTGTCGCGCTCGGGGCGCACGCATGCGTGACACGGGCGGGCGGAGACGGCCGCTGACCACGCTTCCGTGGTCAGGAGATGCCCGCTCAGCAAAGCACCAGTTCCCGACGCGGCCTCCTCGACATGGGGTCGCCAAACTGGGTTAGTGGAAATCCCGAGTTCGCCGGAGCGTTGTGCCCACCGACAAGACGGCCACGCACCGGCAGTTTACGAGAAGAAGAAAAAAAATCGAGAAGCGTCAACGTCACCCCTCGCCGGAGTCCCACGCCTTGCGACGAACATCTTTCAGAGAGACTTCTTTGTGTTTGGTCGTTTGTTCCGCTGACGCTTCCGGTCGGACGACCAGAAAAGGTGGTCGTTCAGGCGTTGTTGTCGTCGCCTCTGCATCCTGATGTGCGCTGCGGGCGGTATTGACCGAACAAGGGTAGTAGCCCTGTGGTTGCGCGCTTTTAAAGCGCGTTCAAAAGGCACCTCCATGGACGTGTCTTCAAGCGGTGGTCACGCTAAATGAAATAAATGCAGTTGCGATGTGTTCCAATGTAATCAGCGACTGCCGCTGAAGGCAGATGCTGAGTTATTAAGCTGAGGAATTTATATTCCGCAGGTACTATCAGAACAAATTGAAACACGAACAGGAAATACCTGATCAGAACGTCCGTTACACGTTATTGCATGGTAGTGCGACGTGTAAACGCTTTGTAACCGGTTTCTAAGCATGATGTAGTCGAAAGTGCACGTTTTGTATAGCGAACTGTTACAAACGCTGACGAACCGACAACCGGATTTCCGGAACAAGGCATGGAAGTATTCTCGGAATTCCTCACGCTTGAATTAAAGCAAAGAGTACAGAAAAACAAGATACTGGTGCGATTACGAAAATAAACAAACGCTGCTTTCAAGTACATCCAACGAATCTAGGCCAAAGTAAATAGCGCAAGTGTAAAACAAGAGCTGAAAAAAAAACAATAATATGGTTTTAAGAAATGTAATCCGTTATATAGCATGGCATATAGCATGACATAGAATGTAGCATCCATATACCTAAATATATGCGGAGCCTCACGGCAATGACGCCGATGACGACGACGCCAACGCCGAAAATTCACTTGCGCTATCGATATAGCTGCTATCGCAATAATAATAAAACGTAATCGTAAACAAAAAAGAAAAACTGGAAATCCACTGTAACTGGAACCGTGCCATGGGGCGTATACGCCCCGGAGGAGTCCATTCGAGCTCACGTTTGACATCAGGTAAGCCGAAGGCAACGCTCAGCGTAGGCTCAGTTCTCCCTTCGTTATCAGTAAGATTACATTCGCAACACCATATCTACATTTCCTTAAATCAGAATCAGATAAGATCGACACTCTTATACGCAAAATATATAAATTCGCTCTGGGGCTCCCCATACGTACCTCCACTGAAAGGCTAATGCTTACTGGAACTTTCAACACACTTACTGAACTCACAGAAGCCCGCCTCACATCCCAATATAGCAGACAAATCTAACACCGCGACAGGTCGACATATTCTACAAACTCTTTCTATCACTCCGGCGCCCATAATCAAGACTAAATACACCATTCCACATCACATACACGAGAACCTCTGCATCCCCCCACTTCCTAAAAACATGCACCTTGTGCATCACAAACAGCTTAGGAGGCAGCGAGCAAAGGCTCTCCAAGAACAATTATTCACCTCTAAAGACGTGCTCTATGTTGATGCCGCCGAATATCGGAACAGAAATCATTACGCAATGTCAGTAATTAACTCTCACGGCCAGGTCGCTGCGGCCGCCTCCATTCCTGGCTCTTCCTCGGAGGAGGCGGAGGAAGCGGCCATAGCCATGGCCCTCACAATCCCAAATTCATCAATTATCGTTAGTGACTCCAAAGCAGCCATACATAACTTCGGAGCGGGTAGGGTCTCTAAGCCAGCCCTTTCTCTCCCCTTGGCCCATCCTTTCCATCAAACTGTGGCATTAATCGGGACTCCCGCGCATGCGGGCCTTGCCGGAAACGAGGCGGCTCATGCCAGTGCCCGAGGATTTACAGTCCGGGCTCAGGCATCAGATGTGTCGGACCTCGCCACGGAGGAGGCACCGTTTACAGCGCGGGATCGACTTATTACTTACCACGACATCTTCCCACACTACCGATTAGACCGCTTAACCTTTCCGCCACTCATGGGCAAATCCCCGCGTAGGTGTGAAGTTCTGTGGCGACAGCTGCAGACTCGCACCTTTCCGTCCCCTTACCTCCTCCACCGCATTCATCCCGCCATTTACCTTTCTCCCTCTTGTAAATTCTGTGTCTCTCCCAAAGCAGACTTAAACCACATCATGTGGGGGTGCCCTAAGCACCCCCTTCCCCATTTCCTCAGGCAATTAATATCTAGTGAGGAGCAGTGGGAGGCTGGCTTGCGCAGCCCCAGGCCCGATCTTCAGGAGGCCATCCTGGAGTGGGCTGAGAGGATAAAGGAGGCCTACTTCAAGTAGTTCCTAGCCCCACCCTCTATTCCATTGCCCCCTTTCCTTTAAAGAGGGATAAATAAAGTTTTTCATCATCATCATCATCTACACGAACTTCCGCCGAGATCTTTGTTGTCTTCTTGTGCTTCTTTGACCTCTTTTTAGCGTCAGCTTGTTTAAAAAAAATTAAATTATGGGGTTTTACGTGCCAAAACCACTTTCTGATTATGAGGCACGCCATAGTGGAGTACTCCGGAAATTTCAACCACCTGGGGTTATTTAACGCGCACCTAAATTTAAGTACAACGGCGTTTTCGCACTTCGCCCACATTGAAATGCGGCCGCCGTGACCGGGATTCGATCCCGCGACCTCGTCCTCAGCAGCTCAACACCATAGCCACTCAGCAACCACGGCGGGCTGTTTGGTTTTGTGCAACGTATGCACCATTCTTATGCAAGTCGGAAGAGCGAGATGTACAACGAAAATGTTGATCAGTCGCTCCACGAAGCTGCGGCAATCGCGATCGACATTTTCTTTTTCTTTTTGTAAGCAGTTGCTGGGCGTTATATTTATTTCGTCAAAACATGTCTTGGTAGTTCATAGGCGTTCAAGCGGTGACTTCGTGTCCGCTGCCAGTCTTCAACCGCTAGGGTTGGCTGAGAACGGCCGATAAAATGTTTCTAGCTTAAAAATAGACTCAATGTATTGCGTATGTATTGTCCTACAGAAAGACTGACCAGAAATGTGATTTGCACGTCGAAAGGTCTCAGAAGACAAGAATGCGCGTGTTTACACCACACCTTCTGTACTTCTGGTACGAACTTCTTACACGAACTTCTTCTACCAACTAGTACGGACTGCTATTGATGCGTTCGCTACAGTGCAATGAGTCCAATATGCGGAATGGGCTAACTGATGCTTATCAGTCGGCACGCAGCACGCATGCACCTTCACGGTCTCCTTAACTTACATTTACGTGGCAGCTCGTTAGAGTTACGCCGTGCACTGGTGCTGTGGAACAGAGCTGGTATTGTTTTGGGTGTAACGAAAGCATTCTTATTTATTTATTTATTTATTTATTTATTTATTTATTTATTTATTATACCTCCAGGGCCAAATACATTACAAAGGGAAGTGGTTATACAATTAACAAGAAACGATGAGATGTGCAGTAACTTAAAGTGTATACAAGAGACTTGACTGCTAACACAATGTTAGCTAATTACTAATAATGAGAAACACAAGCTCAATGTAAAGGACAGAGAAATGAACACAATATGCAGTGGGCAGTATAAATTTGTACTAATGGCTATTTATACAACGTTACCTAATGCTTGGTTAAAGGCACCGTTATCATTTATTGAAACAATGTCAGCAGGAAGGTGGCTCCATTTTCGTGATGTACGAGGACGAAAATACATTGAATGAGTTTTCGTGTTAGAAAATATAGTCCCTACCATGTGACGATGATCAATGCGATGTGAAACGTATATCGGTCGAGGAATGAAATCGTTTGGCGGTACAGGATGATAGCATAGCTTACGGAAGCCTTTCCTCCGAGACACTGATCTCGACCAGACAAGTTAGCTACTTGTTCCTGTGTGTGCCTGTGTATGTTGTGTGCGTGTGTCCCACGTATGAATGTCCCACTTCATGTGTGGTCGTTGCCTTCCGAAGTAGCATACTAGGGTTATGGCCTGAATAACATCTCAAGCATCTGTTAAAGAGTGTTTCTCTCTCTCTCTCTATCGCTCTAGATCAAACTAAACTGTTACATTCTAGAAATTTGTAAAAAATTCTTTTTCTAAATGTGAATAGAAGATTTAGTCGCAGAGAAAATCGGTATTGTCGAGGATTCTCCCGCATTTGAAATCACCAGCGAAGAACGACGCAATTTGTATGAAACACTGCGCTCCGCGGGAAATCTCGAAGGTCAGCCATGAAAACACAAGTAGCTCCGCCAACAGAGCGGTGTGACGTCAGTCGTTCTGTGGAAAAATCCAATAAATTTGGCCAAAATGCTTCTTTTCGTATAGACACGCTACGTGTTCACTGTATCTATTAATATTTGATTACAATTTACTATTACGAGCTGAACATTATAGGTCACCGTAGCTTGGCGCTGTATTTTCACGATGGCGGTGTCCATTGTGCCCTACCCTCTAAAAGAATTTTACGTCTTCTGAGAGAAAAATTGACATCTTTCCTACGAGTGCTTACTTTCTTTAGCACTACTCGTGCGATACTTATCGGTGGCAGGAACGCTGTGTCACGCTGGTACGCGTATGTCGTTCGCGACCTTAAAACGCTGGGCGCGCAGCGATAAAGAAACAAGGAAAGGTGCATGCAAGGTAGATGGCGATTGTTGCTTGGGGAAAAAATGAGCTCCAAAGTGAGCAATTTTTCTTGTTAAGAGCGTACGTTGTTCTGTTTTGCTTCTGTTTTTTCCCTTCTTTCTTTTTCTTTTTTTCTTGTTGAGGCTGGGACGGTGGTACTTAAAGATTAAATGCTGCAGGCAAGTAAATTGACAGTGTCGATGGTAGTATTTGCTGCGGCTGCACGCAAGCCAGTGAAGCGACTGATCATAAATAATGTGTGACGCCCTACAATACCCACGTATAGATGAAGAAAACATGGTTAATCATAAAGCATTAGCGCTTAAAAGTAGCCACGATGAGATTATCAAGGAAAAGTAAAGGCTGGAAGATATGTGGAGGATGATAGAGGAGGCCTGCCCGAACTTTCAGGAAATAAGATTTACTTAAATTTTACTTTAGGGTGCGGTACTATCTGTCAACACTCTGATACAGAGGGAGTGTCTCTCTGTGCGTCCGTCCGCATGGCCGTTCTGTGTTGTAAATCTCTGATTCCCGATGTACCCCTTTACATCCACCTAATGTTTGTCTTTAGTTCCGCGACTGCAACCAGCAGCTTTTCCCTTTGGTGAAAGGTCCTGCCGTGCGAAATGCCCGCAGCTGCACGCAACACGGTTTGGTCTGCAGCTGCGCTAAGTGTCCGGGACAGTGTATACTATGCTCGCAAGCACGCAGTGCCCGCGTTAACGCGAACTTCCTTCTCTCTCGTGCAGCGTGCCATGAGCTTTGCCCCGCCGTTCCTGGTCCTCCTGCTGCTGTGCCTGCTGTCCACGTCTTGTCTCGTCATGTGCCTCCTCGCGTCGAACAGCGGCATCGCCTCGCTCTCCTCTCCACTAAGCGGAAACATGTCGGTGCCGCGACTCCTGGCCGAGGCGACTGGCCGACACCGGGCGCGGCTGGCGCGAGCCGTCTCCTTCCCGGGCCGCAGCAGCAGCAGCGTCCACCGAAGGACCGAACATCGTGCTCTTCCTGCAACCACGCAGGCCAGGAGGGTACCCAGCCCGCAGGAGTTGCAGGCGCTGCGCCGTCTGGTCTTCGAGCACGGTCTGGAGGAGGAGATCGCGAGGGAGGTCCAGGGACGGCAGGCCAACTACCCAGTCGGAGGCGAGCGCTTTTCGTATATTAAATACGGCGAAATCGGCTGCCGTCGATAATCCGGACGACGCTGACGCAGTGCGCCGTCTTATTGTGAAGAAAAAGAAATTGGCCAGTACGGACGCGCATTTTGGAATCGGTGCGGTGCGAATCTTTTGTGAAGTGGTTATATTAAATGCGCAGCGTTTCCCAGCATAGCGTTTCTGTGCCTGCAAGGCATGGCGCGGAGAACCCGACCATGCGACCCTTGAAACCACGCATTACTCAGCCTCCGGGATTGGACTACTTTAGCTGTGACGCTGTCTAGGGTCGGCCGACTTTAATAGAGGAGAAATCCATCGAGTAGACACGCCCGACTTCGGAAAAAGAAGGGCACACAAAACTTCACTTTAATTAAGGAACTATGCGTTCGATGGCTTGCAGTTGTTGCACTGCGAATATAAGGTACCACTTCGTTGTTTCACTGCGTAATTCCGAACAGAATAAAGCCGTCAGCCAACACATATGCAGGGGTAGTACAGGTTGCGGCTACATGCAAGCCAATTCTTTACATGAGTGCTGTCCGGCGTGTGAGCTATTCGGCAAGACGGCGGCGGCGGCAGCAGTAGAGCTAGTGGAATGGGAATGAGCGCTGCATAGGCTAGGGAATGAGATGACTGCTAAGCCATATGCATTGAGCACTCGCAGCACAAGGAGATAGCCGCGCAGCGGCATACTGCATACCATCCCTTGATGTGACGTGCTCTAGCCGCCTGGATTGCGTAGTTTCCATCTACAACAGTAGAAAGTGCCGCAGTTATATACCACGGCTTTGCGAAAACAAAGGGCCTATTCTGTACGAGATGTCGTGGTGCTGACGCACTCGAAGTCAGCGTCACAACGATTGCATGGTGGCCTACCTCGAAAGAAGTTTACAAGCCAATCTGTGGCACTGATTAAAGATCAAATGAGCGTGGGATTTAAGGTAAAATTCTAATAGATTCCAACCCACGTTTGAATTAAAGGAAACAAAAAAGCTGACGCTCTTACACACCTACCGCTGACATGGGCCCCAAAAGTGAGAGCCCCAAACATTTTTCAGAACTCTAAGGACGCAATCCCTGATCACTTTAGAGAGATCCACAATACTCCACATCAAGCTTGTGTGATCCATTGACTTGTTCGCGAGGAAGCGACGCTGTTGTACCGCATCCGAACCGACTCCGCGTACGTCATGGCTTGGTTAGTCAAGACTGGACATTGCGCCTCGCCGCTCTGTACCTTCTGTGGTCATATCGGCAACATGGAAGACTTCATTTGGCTATGCCCGCAGTTCGACGCAGAAAGAAAAAAGCGATGGTCGACAGCATGCAAAAGAGTGCTCTAACCCGCAGGACCTTCGAATACGTCGTTTTTCCTGAAGGGTCCCGCGGTAATCAGGAAGAGAATACAACGACTGCTGATCGCATTCCTGAGAGACACGGGGATTATCGACACCTGGTGACACACCGTTGCTCTCAACTCGTAGAAGGCTCAGGCGGAACCGTCGCCAGCTATGCATGCCAGCCTAACCCCCCCCCCCCTGGGGCAACATTACCGCCCCCCCACCCTATACTACCAGCATTCACCCAATCATTCAATCGGTCAGTCGTTTAACTGATGTGACAAATAATGTTAAGGAACCTGGACAAAACGGTCTAAGAGTGAATTCATAGCTTTGTGGGCCGACGAGCGATGCGGACGGTCTTCAAGTAGCACCTGCACAGACAACGGCGCATCGTCCAGTCGTGGCAATGCGACACATAATGTTTTAGACTATGTCAAATGAATGAAAAAGCCAAATAAGGAGCAGTTACTGCCACACCAGAAATATACATCAAGAAAGCATAATATAGGCTCGCATACATAATATAATCACTCTTTAGTAAACCGTAAAAGAGAACACAACTAGAATAGCAGGAAAAAAAAAACCACACACACACACGCGCACGCGCGCGCCAACACACACAAACACACACACACACACAGAACGAAGGTCACAGTAA
Source organism: Dermacentor variabilis (assembly GCF_050947875.1). NCBI lineage: Eukaryota > Metazoa > Arthropoda > Arachnida > Ixodida > Ixodidae > Dermacentor > Dermacentor variabilis. The sequence continues at coordinate 79,854,413 of NC_134572.1, forward strand.
AGGAACCATATATCGGAACCATGCATATATATTAACGTGTGTGCTTTCTTTTTTTTATCGGATGTAATGAGCACTATTAATAGAAGTGCCTTTCCAGTTTGCATGGAGTCAAGAACGATGTGAGTTTGAATTTGGCGCGCTTCGCGGCGTCGGCCAATAGCCGTTGCACTGGTGAATCGCAGGAGTTGTGGCTGCGCCACCGGGCTGCGCACTCATCTCTCTCCTATGAGCCCTCACTGTCTGACCCCCTCCCACAGTGAAGTGTGGGAAACGTTTCTTGCATTGCACATCTCATTAAAGACGACCCATACCATGCCAGTACTGTTATTGATTTCCTCAAGTAAAATCATGTATTTGTTTGTTCGTTTAATTTGATGAAACTAAATCATTGTTACGTAGATCGATTTGTAAAAAAAATTGATCCCATTCCATCGTCGCAAGATGAGTGTCCTTCGGGTAACGTTAGACGTTGGTATCATCGGACGCGAAACGGTAAACGCCTTTGTAACGTGCATCAGGTGCACGCCAAAGAACCTAAGATAGTCAAAATTAATCCGGAGCCCTCCACTACGGCCTGTCTCCTAAGCATACCGTAAATTTTGGCACGCAGGACTCCTTTCTTAATTTTTCTTTTTTTTCGTGGGACACTCCGGTCACCAGGAAAATATTTCTTAAGAAAATAATAAACATTGTAATTAACGTGTGAAATTGCAGAGAATTTCGCCGTCTTTCAGCCCGTACAGAAGTGGCATGGGCAACTGCATATACCAACAATGTTCTACCGAAAGGCCCAATCCTACGCTCTACTTACCAAAAACACGAAATCACTCAGTGCAGCAGCGAATAGTTCCCGCGGACGCGCCTCTTCGCCTCCTGTGAGGTGGGCTTCTCTGCAGTATACACGCAGGCTATAACGGCATTAACATAAAGGAAACGTGCGGCAGACAACATGGGTTGCGCCACTTGAAAATGACCTGACTGTATGCAATCGTTGTCTTTACTTTCTGGTATCTAGAATGGCCCACTAAATGTTGCGCGGCCGCTTTCACGGGCCTTCTTATAGCCGTCGCTGGGCTTCATGGCGGCGGGTTCCGGGGTGATGCTTGCATAAGGGGACACGTACCGAGCACGACGTTGCTCGCATCCCTTTCCCCTGGGAAGGTCTGAGACAGGAGCCCACTCGCAGGCCCCAAGAGGGTCCTGACCGCAAGGTCAGTCGGTTCACAAGAAAAGCACGCCGCGGGGTCCGGCTGAGGGAGGAGGCCTCAAAGGCTGACCGAAGGACCCCGGTCGGACGTTGGAAACGGACCGTGGCTGGCGCTCTGAGCTCGATTTGCAAGGTGCTGTTGGCCGGGCGGCATAACTCAATTCAGACTACTCCATCTCGGGACCCCCTCCCATTTTTTGTTTTTTTCATTCATTTAACTCCACCACAAACGCAACGTATCGTTTTTACTACACTTCGACACTGATGTAAGCGCGGGAACACTCACGCATATACTATAGTAGCGATATTTGGTATGCTGGAGAGACTTTCAGTTGTAAATAATCAATTAAATCAATTAATTATTTCATTAATTAGTGAATAATGGATTTCAAGGAAATTAATACCTGAGGTCCTTTTTATTTAACGATTACTGAATTAACATTTCGTAGGTTCTTTTTGTGCAAATGTTCTCTCGATGGTTAAAATTAATGGAAAGTATTTTATGTATTTATTATTATTATTATTATTATTATTATTATTATTATTATTATTATTATTATTATTATTATTATTTGTGGTGTTAGGGCTTTGAGGTGCCAAATGATACCGAACACAACCAAAAATAACTCCATCGCGTCTTGCTCTTGCATCAGGAAAAATAAACGGCGTTTCTTCGTCACTGGGACAAGCAGAACTGATTTTTCGCTACTCTCGTATATCTGAGGGCCCAGTGCCGATTGTTGTTGTTTCATTTGCAGGGTTGAAGGCGGCCTTACCATAATTATTTCGACCTTTAAAGCCACCCAAATCGAAAAGGTTATGGAGGCACCGAGTGAGAGTGAGGGGGAGACGAAAACAAATGTTCGTCTAGCGAATATACCGTGTTGACCTTAAACGATGCAGGTATTGACCTTAAACGAGGCAGGCCTTATAGCTATTGACTGAAGCCTCGAAATAGGCTCAGACTGCTTATGCAAAACTGTGCGAACCACTGGCGGCATACCGCGAATTCCTGCGACGGTTCAGAGTATTGAATTACAAGCATATACGATTCAAGACAAACTAGATTTCACGGTCAAATCTGAATATAGCGGCAGCGAGCATCCGAACTTGCGCCAAAACAGGCGATACATTTATGAGTTTGCTAGAATTTTCCTAATAAGCCTCTAATTATTAAATTAAGTGTGTGTGTTTGCGGGGTTGGGTAGAGCTGCAACCTAACCCTAATTAACGCATCCCGTACACATATGCATAATACAGGTGCATTATGTGTGTTCAGGCTGTCAGCGCTAGCTTTTGCGGTGATCCGCAGCAGAAAGTGGGCGGCGCAACGAGCGAAGGAGGTCCGACTGAGATCAGAGGTGAGGGAGGAGAGGTAAGAATGAGGAAGAGGAGGAGATGCGTCATGTTCTCAGGCATTTGCAGTTCGTAGTTCGGGCAGCATTACGCAGCGTGACGTCAGGGCTCCTTCTCCTTATTTATTTATTTACTTATTTATTTATTTAATTATTTTTGTCTTACTCTATGAAGCACATGTTCCGATGAGAAAATTGCATCAACTAGGCTCCGGAATTGAAAATTTGAAGCTCGGAAAGAATACACACTTTATTGCTCGGCCTACGTGCCCAGAGAAACCACGAGAGAGTGGAAAGCATTAGGCTTGTCCGCCTGGAAGAGTTAGAGAAGAGTGCCGATAGGAGTGGGTGGATTGTAATTTCGATCTTTCGGCGAATGGGATGAGGTGCGGCTGTGAGCCGCAGAAACGAGGGCGACTTGAGATGATTCGGCGGCTTACGAGAAGCACTCAACGGAGATCGATCGTACTACATCTCGACCACTGACTTTCGCTGCTTGTTCTAGGCATTGCGAAATCCGTAAAAAAATGGGCTTAATCCATTTTCTGATAGCGAAAACTGCGTTCAAACTGTCGGCGGTGCTGATCGTGCTTCTTTTTTTCTTTCAAATTATGCTTTTGCGGCTAAGAAAGCGATCATGCGTATGTTGTCATCACATTCAAAGTTCCACTGCTCCATATACCAGCACTGGACGGGAGAAACTGTGATTACCGATAAGGCGGCGGCGCGCACTACACGTCTGCACTCAGTAATTGAACCACGCAAGAAGCGCACAAGTACTTAAACTGGAAGAAGAGTGACTAAACATAATCAAAAACTAAACCAATCAGCGAACCCCTAACGCCTGCACGTTTCCATAAGATTTCTGCTTCAAATATGTTACGATACTTTCCTTCGGTAATTCTGTCGAGTGCCCTTCCGAACCGCTGTTTTCTTATATGTATATCTTACCGCACAGATTGCGAACACTGATTCAGAGGGTGATAACACGATCAAGAGGCGGAGTCAAAAAAATTTTCAAATTATGAGCAAACGGCAGTACCATAATTGTTCTCAGAAAATTGCATGTGAGGATAGCATGCATGACATGTGCCATATAGGCTGTTTTCTTCTTCAGTGGTAATCCTTGTTCAGGGATGAGATGAGATATTACACATTAAAAATCTTACTTACGAAAATCTTCTATATTCAATGTTGAAAGGCAAAACTGTCATCCTCCCAGGAAAATGTCGCACGAAGTTACAAAGGAAACTCAGAAAGAAAGCTTTTCAGTAGAAGAAAAATTCGTACCGGTTCGGGTTTCGAACCCCGGACTAACTCTTTTCCGGGATGGCCACTCTACCATCTGGCCTAACCAGGAGGCTAGCAGACCGCAGGTCGAGGGCGAATTGATCGGTAACTCGAGGCACTGGGACACTGAATATGGCAAAACAGTTCTGCCGAAGCTCGCAAGGTGGAGGAAAATACATGAAAGGGAGAAATGGCCATCCACCTGAAATGTCGCAGGAAGTTACGAAGGAAACCCATACGGGTTTCTCAGAAAGAAATTCGAACTCTACAATAACAGCAATATTGAGTGTTCTTTCCCACTCTTCTTTCTTTTTTCTTAGCTTTTGTTTTCTTTTTTTACTACGTGGCCTTGTAATGTAGACAAGTCTGTCAATATTCACTTTCATTCCATACCTTATTTCGTTTCTCGTATAAATAAAGAAAAAACTAAGAAAGAAGGTAATCAGACTTTGAAAAACTGAATGCGTATCTTCTATTTGTAGCCTAAACCGAGTTCGAATAATGCCGCTATTAGAGAAAGTGAAGCCTTATGAATGATTCAACTAAGAAGCAAGCACACAATGACAACTAAAATGAAGAACGGCAGAAGAATGAAAGAATACACGAAAATGACAAGCAATCAACTTGCTATTCGCGTTGTTGGAGAGAAATTTCGTAATGCTCGCTGAAACTGATTTGCGACGTATTTGCATACACAGCTCCAAACGAGCTTCCGGTTTCACTTTCGGGAATGTACCACTAAATTTTGCGGAGAACTGAGAGAATACAAACAATAGCCAGAAAAATGTATAGGACCCTGCAAGTGACAACGCTTTTGCCACGTCGTTGAAACCCTGCCTGATAAAACCATTTTCCTCCTAAATGCAGAAGAAAGTTGGCTAGGTATGGTATGGTATGGTATGATGAACTTTATTTAATGTCCTGAAGATCAACCCTCAGGTTGACGCAGGCGGCTCCCACGTCGGGACAGTAAGGTTTAACCTTACCGCCGTATCATGGGCCTTCTGGACGGCCTGTACTTGATCAAAAAGACCTCCACTGTGTAGGACTCGCTGCCACCAGTCTCTCTCCTTGTCACAGTCTGTGAAAGTCACAGGACACTGCCAAAGCATGTGATCCAGAGTAATGATGCCATTACACTTCTCGCAATTGATTGGTATCTCTCTTTCAGGATATATCTTGTTAATAAAGTTTGGACTTGGATAAGTTCCTGTTTGCAACAATCTCAGAGTCACCGCTTGAGCTCTATTGAGCTTAGCGTGTGGCACTGGGAATTCCCTTCTGTTGATGTAATAATGCCTCGTGATTTCATTATATGTTAGTAATTGGTCCCTGTTCTCCTCCTGTATATTATTAAGGTCCTGGTCGCGTAGTGCACGGATAGTAAGTCCTCGTGCAGCTGCGTTAGCCATCTCGTTTAAATTCTTCCGAGATGGATCGACAGACCCCATGTGCGCAGGAAACCAGCGGATTTCGATCTCTTGGCTGTCCAACTCACCGATCAGCTGGGCAGCCCTTTTGGTTACAAAGCCATTGGTAAAGTGTCTAATAGCCATCTTAGAGTCACTGTAAATCTTCGTCCACTTATTATTCCTTAAAGCCAATGCTATCGCTACTTGTTCCGCGACTGTCGTGTCTTTAGTCATGATTGTAATAGCATCCCGAGGGAGACCATCAGCATCTACTACTACTGCCGTAAAGGCTTTCTTTCCTCTGACCCACGCAGCATCTACAAATGCCGCATGTTCTCTGTCGTGTTCTATCTCTTGCAGGAGAGCTTTGGCCCTTGCCTTTCGTCTTTCCAGGTTGTGCACCGGGTGCATATTTCTGGGGAAAGGAGTCGTCTTGATTACATTTCTTATGCTATCTTTTAGTTCTACTGTGCCTTCACCTGAAATTTTGGATTCGGTTGGGCACCATCCTACCTCTTCTAGTATTGCTCTACCTGGCCTTGTTCCAGAGAGCCTCTCTCTGTGGGCAATTTGCTGAGCTTCAATTATCTCGGCTATTGTGTTGTGGAGCCCGAGTTTCATTAATTTGTTATCCGGAGTGTTAATCGGTAACCCCACTGTTGTTTTGACTAGCCTTTTAATTAATCTGTTCAACTTGCTTATCTCTGTCTGTGTCCAAGTGAGCATCCCAGCTACATATGAGAAGTGACACAAGGCGAAAGCGTGGACCAGTCTCATGGCGCTCTCCTCTCCCAGCCCTCTGTGTCTGTTAGTGATTCTCCTTAGCAGTCTTATTACCTCCACAGTCTTGCTTGTGATGTGTCGTATTGTTCTTCCATTTGCCCCGTTTGCCTCCAGGAATAACCCTAAGACTCTAATGGATTCTACTTGCTTAATAGATTCGCCTGCCTTCGTGGTCAGTAATAACCTGGGTTCTTCCTCGGGAACGTATCCCCTCGGTTTTCTACCCCTTCTTCTGTTCTTGAGTACAAGGAGTTCAGACTTATTAGCAGAGCATTTGAGTCCCATGCCTTCTAAAATAGACTCTACCTCATAAATGCTCTTCTGAAGTCTGCTTTCCACATGTCCCATACTTCCTTCAGCGGTCCATATAGTCACATCGTCTGCATAAATGGTAAAGTGAATGCCCTCTATCCCTTTTAGTCCCTTTGCCACTTTTGACATGGCCAGGTTGAAAAGCATAGGTGACAAGACCGACCCTTGTGGCGTCCCTCTGTCACCGAGATCCATCTTCTTTGATTTAATATCCCCGAATCTAAGGTGAGCTGAACGATTGCCAAGAAAGGTTTTGACCACTTCGTAGAGTTTTCTCCCCAATCCCAGTTCGGAAATCACTTCAAGTATTGCTCTATGCTTAATTCTGTCAAAAGCTTTTTCGACATCCAACTCCAAGAGAGCTCGAGTGTTTTTTGGTTTAGCTAATAGCAGTTGATGTTTGATTAACAACATGGCATCTTGTGTGGACAAGCCTGATCTGAAACCAATCAGATTGTACGGTAGGATGTCATTGTCCTCCACATATTTCGTTAACCTGTTCAGTATGACATGCTCCATTGTCTTCCCTAGACATGATGTTAACGAAATTGGCCTCAGATTATCCAAGTTGAGTTGCTTGCCCGGCTTTGGTATTAAGATAGTACTGGCCGTCCTCCATTCTTCTGGATATACCCCATTTTTCCATAGGTCATTAATGTATGTGGTCAGATATTTTATTGAATCGTGGTCCAAATTCTTAAGCAATCTGTTAGAGATGCCATCCGGGCCAGCTGCTGACCTACTATTCAGATCATACAGTGCCGTGCGTACCTCACTTTCGGTGAATTCCTGATCCATATATTTGCATTCTACCCCTAAGTAATCGGGATAACTCACATCCTGATCTTCTTTCCTGAGAGGCAAGTATTTAGTAGCCAATCGCTCCATTATGCTCTCTGCGCTTGCAGTCTGACTCTCCTGGTGTACCAGTTTCGCCACTGCCGTACGTCTATTCGATTTAGTGCCTTTTTCGTTGAGCAGATGCCTGAGCAGACTCCAATTGCCTCCACGTTTTATCCTTCCGTCTAGACATTTACACACCTCATCCCATTTTTGTTTTTGCAAATATCGTGCGTGTTCCTCTATACTCTTATTGAGCTGAGCAATTCGTTTTCTAAGTCTCCTGTTTAGGCGTTGTGATTTCCATCTTTGTAAAATCGATTGCTTGGCTTCGATCAAATGCGCCAATCTACTATCAATTTCTTCAACCTCTTCCTCTGTCTCTATAGCCTTAGTTGCTGCATTCAAGTCGTCCCTAAGCTGACCCACCCACTCTTGTAGTGTGATGCGCCCCTTTCTATCTGTGTCTGCTCTGTCTTTTCTGATTTTTCTAAAGTGCTCCCAGTCTATGTAAGTGAAATGCTTTACCTCCCCCCCTGTCGTTTCGACCATTATGTGTAGTATGTAATGGTCGCTTCCTAGGTCCGTACCAGAGTTGATCCAGTCTGCCCTGGGTAAGTTATAAGTGAAGGATAAGTCCGGGGTAGTGTCCCTACACGTGGAACTGCCACACCTGGTAGGAAAGGGTGGGTCCGTGATAAGAGAAAGGCCTAAATCTGTGGCGAGATGCCAGATTCCTTCCCCTTTTTTACTACTCCAGCGGTAACCCCAAGATTGGTGTGGGGCGTTGAAGTCCCCTCCTATTATGAGTGGCGCAGTTTTGGCTACCCTCATGGCCTTATTAAAAATTGCTCTGAAGCTCTGTCTCATCTCTCTGGGACTGCTATATATGTTGAGGCAGAACAAGCTTTGCGCTTTACCTCTGTGCCTTTTTAGGACCATTTCTATCAATATGTATTCCATTTTACTCGCCCCTAATTTTAGATCGTGCTCTATGTAGGGAATTTTCTTGTCAATTAGGGTGGCAATTCCTCTGCCTGGTTCTTTGCCTTTGCAGACCGAGTTGAAGCCGGACAGCCCGATCTCCTCCGCTAGAGTTTCCTGCAACATTATTAATTTCGGCCTATTTTCAACCGTTTTGATTACCTGTGCTAGTGACGCTCTTTTTTGCTGAAATCCTCTGCAGTTCCACTGCCACACACTAAGTCTATTTCTATTATCCATTATTATTGTCGCTGCCCCCTGACTTGCTACCCCCTGTCACTGTTCGCTTGACTGTACCACCTACCGCTCCTGGGGGTATTCTAGCGCTTTCTGCTTCCAAGGGCAGATATTCTTCATCCTCTCCTTGGGCCTCTAGCCTTTTCAACCTTTTCTCGGCTATTAACTTCCACTTCCATGTTTTATCCACCTTAAGGTTAACGCTGTCTACCGTGTCCTTTAGGTCCCTAATCGCATTCCTAATCTCTGCCAGAACCGAGTACATCGATTCTGCCTCCGGAACTACAGCTCTCTTTTTGGGCGCCGGTGTGTCTTCTTCCTGGCTGTTACTTCTACACACCGGCTTAGCTATTGCCACACTGCCGCTTTCTGTCCTCAACCCTTTTTTCATTTCCTGAATCTGCTGCTTAAGTTCTTCATTTGCTTTCTTTAGTGATATAACCTCTCTGATCAGCTGTTCTACTCTGGCATCATTACTTTGTTCCTGCGAGGCTAGCGCATCTGTGACTTTCACAGTACCTTTGACTTTCTCGGCCCAGGTCGCTCCTGGCTCCTTTTTCTTGTTTGTCTTCAGCTCCTGCTCCTTGAAGCGCACCTGCGCCTCCCGAGACCTGGAACGGTTTCGTCCCCTCGATGTTGAGCGCTGTCTTGATCTTGATGTGCTTCTGGAGCGTGAGCGCCTTCCGGCGCCTGGAGGGGTTGCCTTTGTCGGTTGGGCCGATTCCATCTCGGTCTCCACTTTGGAGCGTTGTCTTCTTCTTATTCTTACTACATATGGTATTTGGTACCGCTGCTTGCAAGCCCTGTCACCTGTGGGGTGATCTTCACCGCAGAACCTGCATTTGGGAGAGCAGATATGAGCCTCACCTGGGTCTTGCATACCACATCCCCTGCACTGCACAACATCAGGTGTTGGACAAACGTCTGATCTGTGTCCGATTCTTCCACATGCGTAACATACGTCAAATTGCTTCCTGTACAGATAGCACCTCACGAGGGTTGACCCATATTTGATGAAGTTGGGCACCCTGAATCCGTCGAAAAGCACAATAACCGATCCCGTAGCTTTGATACGTTGTGCAGCCAACGCCGTTGGGTTGTATTCATGCACAATCTTTTTCGTGATCACACTCTGACTGTCATTGAGGTTCACTCTTCTAATAACCCCCTTGCACGTAGAGTGGGGGGCTGTTTCATAAGCACTCACTTCATATTCTGCCTCCATGATCGTAATGGACTTGATTCTCACATACCTTTCAGCATGAGAGGAGTCCGGTGTACTAACCACCACAATATTCTGTGTGAAGTTGGGGCAGACGATGTCTTCCTTCGCTTGGTCTGCTGTAAGCCCGGCTGCCTCGACGACCGCTTCTCCGATAGCTGTGCTGACCTTGTTCAGGTTGAGGCCTCCTCGAGGCCTAACGATGATTTTCCTGTGCTCCTCCGGCAGTTGCGGCATTCTTGACGCCTTCACAATCCGGCGTTTGAGCTTGTCGGCCCCGGCAGCACCTTTGTTGGCGATCTCCTTTCCTTGTGATTCTTGGATCAAATTGGCGGCTCCACCAGCTCCCCAGGTCTTTTTCGCAGATCGCGATCTTCGGTTGGTGACCACCTGCCAACCCATTCTTTCCTCGCCGTCTTCCGTCTCCGAGGAGAGTTCGTCATCCATGCGCATATCGGCCATGCCGGCTTGGCGGGCTCGCTAGACCTACGTGGCGTTAGGCCCAGCGTGGCGCCCACTTGCGATGCACAGAAAAGAGGCTATAGAAGTCCAAAAAATGCTGGCCGACCTTGTCCAAAGGTGTCCACCGATTCGGGTTAACCTCACGAATCCGATGATGAGCTTCAATGCGTGGTCCTGCCAAAAGTGCCGGCAGAATCATTCAAAAAGACGGAGCCGATGCGGGGCACGTCCGCTTTCTTCAGCTTCTTCTTACATTACATTACATTACATTACATTACATCAGAATACGTGAAGAGTGGGCGCCTACAGACAACTTTTTCTTGGTAAACTTGTGTGCCGAAAACGCGCAACCGTAAGTTTTCTAGGGTCGCAAACCACGGCCGCTGAAAAAAAAAGAAAAGAAGAGAGAGAGAGAGAGGAAAAAATTGGCAGTGGCTTAGCTCGGCTATGCCAGGATATACGTAGCGAAAGCTAAGGCATAGCATAGTTAGCCTTGGTTAATCTTGATTGCAAGTCCAGGTTAGTCTAGTTGTCCAGCTCTGTTGCGGCGCTGAGCCAGTGGTTCGGAGCGCTGTTCGTCTGTTTCCTGGGCGATTAGTTTCCTCTTCATCTCGTTCCGATGTCGATTCCAGGCCTCCTCCTGCTTATCAGAATTGTCGCCGTCCATATTGCCGCCTCACCTGTTGTTGCGGCGCACGCGAGCTCTCCTTTACAATCCTCCGACATGTTATCAGGCATGCGACGCAGCTGGCGAAGCGAGCGGAGGCGAACGCAACGACGAGGAACGCGGTGTGACGTCATACCAAACGGCGGCGGCGGAAAGGCGTAGCGCTGCGCAGCGGCGGAACACCTGTGCCTCGGTGCTACTAATGGCGCATGCGCAGTGGTGACTAGGGAGCGAAAGAGAGAGAGAGAAATATCCACGGCGAGGGGCGCGTTGTTACGTCATGTTAAAAGCACTTCCTGTTGGGCTAGTTGGTAGCTGTTCATTGGCCCTGTCCCGTTCTCTTCTCTTGTGAGTGTCCGTTTATTTGGCGTCATTATATTTTATAATGAAGTGACGTCATGTGCCTCCTCGGAGCACCTCCACGGCGAAATCGCAAGTTCGCGGCCAGTAAAGCTTTCGCTTTAAAGAAGAAGAAAAAGCGGGTAAAAGTGCTGCCTGTCATGAGCATCGAAAACGGTGTCATCTGTCGCGGCGCCACCAGCTGGGACAGTTTGTCTGGAATCGGCATAGATGATGCGTCAGGGAACGCGCTTGTAACGCCACCGCCCGACGAGTCCTATTCCCCTGAGCTAGCGCCGTTCGGCCCAGCCAAGCGGCCGAGAATACAACTACGGCTGTCACGTTCGCTCCCACTGCAGCCCGCTTGACGGGGTAGATCGCACGTTCTTTTATTTATTTTTTTTTATCCAGCGGTCGTGCACAAACACAGTGCTGTCATTACGCCAATAAATGGGTCCGTACGAAATGTTACAAGCGCTGCGCATACCGCTGTGCATTGTTGCCTTCGTTTACTAGATTTCATGATCTGCCCCTCATCTGCACGCGCACTGCCACGGCATTCTAACTATGCGATAAGTACGCGTTTACGTAATTACATCGTTATTTCTAAGTTACGAGCGTAAGAGCTTGGAGTCACTCACCGCTGTTTCTTCTACCTCCAGGGCTGTCCTTCTTCCAGATGCTGTCTCAGCTGTACGACCTGAACCGGTGCCGAACGCCGCAGGGTCTTCCGGGCACCTGCGGCGACATCACACGCTGCATCTACCTGCTGCTGGACTTTTCGAGGCTTCGGCAGTCCATCTGCTTCCAGAACCTGGTCTTCCCTGGAGTCTGCTGCCCAGGAAGGGTCTGCCTGTTTCTTTCTTTTCTTTATTTTTTTTTCACTTGCGTGCGACATACCCTCGTGGCTGCGCTGTCTTACAAAACGTGCGGATAGTTTGACAGTCGCCTTTGTAATTATGATGCTGGCGATGAGAAGTTCTGAGAAGGAGGCGCGAAGTGAGGTAAAAGTGAAACAAGTCCCGATGCAGTGCGAAATATATACAGGAGCCTATACACATCACAGATGAAAGCCATACACAGCACACCGAGTCCCCAAGCGCTGTAGTGCGTGCGAACTTTTTATGTAGTCTGGCATGTAGAGGCGCGCATACGAGAAAGATACAGAGATCAGGAAATGCGCGCTTACATGGATACTCGTACTCGTACATGCATACATGCATACTCGTACAAATGGTAGTGGGTGTCGAAAAAAAAAAATTCCACATCTTGTTGTTGTAATCGCACCGCTGGTACGAGTTGTTGGGAACTCGGCGCTGACGCCCGTTGTTGCACCTGGGTCGCAAGCCCCAAGGGTAGCGTTGGCCTGGCGGCCTGGGGTACAACTGGAAGCATCCGAAGGTCCCGGCAAAGCATGAGTCGACTGGTAACAACAAAACAACTTGTTTATTCTAACATCGCAAAGAGTTGGCGGTCAGGTCGACCGAAGTAGAGAGACGGGAGTGCACTTTACTCAACAGAAGAAATCGGAGCCCCCTTTGGCGTCCGGGGGCAGCTGCTTTTATACTCTCGCAGTTGAGGGCAAGAAGGAACCCCTCTATAGACGAGCACGTGACTGTACCGCTCGGGCACAATGGGATAAGGTGGCGCAGCGTCGTGTCGGCGCCACTCGGGCACAATGGGAAGAGAAGGTGGAGCAGCCGTCGTGTCGGCGCCGCTCGGACCCCCTCGCTTCACAGTTGTTGGGAGCTCCTCTCCCCGGCTGCCGCGCTTCGACAAGCGTGGGCACCAATATGCACATACACTCACACACGCACATGAAGACACGTGGCATTGGAACATGCCTGGACGCGCCTGGCAGGGAGGCGTAGCGGCGGCGCCGAACGGGCCAAAATGTCTGCCGCTTTGAACGAAGCCCTGGCGTCTGTTGCATCCTCGCCGGCTTTACCGCGCGTCGTAGGCGAAACGTAACATTGTCAAATAGGAATATTTTTAAAAAGTTCTCTCAGAATATCGAGCTGATTATGGAATATATTCCCGTGTCTAAACTATTGCGAAAAGTAAAGGTCGTGTTGAGTCCGCTTGTTAAGCACAACATTAGAGATTTAAAAAATGAAAAGGCCAATTCAATTATCTGATATATCCTCGTAGTTGAAATCGCCATTGGACATCCGCTTAAAACTGAGGAGCTTGTGAGTGAGAAGCAACTGCTATCACTTATACGGCGCGTGCCATGTAAGTGACAGTAGTGAAACAAGGAATTGGGACAGCACCATATACGTTGTTTTAAACCGATGTAAATATGGTGATACTCATTAGATAATAAATTGCTTTGCCTAAATTCAGACAACAAATTTGTATATAGCCTGCCTAAATAACGAGGCCACAAGGCATTGTTGTTGAATGAATGGGAATTGTTGAGGCATAATTCATCAGCTCCATGCGCTCGCTCACGAACTACTGCCTCTATAAAACCGCGGCTCTTCTACAACATAATCACTCGGAACAGTTTGAACTTGCATAATTCTCGCCCGCTTCAAACGATAATGAGTGTTTCTATCTTTTGTGTTCGAACCAGAACGAATATTCGACAATTTCGAAAAGTGAAGCAACTCTCTCATCGAATACGAATTGAATAGCAAGGACTGCTCATTTAGTATTCAAATTTTCGAGTCATCGCCCCCCCCCCTCCCTGCTAATTTAAAAGGTGAAATCGGGCTTCACTATACGCAGCGCCACCAAGTGCTGTGCGCAGTACTTTCCCTTTCAGTAAATATTGCATGCCAATGCGGCACCTATATAGTATACGTTGAGTATGTATGCGTCCTAAAAAGACATTCAAGCGCGTTGAAATCCTTCCGCTGTGCTGCTTCCGGTAAGTACGGTTGTGATAGCTGTTGACACAATAAATGTAACCTTTAGCCATTTTAGAATGGCATAATACTAATTAATTTCTGATTACAGACGTAGTTGCTGTTGCGATTACGGCTCTCAAGAAAGGTAATGCTTCGCTCTTCGTTTGTAGGCTACTATGACAATGATTTTGGGGGTTGTCACATTGCAATATTAGCACAAGCATCATGTTTAAATGTTAGAGAAAAAAACGGACTGTGGCCATAGCTGTCAAAGCGCTCATTGAAGCGCTTCTTCAAATTCGCTTTGCCTAATTCTGACCGTCCGTACCGTCCCGCCCCCACGCAGCTAGTTCCAACCACCACGACGACGCCAGCGGCCAATACGAGGCCGACGGCTACCACGACCAGCTCTCCTCTCTCGGGCGGCGTCTCCGCGGGGAGCGACTTCTCCACGCCGCAGACGCCAGCGTCTCTCGAGGAGCCGTTCACGGAGTCAAACTTCATCGCGGTCTCCGTGGTCGAAGGTTCCAACAAGTCGTCGACGACCGCGGCGTCAAGCGCCTGGACCACGTCGTACCCGGTCGGGACGGCGACCACGCGTAGGCCGCGGCCGACCTCCACCCGGAGAGCCCAGTCGAGGCCGCCCTCCACGTTCACCGTGTCGCAGGTGGTGACGAGCCCCGTCATCGTTACCACGGTCACTAGCAGGCCCACCACAATGGTCTTCATCGACCACATCGCACAGGTACTGTTTCTTTTTTGGTTCTTCCAGATCAAAACTCGGTAAATTTCTTTTCGCCCTTAACGCACCAAAAGCCACTATTACCGTGAGATGAGGCTTGGTAAACCAGCAAATACGCAAATACGAAAGGTTCGGGGCGACACAACCTTGATGTTCACCCACCAGCTCGCTAAGACGCCATTGATCCTGACCTTGTCTGTTAAGGTCTAGTTCATTTTTATCGATAAAAATGGACTACGCTATATTCTAGAAGGGCCAAAGAGGGAATTTAGCAAGCTTCGAGTAGTCTTGCTGAGCCACAATGGTCTAAATAAGAACGTACATCTCAGATCTGAAGGAAGCACCCTGGACATCTCGAAGACTGCACGATCAGTTCAGAGACACCCGAATTTATGGCACTACACGCGCTTTCAATTTTTCAGCTCTGCCTCGTGATGTCCGTCTGTGGAACGCTCTCGCGGACAACACTGCTTCCCAATCCAACCATGCCACATTTCGCAGTTGACTGGTCGAACACTTTGTCGCCTGAACTCTCTAGTCCTTTTGTGTCTTCATTATTCTGTGTGCCTGTATTCTTTCCCCGTAGCTTTGTTATACGAACGACGACGGGCCGACACGTTCGTTGCAAACAATCCGTTTGTTATTGCACGCCGCGACTCTTCACCTACGCTCTCCACATGCTGTCCGTTCGCGCAGACCACACGCAACACGCACACTTCGCGCCAACCACGTCGGCCTTCCTCTGTCGCCGCTGCACTCGCACCAACTGGTCATTCCCGTGGTAACTATACACTCAACCGCGCGCGCGGCCTTCCAGAGCTGCGTCTCGCTTCGCCTCACCTGAAGCTCTCGGTCCTCTTACGCCGCCACTTTCTCTTCACAGCTCTCTGTATCGATATCGAGTACCTTGTCGATTTGTAGTACATATAAATTCCGCGCGTGTCTTATGTCCATTACTTATTTTTCCGAACAAATCACGTGCGAGTTGAGACATTTTTTTCGTAATCTGTGAACCTGTAGCCTATCATCAATGACAGGGTTCATTGTCGTCTGTCTTTTCTCTTTTTTTCTGTCTTTTTCATTTTGCATTGCGGTGGTTCATCAGCTGATCTGTCTCCTCGCGTTTGTATGGTTACCTTGAAATTACCAATGATCTTCATGTAATATATACACGTTTCATTCTGCAGTTCCATTTAATTTTTGTATAGACTTTTGACGTCGCGTGCTACTGCATTGCACGAAAAGTGCTTTTGTTGCACTGATGCCTTTTTAATTGTTTTGAATAACGCTTATCTTATGTTTCTTTAACTGTAATCCCCCCTTAATGCGTACCGAAAGGCATGTCAGGTATTCTTTAATAATATATATATATATATATATATATATATATATATATATATATATATATATATATATATATACGCACTTTGAAATCCGTGACGTCAGATTGTCGTACCGACGCGATATTCCAACACGAAACTTTAATCTTCACTTATATTTCTAATAAACAACATATTACCACGGAATTAATCAAAATAGAGTATTGAAAAATGCTTTATCATACTCAACTTATTTAGCGGTTGTGCATAGTGTCCCTTAAAGTTTTGACAACACCCCCATCCTACGCGGCTAAGATTGAATCATTGATGGAGACAAGTGAAGCTTTGTTTTTTGTGACTTCTTGTGGCAAGTAAGGATGATGATAGCTGCGGCAAACTGCACGAATGCTGCACAAAACTATAAACAGACGACGAGAAATTTTATTAAGTAAACTTTGATAGCTATCACTGTCTAACTCTCGCATGAGATATTTCGGCGCAAACCACGTGTTCAGAATTAGTACACAGTATTAAAGCGATTAGCTTTCTTCTGCTCTTTCACCGGTTTTTGTGGTTGATCGGTCGCCGATGGTCGGACTCGGCAAGGAAGACGTTTGTTCGTTCGTTCGTTCGTTCTGGATATTCGCTTACACTAACAATCGTCATCGATGGTTTCTGCACAATATTTTTTTTTTATTTTTCAACCACGGCTTCCCTCACAATATGCGTTGTTTGAGACCGCTATCATGTACTATCAGCGTCAGATGAAGCGTGAACAGCGGAGCGCCTGGCAGAAGCACTCTGAAAGTGTGTGCTCGCCGTCGTCCAGCCATCACCATTGACAGGCGCGCACGTCCGGTTTCACCGCCCTGTGCGATAATGGACCCCCCCCCCCCCCCCCCCCCCCGCTGTTCCCGCAATGGGATATTTTCGGTTCTTTTTCGGTTCTTCTTTACTTGAAAGCGAAAAAAAATCAAGGATCACAAGCGCTTAGATATCGCAGCAAAGGGTGAGCATCATCGCACAGTGCGGTAAAACCGGATCTGCTATGGGCATGAAATGAAACGCAAACAGCGGAGCGCGCGGCCGAGGTATAATTTTGCGTCGCATAACAGTCATCATTACAGATAGATTCGCTCATCCGGTTTGCTTGCACGATGACGCTCTCCATGTACTGGGATATTATCGCTTATGATTTCGTCGATTTCTTTTTTGTTTTCTCGCTTTCAAATAAAGAAGAACCAAAAGAGTAAATAAAATATCGCAGTATAGGGGGAATATCATCGCATCGGGTGGTGAAACCGGATGTGCGCACCTGTCAACGGCGGGGACAGAACGACGGCGCGCACTATACCTTTAGTTATGCTTCGGTCCCGCGCTCCGCTGTGTGCGTTTCGTTTGACACCGATGATACATTCCAGTCAACTTTCGCGCAGAGCGCGAGCGACCCGCTGTGGCGCAAGAAAGGCACTGATCAAGCGTCGCCGCTCGCGAAAGGCAATGTAGGCAACTATGTTGCAACAGAACTGCTTGTTGGCTTAGTAGTTGCTTGCTAAAAGACATGTTTTTTGCCGCAATTGAACACTCACAAAAGGAAGACACATAAAGACAACACAGCCGCCTGTGTTGTCTTTATGTGTCTTCCTTTTGTAAGTGTTCAATTGCGGCAAAAAACATGTCTTTCAGGCAACTATGTAGAACCCGTAGTATGCTGCCAGTTGTCGACCGTCTAACTAAGCCAGCTGGTCGTGCACTGTACGTAGCGGTAAACGGAGCTGCACAGTAAAATAAAGTAAGAAAAAAAAAAAAGAACTGCAGCCCTTTAGGTAGCGGCTGATAGCCACGGAACAAACCGGCAGGCTTAAGCGTGAAATAAGCGGCCGCGGCGGCTGCATTTCGATGGGGGCGAAATGCAAGAACGCGCCCCCTGTCCCATGCATCGGGGGCACGTTAAGTATCCCCAGGCGGTCAACATGAATCTGGAACCCCTCACTACGACGTGTCTCATAATCAAAGTGCGATTTTGGCATTTAAAACCCAAGAATTCAAGGGTGAAATAAGTTTTACTGTGTACATTATGCGCCCTGTGTTTTTCTCCCCCCCCCCCCTTTTTTTTTGACTTGGAGCACTTTCTTTTAAAAGGAAGGCCCCCAAAATTCGCTGGAGTCACGTCTTCACAGGTGGATCAGCTGCCCAGGTGGACATCATTTACAATAAAAACCAAAGCAATCCATTATTAAATTAAACTAATTGTATTAATAACCTTATTACTTACACATATTGCGGCACATGTTTGTATTGTAAAGTTGAAGGCAACATTATTCAAAGTGTCGCTCTGCATTTCTACATTTAAAAAGGGTCCTGCCATAAAAATTATTCGCGCATTTCAGCTGATCATGTACGCGGCATTGCGAAGCCTAGCTCGTGGTTCGACCGCCCCCTTCCCCTTGTGACGTAAAAGGGAGGTGTAAAACAAAGCTTCGTCATACCGCGCGATAAAGCGACCCGCCCCGCCGGTGCTGCTGTAGTGACTATGCGCCTAAGCGGGAGTTGCGCAAAACGCCAATCAGAATCAACTCGTAGAAAGAGGGAAGTGCGAAGGCAGCTTCATTTTACGCCACACACTTGCGTCAGAAAGTGGTTAGACGGATCCTAAGCCGTTTAGCGGTGTGGTACAATACTGGACGCAATCCTGCGTACAAATAGGGAACAATGCTACACTTTGCTTAATTTATTCATTCACTCATGCAGTCATTCATTTCAACCGACTGGCAATCCCATATGTTAGTATCTCATGAAGCTGCAGCGTGAAAAATAATTAATAATATTTGGGGTTTTACGTGCCAAAACCACTTTCTGATTATGAGGCACGCCGTAGTGGAGGACTCCGGAAATTTTGACCACCTGGGGTTCTTTAACGTGCACCTAAATCTAAGCACACGGGTGTTTTCGCATTTCGCCCCCATCGAAATGCGGCCGCCGTGGCCGGGATTCGATCCCGCGACCTCGTGCTCAGCAGCCCAACACCATAGCCACTGAGCAACCACGGCGGGTAGCGTGAAAAAGAAAATGAAGTAGGGAAGAAAAAGAACAAACAGTAACACTAATAATTAAAAAGAAAGCTATGTAAGTGGCTGAACATCTTGAATTCCCTTCTTTTATTTATATTTTCTTCCAATCTAGGTGCCCAGGCCTCGCCCGCCGAGGCCTCCACGGCCACCCAGGCCCCCTTCCCCGCCACCACGCCCGATGCAGTCGCCCGCGATGCCTCCTCCCTCCGCTGCCCAACTGCCGTCGGCGGGGCTGTCTGTGCCCACCCAGCTCCTGCCACCGCCGGCACCCACAAGGCGTGAGTGCCGTGAACTTCGCCGTAATTTGTCGCACTGTTTCGTGCTACGGGTGACGTGTATGACGTAGGACTGCAACATGAATTCAACGTATCGCCACTTATTGTTAGATCAGTTGGCACGTAAACTTGTTATGCTAGAAAAGACGAATAAATCATGTGCAAAATTGTGTGAACATTCACGTGTGAGCCATGAGAATTTCCTTGTCGGGTCCATTTCTTCACGTGAATTTCGTGTTTTTTTCCCCCTCCGTGATAAACTTCAATCGAAACTCATGGGTGGAACACATGTGCGTTCACTCAGAGCAACCTTATTTTCGCATGAAGGCTCGTAGACAATTTTTTATTCCTAAATATCTGCGTCAGTCTTCACATTGCCACTTCTTCTCGTAAGGCACAACGAAATGTTGAAGGTAGATTGCATGGAAAATGAATAAAATCTTATCCTTGAGAGGTTCCCCCCCCCCCCCCAAGTTGGGCAACCACGTCAAAAGAATCATAATACGCGGTAACCTTCACACTTGTCAAACTCGTGCGCGGAAATTATGCACACAAATCACCAATTGAAAATAAATGAAATTTTGGCAAGGATCATTTAATATACGCACGTGCAAGTGCTAAGCATTTCAAAGGCAGTTGCGGCAAAGCCGGCATCGGTATCACACCCACCATAACCCATGCAGACTGATGTAACTGATATTTCAGCGAAGACGCATGCGAAAAAGAATTGTTAGCATACATTAGGATCCCAAGCATCTGCTGTCCTAGATAGCAGTAGTGAGAAGAAAAAAAAGCAAACTAATAATATACGGCATTTCAAACACACTCTCCACTTCACCGCCCAGAGATTTCTATCGCCAGGAGTACCACGATCGCGAAACGTCTCGGCTCTTACGCTCCTAAATAGGAAAAGGCCTGGAGCGGGTGTACTGTGATAGAACAAGGGCTGTCGCTGGAGCCAACGTTTCGACAAGAAGAGAGAGAAGTGGTTCTTGTGGGGAAAAGAGGAAAGGCTGGCACTATCTTCCGCAACCCTTGCGGGAGCACGGCTCAGCGCCAGTGCAAGAAGACTTGTCCTCTTCAATATTACTCCTGACCCTAACACTATGTCCTTTATATCATATATATATATATATATATATATATATATATATATATATATATATATATATATATATATATATATATATATATATATATATATATATATATATGACAGTGAAGGTAAGACAGAAAGGTTAACCACAAAGTATCTCTGGATGGCTACCATGTACTGGGGAAAGGGGAAACGTGTACGCAAGATGAAGGTGCAGATGAACAACGAATACTGCGTGCGCGCTGTCAGAGTAAAATGAAATTTCTATTTCTATTCAGAGACTTGATCCATGCCTGAGAATCTTCAATTCGTCTATATATATATCATACGTTCACAAAAATATTTGTTTTGCTATTGAACAAAGCGTAAATTAACGAAGATTGTCGTTTGTAAGTGTTATTTCGTATCGGCCAGACATTTTCGCCATTAATATGCCTCGTACCTAAATTGGCTGTAATTTTGTATTGCGAACAATCCTAGCGTAAGTTCTTTTATATATTTTTTGTGTGTGTATACGGGCCAAGATTTCGCCCAGAATTGTACGAAAAAGAGCAGCAGGTTCATCGAATGTAACCAAATTGTCTCATGAGAGATGCCACGACTCTGAAATCTAACTGTTTTATAACAGCCTATATAATATATCATTGAAGAAAAGGTTGAATTATAGGTTCTGCGCAGCATGGAGGAAATGCAATGTGTGTCTTGCTTTGTTCGACCGAGAACGCGAACATGCGGAATTAGTTACCGACTGATACACTTAAGCTGTCATGTTCTCACACGTACACCAAATAAAATTCCAATTCCGCATAAGCGCCAATACACGTACGTTCAAACATCCAAGCGCTTGTACTTCGTCTACAATGGAAACGCGAACATGCTAGGGCTAAGTAGAACGCCTTCTTTTGGTTTCGCTTTCGCCAATTATTGCAAGGCCGGCATAATCTCACCTTCTATGCATAGTCGCGGGTCTGTGCCAATCTTTGGCGACCATAAAAGTGGCGGTGCGACATCGTGCTAGCGAACAATTATTCGCGAAATGTGTTTTACTTTGCGATTTCTTGTTTATATTTAATTTGTCCACGATTGTACACTCGATCATTGTCTGTCGTACCTTTTTGTTGTTTTTGCGCTTGTCTTCAAGCCTGATGGCAACATGGGACAAGTTATAATGCTGGCTTAAGAGACCATTTATAGTGTCCCTCCCACACACACTCAGTACTTACTCTCTCCCTTTTTCCTCTTCCTATTCCCCTTTCCCCTACCCCGGTGTAGGGTAGCAAACCGGGTGCTCGTCTGGTTGACCTCCCCGTCTTTCCTGTCCTTGCTCTCTCTCTCTCTCGCTCTCTCTCTCTCTGTCTTATAATACGTAGGCCCATACTGAATTAACTTATAAGTGTCTTGAACCATTCTGAACGAGCACTTTGCACCGAGTCCTGTTGGCATTTGCGCATATGGAACATGTTATCAGAGTTATGCGTGAATTGGTGCGCAGATCAAATGGGCAGAGAATTATTTGACACCACCAAAACATCACCGATAACAGTAATCAGCCCACTAGTTTTGGGACCTAGAAAGAAAGGTCAGCTATCATAGTTACACGAGGAAAACGTTTTGCGGTAATACATGAAGGATTACAAGGAGGTAAACATTTTGTCCTTTACAGGTTGTGGTCACGCTGGTCGGGATTCCAGAATCGTCGGCGGACACGAAGCCTCGCCTGGCCAGTGGCCTTGGATGGTAACAATAAGTTTTTCAGCTTTAAAGCTCTAATGACGCAATTAATACTATAGTCATTACAGAAAAGTGGCACAAACTTGTTCGCTAGCATGAAACTTGGACATCTCGGACACATGGCACGTTGCGACAATCTCCCATCGAGACTTTCGCGCTAGTGAAGTGACAAGCTATACTGTGTTTGCCGCATTTGCAGTTTTATGCAAGTGTTAAACGGCCGGTTGCTTTCACACTCTACATTCTTTTCGGATATGACAAAATCTTATCGTTTCACAACGTTCGCAATAATGGTGATTGATGTTTAATAAAATATGAATGGCTCATAGGCCTATTAAGGGCAGTGAAGTTGGGGAATCAGGAGTTGTGAACAGGGCCAGCCACGAAGGAATGCTCCACCACACGGTTACAGCATGCGGACAACGCCCGACTCCGCAGCAAAGGCGTACTGCAACCCTCGCAAGACACCGCCAACATCCGATAAAGGGATGCTACACTCCTCGAGGCTGAATGGCCACTTGAACGCGATACTTTCGTCATAGGGCTGCGTAATTGGGACGCTGCCACATCAAGTGTCTGATGGTTGCGGCACAGTGAACTCAGCTCTTACCCAAACATACACGTCCCGGCAGCGTCGCGGTCATTTCAGCGTCCGCCATTCTGGACTGCCGCAGCGCCGACTAGAGGCCGTGAGAGTTGCGCAAAGCTTAACTAGAAATTGGTTAAGACCAGTTCATCAAACCTAATACCATAAAGCTATAACACCAAAAGAAAACAATAAAACTTGTTTACATTCATTTCTGGCCTCGGAGCGCACGTGTGTAAAAAAAAAATAAACTGAGTAAGACCAATCAGTGTGACAAATAATTAATCAGTAATTGATTTCCTGGGCAACCCACAGTGTAAAATCCCTACAGAGTATTCAAAACTAAACCATGAGCTTTGCGTTAAGTTTCCAGCGCTTAAGTATCTCGAGGTATGAAATTCGGCGTATCGAAAACGATACGTTGGGCTTTGTGAGGTAATGAACTTTTATATTTTCTGTTATCCCTTTTTATATTGCGCGTTAATTACTGATGATGTACTGATGTAACCTTTGGGTAGCCTATTCTTCCTTTTGTTCATCTCCGTGAACGAGCGACAACTGAATGCGCCGTCGTTTTCAGGCTGCCATATTCCTCGAAGGTCGGCGCGGACGAGAATTCTGGTGCGGCGGGGCACTCATCAACGAACGATACGTGCTCACAGCCGCCCACTGCCTTTCCCATCCATCGGGTTTCAGGTACGGTTGTTTCCCCGCTTTATTTTAGGGCGTTTGTTTCTCAAAGAAATAGAGTAGTCATTTACAGGCGACAAGAAGAACCACTGCAGAATCTCGCCTGGTCAAATTTGAACGGTCAAACTGTTACCTCCAATTTTTTTTTTTTTTGTTATGTACATCACCATAATCAACAGCATCTCCAATTACCCCTGTCTTGCGCCAGCTGACCCCGTGTTGCACCTTCAAGGTCCTGATTTTAAGGCATCACCAAATCTTCTGCCGACCTCGACTGCACTTAAATTTCCGCCCCTTCGGAACCATTCTGTAATTCTAATGGACCATCGGTTCTGTGTCCCGTGCATTACATGGCCTGCTTAATTCCATTTCTTCATCTTAAATTAAACTAAGATATCTGCGACGCCTGTTTTCTCTCTTATCTTCACCGCTGTGTATACCAAGGTATGCAAGATATGCAGGGTATACAGGATGTTTCTTTTCTTTTTTAATCATACAGGTCATCTTATAGAAAGTAATGAGCACTACGAACTTGGAGCTTTTACATACGAGGTTCTAAGCGCGGTGGATATACTTTGCCACTAGTAACGTGAGCCTCAGACGACTAATTTACAAAAATTGAACAAATAAATTTTCTTATTCGGGCCTTAATTATCTGGGAGTTGCTTTCTAAATGGCTCATTAGGAGGCAGTGACATCTTCAGGCAGAACCGCCTTTTAAACAGTCTTGAAAATTGCACCCACTTCGAGATGTTCATCACCAAATTCCAAAGCTCAAGCGAGGCAATATGGAGACTGAGCGTGTCCCGCTGTGCGTGAGACGGCAACGCCTCGCGTAAAGGAGCATGGCCGTGGTGAAGTTTGAATGATAGCATGTACGCGGAAAATCCTATATTGCCTATAAAAAAATACTACCTATATTCACCGTTGAAGTTCGATAATAAATGTCTCGAATTAGGTGGGACCTTCAACACTTTTAAAAAGTGTGAGAGTGCATTAAGATGTGACTGTTTTCAAATCCGCCATTTAAACAACATGCACCTAAGACACGTACTGTTAAAAGAGATTAGCAATATTTTTTAATTATTCTTCTGAAGCTTACGTTATTAACTGAAAATGATCTCCACGTCGCCTAGGAACTCCTCTGCAAAACCGCTACGTTCACAGCGCGTAGAGCATCTTAATTTGGCCGGCAACTGGATCACCGGATTGCGACAGGATCATTCCGGACTCACTCTTGGGTTTCGCCAAGGACGTGCAGCGCCTAGGATCACTCTGAATACACCTCCTCCTTCCCCCTTCCTTCTCCACATAATAGGTCTTCGAGCCATCCCTTAATAAAAGCATTTTCATCATCATCCCCATTAAAAATCTATTGTAAAAAAAAAAGCACCCTGTACATATTTTTTTCATGTGGAACACTTTATGTTAATCGAAACTGGCAAATCTGGGCCACTGTCGTTTCTACAGGTAGGCTACGCAGCTAGGTGCAGATTGTAAACAAGATAAAATCGAAAATAATATCGCTAATTACCGAAAACGTGTCATTATACTCATTTTATAGGGTACATGTAATAGCGACATTGTAGCAAAGCAACATGAAAATCTCAAGTCTACTTAGCAGAAGTTCTAAGATTAGCACCACTTTCGAGATATCCGACCTTAAAACACATTACAAACTACATTGGTGCATAGTTTAACAGTTTCCCAAAAGCGTGCCTCTAACAGTTTGAAATCACCCGCCGTGGTTGCTTAGAGGCTATGGTGTTGGGCTGCTCAGCACGAGGTCATGGGATCGAATCCCAGCGACCGCATTTCGATGGGGGGCGAAGTGCGAAAACAGACGTGTACTTAGATTTAGGTAAACATTAAAGAACCCCAGTTGGTCCAAATTTACGGAGTCTCCCACGGCGTGCCTCGTAACTATAAAATGGTTTGGGCATGTAAAATACTATAATTTCACTTAACAGTTTGAAATCATCTTAACTGGAAGGACGAGGGATCTTTTACAATTTTTGGGACGATATCTCGAAAGGGGGACAAGCCTGCTAAGCGGACTTCAATACTCTTCGGCTCGAATTTTGTAATTACTACATGTGCCCTAAAGTGAGCAATTGAAAACTTAATTAGCAAGCTTCGAGTATTAACAAAATTAACGACGAAAATTTTCTTGCTACTAATGTCCGTCTAACGACGTAGCTTGCTTGCAAAAGCTGCAGGGGCCTTTACCCCATGGATGATATGTCCAGAAATTGATGACTTTGCCCCTTCGGCTATATGTCTAACTTCACTGCGGTGCACCAGCGTAACTCAATGGGCAGCATTTTCAAATAAAGACATTTGAAGAAGGCCGCCCGAATTTCCACAACTTTCACTTGGCAACTCTTGGTTTCTCCCGGGAGGACGTTCTTGGTTTTTCCCCGCTGTGCGATTCCTCGCCTAGAGAGCTCACTGATTCTTCATACCCTAAGGAAGGCCTGGCATGCAGCCACGGACCGTCTGTTTCCGTGGTGTAGCGGTTATCACGTGCGCCTCACACGCGCAAGGTCCCCGGTTCGATCCCGGGCGGAAACATTTTTTTTTTCTCATTTCGTTTTTTTTTTTTTGAGGAACCTCTACATATATGCTCACACACAAAATAAACGGGGTTGAACATAATATATTCTTGACAGAAGTTCTTTTTCTGTCAAGGCGAGAAGAATATTCGTGCAGAGTAATATTGTATTATTATTATTTTTTTGTAATATCAGCACACCAGGGAGGCTATGACAGACAAGAATAATCTTACTTATCTGTCTGCCCAACCTTATTATGAAAAGTTAGAAGGTTTCATAATCGTGATGAGTGGAAGTGAAAAAAAAATAATTTGCCTCAAGAAATGAAGTTATATTGCTCTCGAAAACGTAAAAATACGTCCCTAAGCTTCTACGGTATTTGCAGTGCCGTTCATTAAAAATTTACTTGCGGCGCAAGCAAGAAAGAGACAGACCCGGAGATGTTCCAGAGACAGAAAGAGATGTTCCTTGCCATCGCCCCTCAAAGATAACAAAAATGAAAGACGGAAGCCGAGCGCAAGCTCGGAAACCTATGTGATTCTAAATTACGAGCAGGGTAATTTATATACATAAATATATATATATATATATATATATATATATATATATATATATATATATATATATATATATATATATATATATATATACATAAATATATATATATATATACGATGAGAGAATCTCTCGGCCCCTGCTGCAGCAGGCTCTGCGCACCGTGTCATTAGTCATATAGTTTAACTGAACTTTATGTAGCAGCTTTACTACGGCACTATACACCAGTGTTTTTACAGAAGGCCATCGCACAATCATTAGAACATACTAACATGTTTACCATTATCATTCGCAGAATTCTTTAGTACAGCTTATGCAGGTATCTCCTCCTCAAGTATATGCAAAATAACCTTATACTAGATATTAATTTTTTAACACTGTAAAGTATTTACAGTATATATATATATATATATATATATATATATATATATATATATATATATATATATATATATATATATATATATATATATATATATATATATATACATATATATATATATATATATATATATATATATATATATATATATATGGAGAGAGAGAGAGAGGAGGGAGGAAGGGAGAGGGAGAGAAGTTGGGCCACAACTCGGTATGTCCAACTGGATATGAGCCACTCAATCCCCCAGAATTGATTTGGCGCTGCGACGCAAGGAGTATACAGCCTTACAAGTTTTAAAGCGAAGTTCTTTCTTATTTTTTCTTTTTTCCCCCGCTTCCACGGACTTCGGTGTTCGGCGGCGTTTCCTCGCCTAGTAGGCATCGCATCGCTTCGGAAGACCTCATTAGCGCAACGTGCCATGTATCGGTTTGCGAAATGGATGAATCAGGGTGCGCGCGTATCGGCAACAAACTCTCTGACCTTGGACGGCCTCGAATTTAACCTTGGCTCAGACTAGGCAAAGAAGTGCTCCGGACTAAAATAAGATTTAAGAAAATCTAGTAGAAAAGGAGCACCTTTCTCGTGCCTTTCATTCGTCCGCTGCGCGCGGTAAAGCTGTCACTCCAATTGCTCGGCGTCTTCTTTTCCTGTCACGACAAACGATCTTTGACGTGTGCTTTAAATATCGTTGACCACATTAAAAAAAAGGAGAATGGGTCATGGGAATAACGACGCAAACAATCAACATAATGTCTCTATGTGCCATGTGGAAGGAACTGCCCTGTAAGCGTTTTGCAACAAGGCCCTTTATGACGGCTTAAGCGTGTAGAGTCAACTAAGAGTACCAATGTTTTCAGCGATGGAGTAACGTTTCGGGCACTGCCAGTGGATCACTGCCGCTTTCGGGGCCAAGGCTACCATAATAAATAGACCCAGCACGGCGTCCATCGGTATCGGCGTTCCCATTTCACAAAGTGGGAAAGGTGCTCTCCTATGATGGCCGAACAAATATAGGTTACCGCGTGGTATGCGGGTACGTGGTCATCGGTAACTGCATGGAGTACATTTCGGAGAGAGCGGTGCGTAGCCATTGCGCAGGACGGCTATGCAGTTTCAGAATCCACATTTCCTTCTTTCTTTTCTTTTTTTTTTTTTGAACAGTGCTTCCCACGTAGTCGTGCCGCTTTGCCGTGCTGTCGCAAGAGAGAATTTACCCGCACACGCCTTCCTCTATACCTTGTTGCCTCCAATTCGACGCATGTCTCGCGCGCAGGTACCGTCCCGCGCAGCTGAGCGTGCGGCTGGGCGAGCACCACATCTACAACGACCGCGACCACGCGCACCCGGTGGACTTCCGCGTCGATTCGGCCCTGCAGCACCCGCGGTTCGCCCGGCACGGCTTCTACAACGACATCGCGCTGCTGCGGCTCGCCGCACCGGCAGAGTTCAACGACGCCGTGCGGCCAATCTGCCTGCCGGAGGCCACTGCCACTGCCGCCTCCTCGACAACTGCCGCGACGTCCACGGCGGCGTCACCAAAGGCACGAGACCCCATCGCGGGTCTCATGGCCACCGTCATCGGATGGGGAACGCTGTCCTACGGTGAGCAGACGCCGTTCCGCGCGACTTTGTGATCGTGGCACGTGATGTCGGTGAATCTGTGAGTATGCGGGGGGCGAAATAAACAACAGCCAGACTTATGAAACTTTAAGCGCGCACCAGTCAAATACGTTTCCTACTTTCGATGACGTCACGGCGGAGGCTAATTCCTTCCAATACTGCCACCTTTCGCGAACGATGTGTTTTGTCGCGCGGAGGCACAGATGAAAGGTGCGGTTTGGTTTTGTGGACAGAGCGTCAATAAATTATGAGGTTGTCGCTGGGTGCAAAGAAAAACAGTATCAAGATGTAGAGAGTGTTAGGTTGGCAATACCTGGACAAAGTGCCTTAGATAGGCTGGCCGACGTTCCATTAGTTGGAACACCTTATTCACGCTTAATGTGCCCCCGATTGCTTTTTCACGTGGAATGAATGCGCATCTTAGAAACTCGGCACTCTAGCACATAATTTTCTTTTCAATCTGCTTTCGCACATTGCGAGTAAATCGCGGATCAGGCAGCTGGCCTTTACATTAACCTGTGTACTTGTAACCCAAAATTGCGGAAATTAGTTATCGTCCGTTGATGTCCATAATTAGTTTGAATTTGGCTGCAACATGAAACAGAATTTCGCCACCAAAGACAGTGAAATGGGACAACTTCGATATTAACACCCCATTCTCCGGACCTAGCTCTAGCTCTGGATCAACAATGATTTCTCCATCCTTATTCAAGCAAAACTTGTACAAATGCTGCAAAAGACAAGTGCTCAACGAGCTTGAATAAATATTGCTTCATATAAGATAAATGGTTGAAACATAGTGACTCTAGGGAGCCGATAGTGCATTTAGGTCCTTTGGACATTATCAAAAAGAAAATATTAAAATTGGTAATAAAAAAAGGAAACTTAAAGCAAATGCGCAGTTACGCACCAAAAGCAACTGTAATTCTGTGAAATGCAACTACTTAGTTTGCATAAACTCAATGCTAATATATCAATTTAATATTTCCGCGGATGTGCTTCGTTAAAGCCCTGACATATATATATTGTTTGTGTACATAAAGACGGCATATGTTATGTCCCTTTCGTACAATTTACCGGTCCTAAACTTAGATAGTGCTGTCCACTTTATTACGGAGTTAAAGAATTAAAATTTCTGTTTCAGCTGTACGTTGAATATCTATGTTTTCTGTGGTTACTCGAAAGCCACTAAATACACTTAATGCTCTCTGCAGTCATTAGAATTTAAATTTTTCTTTTTGGACACAATATATTTCATTCACGCCAGTTCAGCGGTGATCGAACGAGAGCATTTCTGCATTTAAAGTGTATTTAAGCACGCAGCGTCATAGGTAATGCTTTCCCTTAAGATTGACAGCGTCGGCGAGATCAAGTTGAACTGCTTTATGTGCACTTACAACACACGCATAAGCATTGACCGAACGTGGTCCCACCGCACTCTGCAGTATTTTGCGGGTAAAATGGGCTCTGACAATTGGTCGTTTCACAAACAGATGCTTCTCTCACAGTTCTGGAAGCGTTGAGGACAAATGCAGCCTGCATAGCAGTGACGCGAAGGTATTTCAGAACACAACTACAGCATAATAGATGACGCACACCAGAGTATAACTAGCCATTGTGTTGGATATTAAGGGAACATGGCGTCATTCTTATGACACAGGTGCAGGATTTAGATTTACAAATTACCCCTTACACTTAATGAACAGGTACACATAGCTATTTACCAGGCCTTTAACCGGAGCCAAGATACAGCAGAATTCCAGACCAAACCTCTAAAAAAGATGCAATAAGCCAACAACATCAGGAAACGCGCTAAATGGTGGTCTGCAATTCTTCATCGTGGTTGGCACTTGTGATTTCTTCCTTGAAGTTCTGCACAGAAACTAAGATTTGTTCGCGAGAAAACATTTTTCGTGCACTGCGTGCAAAGCCTTCTATGAATACCAACGCCACGCGCGCCTACTATCCAAACGAGAAAAGCAAATTACTGGCAAATCAAAAAGGACCATCGTTCGCCTTGCAACGACCGTAGCTGTACAGGACAATCATTACAGGCGATGCGTTCGCAAGACTTCACGTGACTAGCCCAGAACGTACCGGTGTCTATACGGGCGACAGCGTTCCCAGAACCGAGCTACGACAGCATGCTTGGCATGTTCAGAAGTTGGCACTGTGCCAAGAATGTCGACGCTCGAAGACGACGACGCGCCCGGACGCTATATATAGTGACGCGAAATCTTGTGAAATTGAAAGCATCGGCAGAAAGTTATCGTCAGAGAATACGGCCCTTGACGCTGCGTGAGAAAGCTACACAGCTGTGGCTGGAGAGACAGCGAAGTTGTACTAAATGCGCATATAACAAACACCGTGTGGCCGAAATATGTTCCAAGGAAACCGCAGCGCCGCTGATTTTTCATTCGCGCCCTCATAAAAAGCATCCACCGATCGCGACTGTATTTGCGAAAATGTCCTCAATCTACAAAAGTAGGGCGCGATGCATCAGCTTCTCCATACGTTGCAGGCGGGTCAAACAGCGGCACCCTGCAGCAGGTGTCGTTTCCGATCTGGCGCAACGAGGACTGCGACCGGCGCTACGTGCAGCCCATCACGCGCGGGTTCCTCTGCGCTGGCTACATCGAGGGAGGCAAGGACGCCTGTCAGGTATGCACTCACATGCAAACTATGTACTAACGCGGACAAACAAGAGCAGGCACAGGACAATTCCAACACGAAAACAAAATGCAAGAGTTTCGCTTTTGCTGGCGTTGCTCGTACGACGGAGAAGTGGCGAGGATGCACTCAACCCCACTCATCAGCAGCGTCCGGCTGATGCGGTTCTCCGTTTGTCTCGCACCTCCAATGGCGAATCCAGATGGGAGGCACCTGACTTTAAAATAATTTACACCCTAGAAAGTGAAAAAGGGTGTACATGTGTCTATAACTCACACCCTTAGGGTGTCCGTTAATAGATAACACCCTAAGGGTGTGAGTTATGGACACAATTACACCCTTTTTCACTTTTTAGGGTGTAAATTATTTTACAGTGCTGGGAGCCCAGACATTCCCCGAGACATTAGCGTTACATGACTTACACAATTAAAGAACTGAATTAAGGTAATGTATGCTTGACTTTACCATCGTATATATCGAAGCCTGCATGCATAGTCAGCTGAACTGACCATCAATTTCTGAATACGACAAGTCGCCGTTTGTTTCTTCGGGCATACATATCTTTCGGTGGTTTTTCAGGCATGCAGAAGCGGCCGTTTAAAACTGTTTGATATTTCCGCTATAGGCTGTAGCTACAGGCTTTCTAGTGAATCAATTGTATTTTATTCGGGATTTACAACTGATACTTGTTCGCAGACATGGTCATGACTTGGAATCCTTGCGCTTTAATAACCAAAATTGAGCTCACAGAAAGTCCCCTTCCGTTCTCTATTTGTTCACCGTCCGACAGGATCAGGCGCAACGTTAAACCATGTTGTGGCTATCAGTATACATGCATATGCTTCGTTCTTCGGGCAACTCTACTACTCCATTTTTCTCCCTTTAAATACAATAATACTTCCTGTTGAAACATCGCCAAATTCGAGGGGCTGCTTCTGTGCTTTGGTCAACAAACTGACGTCTTTGTCCACGTGCTGACACCGTAGATCACTGTGTTATAGACTGCAGAGATGCTGTACTTTTTTGGGGACATTCTCCATTGAACGATTAACAAGGACCTACATATCACACCATACATAATTTGGTTTCTGCCGTTTGAGAAACCGGCGGTCCTCCATGTCACATGTTCATATTGCACCGTACAATCTCTGGAGGTCTAGGGTGTGTGATCGACATGTCGAAAGCCCGCGATCTACTAGGTCTTTTTTTAGTGAAACATCAGCTTATGTAATGAGTATATATACAGTAGCTTCCTCCGAACTGGCTGCACTTATTTGACGCATCTGTTTGTTTTACCTAAATTTCCAGTGAGTGTGTAGCGATGACATCTCCGTACATCATATTCTCCGTTTTATTTCAATGTAATAAAAAAAGAACAATGGTTTCAGTGGTGCATTCGTTACCACGTGCGCCTCACATGCGCAAGATCTCCGATTATATCCCGGGCGGCAAGACCATACATCCTTTTCTACTTGCAGTCGATGGTTGTCATGAATTCGTGGTTAAGTTTTATCTTAGAAACCACGTCCAGTGACGTGGCCTGTGTGAAACAGTGTAACCGTCCAAGGGATAAGCCTTGGCTATGCAAGCGACTGAGAGAGGCGTTTCACGTGCTGGTTTCCATGGTGCAGCAATTATCACGTGCGCCTCACGCGCGCAAGGTCCCCGGTTCAATACCGGACGGGAACATCTTTCTTTTTTTATTACTTTTATTAAAGTTTTTCCAATCCAATCTTTCTTTTTTATTCTTCCGGTCGCTATTTGTCGCGAATTCGTGGTTAAGTTTTATCTTAGAAACCACCTCGAGTGACATGGCTTCCGAAACGTCCCTGTGTTTGTCCACTTTAAGCGTACGAGGATTGGCTGCTAAAACGAAAACAGAGCAATGCATATCGCCTAATGACGGATCAGGCAATGGATGTGTTAGCCATCCAGGAAACAAAGAAATGCCGGAGAAGAAGATACACCGCGAGCATGGTGCAGCGTTTCACGTCCCGGTATTACGCCATAGTCAGCCATACAAATCGTGCGTCAGCTCGACATGTGCTTTTTGTTAAAATATTGTCGGGACTTGTTATGCGGGAATTACAGTTGGAAAGTCAATTAGTGTGCGACTTTCGGTACGCCAAGGTTGCCCACTCATCCCTCTCCTTTTCTGTGTGTGTATTGAAACACTGTGTCGCTCCATATTGCAGAATGGCGCCATTCACGGCTTCCGCCTGCACGCGTCGGAGGTTAAGCTCTTGGCGCATGTAGATGACGTAGCTCTATTATGTGACAACAAAGAAGGCGTCATTGAAGCAGTGAGAGCGGTTAAACAATTTAGTGATATCTCTGCAAGTACTGTGAATTGGGAAGAGTGCCTGGGGTTTTGGCACGGAGAATGACCTTCAATTCCAGGCGCTTTTGCTAACATTAGGTGGGAAACTAGTCCGATAAAATATCCTATAGTAAGCCGCTTGAGTTCTACAAAGATAATGATCAGCACTGGCAACAACAAGTAAAAGATGAGCATGAGAAGGTGGACAGGTGAAAAGTTGCTAATCTGTCCATCTTCGCCAGAGCAACAGTGTATAGTTGGTTCTTTATCAGTAATATTTGGCACGCAATGCAGGTGTCATACTGTTCTCGGTTAAACATTCAGAAATTTCACCGCATATCTGCAGTGTTTGTGTAGTCCTCGAGTTCGGAGAGGTGTAGTCGAACGAACCTGTTCAACCTCGTCAAAGATGGGGGAGTAGGTCTTCAACACCTTTTTGTACGTTAGCTCGTTAGCAGATTTATATTTTTTTCGGGACGTCAGGGACCATTTCTTGCCCACTGTGTGTTGTTTGGATCGCACCGCTGGTACGATCTGTTGGGAACTCGGCGCTGACGCCCGTGGTTGTACCTGGGTCGCAAGCCCCAAGGGTAGCGTTGGCCTGGCGGCCTGGGGTACAACTGGAAGCATCCGAAGGTCCCGGCAAAGCATGAGTCGACTGGTAACAACGAAACAACTTGTTTATTTTAACATCGCAAAGAGTTGGTGGTCAGGTTTGACCGAAGTAGAGAGACGGGAGAGCACTTCACTCAACAGAAGAAATCGGAGCCCTCCTTCTTGGCGTCCGGGGGCAGCTGTTTTTATACTCTCGCAGTTGAGGGCAAGAAGGAACCCCTCAAAAGACGAGCACGTGAATGTACAATGGGCTAATGGTGACGCACACTGTCGAAGCGCTGCCGTAGCACCATGTCGAGCACGATCTCGTAGCACCCTGTCGAGCACGATCTCGTAGCACCCTGTTGTAGCGCTGCCGGTCGGGCACAATGACTGTAATGAGAGGATGATCCCTGCTTTGGCATCGCCTGTTTCGGGCACAATGACTGGAATGAGAGGATGATCCCTGCTTTGGCATCGCCTGTTTCGGGCACAATGACTGGAATGCGAGGATGATCCCTGCTTTGGCATCGCCTGTTTCGGGCACAATGACTGGAATGCGAGGGTGATCCCTGCTTTGGCATCGCCTGTTTCGGGCACAATGACTGGAATGAGAGGGTGATCCTTTGCGGTCGCATCGCCGCAGTCGCGCCTGGAAACACCTGCCGATGAGTGTTGCGGCGACGACGATCGGGCCAAAATGTCTGCCGCCCCGCCGCAGTCGCGCCGGCAAAACCACGTGTCGCAGGCGAAACGCAACAGACCGCCCCGCCGGGGGAAGGAGATCCCGATGGACAGGGGACTGCATCCGCTGTCCGGAGGGATGTCGCTCGATGATGCTCATAACCGAAGTCGGGCGTCCCTCGACGTTTCTTGAGCGCAGCGCACAGAGAAGGCCTCGTTCTCTCGTTCAGGTTCGCACGGGACACTGCAAAGTGACTTCGGGAGAGTTCACATTTTTGTTCTCGTTCCCGGCAAGCGTTAGAACTACGCTGAAACTCAACCGCTCAGTCAGCAAGCACGGCACAACCCTCACTAAGCCCTGCCAGGCTCTTTCCCCTTTTTATACCACTGCCTAGTTCCTTACAGTAGTCTAGCATCACTCAGAACGCGTCCACAAATTGAAAAATTGCACTAGAAAGCATATCATCACTTTGAAACACTAAACAAAAGCAATATGTTAAAAAAAATCCTGCCTCAGGAAGAAAAACATCAGTAACAAACAATTTTGAGGCTGATTCCTACGTTAGGGGCTTCGACTTAAGCCATCGGCGTTACCGTTGAGACTCCCCTTTTTGTAACGCACCTCAAAGGAATATTGTTGTAAAGCGAGGCTCCAGCGCAGGAGGCGGCCATTTTTGGGAGAGATGGTCTGCAGCCATTGGAGAGGGCAGTGATCCGTCTCAATGATAAACCTCGAGCCGGCTAGATAGCATGACAATTTCTGAACGGCCCACACGAGACACGCACACTCTTTCTCGGTGGCGCTATACGCCTGCTCACGACTGGTCAGCTTACGACTAGCATACAGGACGGGGTGTTCTACTTCTCCATTTTCCCGTTGGCACAGTACAACGCCCATGCCTCGCTCACTAGCATCGCACTGAACAATGAACCCTGTTGTATAGTCTGGCGATCGTAGCACAGGCTGGCTTGTTAGGGCACTCTTTAGGGCGCTAAAAGCTCTTTCCTTTGTCTCGTCCCAGACGACTGTTTGAGGCTCTGTTTTTCTTAGAGCATCCGTCAGGGGAGCCGCGATATCAGAGTACCTATGGATGTACCTCTGATAGTAGCCGGCGACACCCAAGAACGACCGAATATCGGTCTTGGTGCGCGGTTGCGGAAAGTCTCGCACAGCGGCTACTTTTATTTCAGAGGGGCGGCGACGACCCTGACCAATCACGTGACCGAGGTAGACAACCTCGGCCTGTGCTAACTGGCACTTAGGAGCCTTTACTGTCAAGCCTGCTTCGCGCAGGCGGGTTAGCACTGCCCGCAAGTGTGTCATATGCTCAGACCAGGATGCGGAGAATATCGCTACGTCGTCTAGATACGGTAAAGCGAATTCTTGCTGTCCCCGCAACACTTTATCCATGAGACTTGAAAAACAGTATGGCGCGTTCTTCAAACCAAAACTCAACACTTTAGGACGGAATGTTCCCATTGGTGAAATGAACGCCGCATACCTACTAGCCTCTTCTGTAAGTGGAACCTGCCAATAACCCCTGACAAGATCTAGGGTGGAAATAAACTGAGCGCTACTAACTTTCTCAAGGCGCTCCTCGATGTTAGGGATCGGATAAATTTGATCCTTAGTGATGGAATTAAGCCTGCGGTAGTCGACGCAAGGACGAGGTTCCTTGCCCGGTACCTCAACTAAAATCAAAGGGGAGGTATAATCACTCTCACCTGCCTCAATAACACCGAGCTGTAGCATTTTCTTTACCTCAGCCTCCATAATATCGCTCTGGCGGGGTGACACCCGATACGCCTTGGATCGTACTGGCTCTGTGGAGGTAAGTTCTATATCATGAGTACGTACAGAAGTCCTACCAGGCCTCTCAGAGAACAGACCTTGAAACTCTTGTAATAGCTGGTGTAGTTCGGTTTTCTGCTCAGGCGACAGCGGCGCTTTACTGATAAGGTCACTAATGACTTGACCGGTGTCTTCCCTGTTCGTCACTGAGCCTAGTCCCGGAAGCTCGACCGGAAGCTCATCAGGAACGTTTACCATCATGCACACCACTGCTTCCCTTTGTCTATAAGGTTTGAGCAGATTACAGTGGTAAACTTGCTGTGCTTTCCGCTTTCCTGGCAGACTTACCACGTAGTTAACGTCCGACAGTTTCTGAACAATTCGTGCTGGGCCCTCCCACTGCACGTCTAGTTTGTTGTTTAGCGATGTGCGCAATATCATGACCTCATCGCCAACCTCAAAACGACGGGCCCTGGCTGTCCGATCATAATAAACCTTGGCCCTCTGCTGGGCCTTTGTCATTGCTTCACCTGACAACTCCTGTGCCCTTCTTAAGCGTTCGAGGAGCTTAAGCACGTACTCCACCACGACTGGGTCGTCGCCCCTACCTTCCCATGATTCTCGAAGCATGCGAAGCGGAGACCGAAGCGAGCGACCGTACACCAGTTCAGCTGGCGAAAACCCCGTAGCCGCATGCGGCGCGGTCCTTAAAGCAAACATCACCCCAGGCAGACACAGCTCCCAGTCAGTTCGATGTTCAAAACACAACGCTCTCAACACGCGCTTCATGACGGAGTGGAGCTTCTCAACGGAATTCGACTGTGGGTGGTACACTGAGCTGTGTAACAGCTTTACCCCACACCTTTCGAGAAAAGTTGTCGTCAAAGCGCTAGTAAACACTGTGCCCTGATCTGATTGGATTTCCGCAGGGAAACCAACTCGCGCAAATATGGACAGTAGTGCATTAACTATCTCAACTGAGCTGAGTTCTTTAAGCGGCACTGCTTCAGGGAACTTTGTCGCTGGGCAGATCACAGTCAAAATG
Source organism: Dermacentor variabilis (assembly GCF_050947875.1). NCBI lineage: Eukaryota > Metazoa > Arthropoda > Arachnida > Ixodida > Ixodidae > Dermacentor > Dermacentor variabilis. The sequence continues at coordinate 79,892,105 of NC_134572.1, forward strand.
TGTCTGTACCCCGTGGCTGTTACCGGCAGAGGTCCCACAGTATCAATAACGAGCCGTCTAAAAGGCTCCGTAATGATAGGTACCAATTTCAACGGCGCCCTCGATTTGTCCCCTGGTTTGCCCACCCGCTGACAAGTGTCACATGTCCTCACGAAATGGTCTGCGTCCCGAAAACACCCTGGCCAATAGTACTCTTGCAAGAGACGGTCCTTAGTTTTCTTAACTCCTAGGTGTCCGGACCACGAACCCCCGTGTGACAAGCGCAACAGATCCTGACGATAGCATTGAGGCACGATCAGCTGATCGAACTCCACTCCTCGGCGGTCTAGATACTTCCGGTACAGGACTCCACCTCTTTCCACAAAACGCGCAGTTTTCCTGGCGATACCTTCTTTGACATTGCAGCGTATGTTTTCTAGGCTACCATCCTTCTTTTGCTCGGCTATCAAAGCCGACCGGCTGACTTTTAGCAACCTATCAAGTCCGTCTGACGTAGGCGCGATGAGCAAATCAGTAGATAGCTCTTCTAACTTTCCCGTGTCGGGCGTTTCCTCTCCAGTATCTGGCGCCTTTAACGTTACAGACTCAAGTTTATTCAGTTCGGGCGTGCTCGGAATATCAGCTTGCTGCGCCTCTGACCCTTTTTCGTTGTTTGATAACGTCGGCCCCGCAACTACCGCCTTTGCAGCGAGCTCCCGAACCTTCGATCTGGTTAAGGCCTGAACACTAGCTTCACCAAACAAAAGCCCCTTCTCGCGCAGGAGGTGATCGGACCTGTTTGAAAATAGGTACGGGTACTGGGGTGGCAGCATAGATGACACTGCCGCCTCTGTCTCAAGCGTTCCGAAAGGTCCTTCAATAAGCACCTTTGCTACCGGCAGACACACGCTATGAGCTTCCACGGCTTGCTTGATCCACGCGCACTCGCCCGTGAACATATGGGGTTCTACGTAAGACGGGTGAACTACATCCATCGTAGCTGCGGAATCGCGAAGCACTCGGCACTCTTTCCCGTTCACGAGGAGGTCTCGCATGTAAGGCTCGAGAAGCTTCATGTTCTCGTCAGTGCTGCCTATTGAAAAAAACACAACTTTTGGTGTTGTTTCCGGACACTGCGCCGAAAAGTGACCCGGCTTCTGGCACGTATAACAAACGCGCGCTTGCCTCATCTCGAACCGCTTTCTGCGTTCGGCTTCGGCTGCTGCCGTCTCCTTAGGTTCGGTCGCACTGCTTCCACTCGCATCCGCACTACGCGTGTTCCCCTTTGCTCTCATGGGTGTGAACTTCGGCCTCTCGAACTTCGAGCCAAATTCACCCTTTTGACCATCCTTAGCTCCGCGAGCCCGACGCGTCACAAACTCCTCGGCTAGCTCAGCGGCTTTAGCCACCGTACAAACGTCTGGCCTATCCAAGACCCAGTATCGCACGTTCTCCGGTAACCGACTATAAAACTGTTCTAGCCCGAAGCACTGCAGAACTTTATCGTGGTCACCAAACGCTTTCTCTTCTTTGAGCCACTCCTGCATGTTTGACATAAGCCTATACGCAAACTCTGTATATGACTCACTTCTGCCTTTCTCATTTTCCCGAAACTTCCGACGGAACGCCTCCGCAGACAGCCGGTACTTTTTTAGCAGACTCGATTTTACTTTGTCGAAATCCTCTGCTTCCTCTCTATCCAAGCGAGCGACTACGTCGGCCGCCTCGCCGGGTAACAAAGTGAGCAAGCGCTGTGGCCACGTTTCCCGAGAGAACCCCTGCTTCTCGCACGTTCGCTCAAAGTTAACCAGGAACAAACCAATGTCCTCTCCAAGCTTAAACGGCCGCATCAGGTCAGTCATTTTGAACAATACTCGTTCTCCTGCACCGTGTGCCTGACTTCCATTACGAGCGCGTTCCATCTCTACCTCAAGACGCTTCATTTCCAAAGCGTGTTGACGGTCACGCTCTTGTTGCTCTCGCTCTTTCTGTTCTTTACGTTCACGCTCTTCTTTTTCTTTCTGTTCTTTACGTTCACGCTCTTCTCTTTTTGCAGTCTCCCTCTCTTCAATGGTCTCAAGGCATTCCGACAGCTCGTCATCCTCAGCCTCTAACTCAAGAATAGCCTTTAGCAGTTCAGGTTTTCTTAGTTTGTCTGAGACATCCAGACCCAACTCTCTTGCAAGCTCCAGCAATTTCGGTTTGCGCAACGACTTCAAATCCATGGCTGCTCTGAATGCTGCTTTCTCTACTGCTTACTATTGTCTTGCCGCAAACTAACCCGGCAGCAACGACAACCACAATTACCAGCTCTGTTTCTAACACTAACAAAAGCCTGGCAAAGCTCAGAAGAAGAAAGTCCCGCACTCACCAAACCTCGCAGGCAGGAATTCCGCGCAGTCGTTCCGCTGCAGGCAACCAGTCGTCACACAGGGCTCGTTGCACTGCTCCCGGATCGTCGTTGAGCTGCTCAGCATACAGTCAACTGCATCTCTTCGCTGCTGGCCTCCGTTGTCGCGATCTCACCGCTGGCAGACAGTTGTTTGAAGTCGGAGGCGATCTCACCGCTGCCAACCAGATGTTTGGATCGCACCGCTGGTACGATCTGTTGGGAACTCGGCGCTGACGCCCGTGGTTGTACCTGGGTCGCAAGCCCCAAGGGTAGCGTTGGCCTGGCGGCCTGGGGTACAACTGGAAGCATCCGAAGGTCCCGGCAAAGCATGAGTCGACTGGTAACAACGAAACAACTTGTTTATTTTAACATCGCAAAGAGTTGGTGGTCAGGTTTGACCGAAGTAGAGAGACGGGAGAGCACTTCACTCAACAGAAGAAATCGGAGCCCTCCTTCTTGGCGTCCGGGGGCAGCTGTTTTTATACTCTCGCAGTTGAGGGCAAGAAGGAACCCCTCAAAAGACGAGCACGTGAATGTACAATGGGCTAATGGTGACGCACACTGTCGAAGCGCTGCCGTAGCACCATGTCGAGCACGATCTCGTAGCACCCTGTCGAGCACGATCTCGTAGCACCCTGTTGTAGCGCTGCCGGTCGGGCACAATGACTGTAATGAGAGGATGATCCCTGCTTTGGCATCGCCTGTTTCGGGCACAATGACTGGAATGAGAGGATGATCCCTGCTTTGGCATCGCCTGTTTCGGGCACAATGACTGGAATGCGAGGATGATCCCTGCTTTGGCATCGCCTGTTTCGGGCACAATGACTGGAATGCGAGGGTGATCCCTGCTTTGGCATCGCCTGTTTCGGGCACAATGACTGGAATGAGAGGGTGATCCTTTGCGGTCGCATCGCCGCAGTCGCGCCTGGAAACACCTGCCGATGAGTGTTGCGGCGACGACGATCGGGCCAAAATGTCTGCCGCCCCGCCGCAGTCGCGCCGGCAAAACCACGTGTCGCAGGCGAAACGCAACAGTGTCAGGTGAGAAGGAGCAAAGCGCTACCAGATTTAATTGTTGCCACAAGCAGCATTCCGGGAAACCTTACGGGCTTTTATAAAAGCGTATATTTTTGAAAGGAATATCTTAGTTCTGTCCAATTAAGAAAAAAAGATCTACAGGGATGTGTGCGATACTGTATTTGCTGTGCCTTTATATAGATCCCTTTACAGTTGTAGCCATGGCCAGAGTGTACTTGAAATGGTAAAGAGGGTAACTTTCACCTGTGGTTAAAGCTTTCTTTTTCAAATGTCATACAGGAACGCTTTCTGTAAAGACAGTTCTGGAAGAAAAAAAGAATTTTTTTGTACCGTGCAGAATACCTTGTTTAATCTGTAAACAAACCGAGACCACAGATCATGTTCTCCTGCATTGTTGGGGAACGACTGCATTTTTGGGATGTTTTACAAAGGACAGTTAAAAAGTAACTCCCGCTAGATCGCCACGGCATCAGGTATCTAGGTACAGAAAACGACGATGGGCTTCCGATGGGCTTCCCCACAACCTATGGCGCTCCAGAATGGCTGGGTATTACTGTGGCCCAGATGCACTACCGGCGCCAATGTACTTCCAAGAAAGTATAAACGCCTATCTGCGGGCGCAAAAAAACGCAAGAATGCCCCCTGGAATGGTTGTCTAGGTTAGAACACTTGAAAAAAACTAAGAGAACTTTGATGTGATTGCAACAATACCGGTTGGTAGATGTTACATATACCTTTCACATGCTTGTTTAATGAGTGTACTTGCAAATGAACCGATAAAGAAAAAAAGTTTCTGTGGTGTAGCGGCTATCACGTGCCCCCCACACGCGCTTCTTTTTTTTATTCTTGTGGTCGCTGTTTGTCATGAATTTGTGGTTAACTTATATATTTGAAACCACGTCCATTCATTATTGCCTGTGTGACGCTGTATACCCATCCAACGTATAACCCCTGGCTTGGTAACAGACTGAGAGCGGGGTTCCATTGCTGGTTTCCGTGATGTATTTGCTATCACGTACCCGCCGTGGTTGCTCAGTGGCTATGGTGTTGGGCTGCTGAGCACGAGGTCGCGGGATCGAATCCCGGCCACCGCGGCCGCATTTCGATAGGGGCGAAATGCGAAAACACCCGTGTACTTAGATTCAGGTGCACGTTAAAGAACACCAGGTGGTCGAAATTTCCGGAGTCTTCCACTACGGTGTGCCACATATTCAGAAAGTGGTTTTAGTACGCAAAAGAATGTAATTTTCTTTAGTTATCATGTGCTCCTCACACGCGCAAGGTGACTGGCCCGATCCTCCAAATAACTCCTCGCTATGACAATTTCGAACAGTTGCAGATCAAGGATTCATTTAAGCATATTCGCGAAACGAAGTAAAGGGCAAAAGCGCTACAATTAGCACGACAAAGTTTAGTGCGGTTCACGAGAGGCATATGCAAACTGACATTCGGCCTAGAGCTACTTTAACTATACTGCTCCTATTAGGCTAGATCTTTTAGTATGCGAGTCTGCGACCTTATCTGCGACCTCATAAAAGGTGATACAGATTACAGACAGCATAATGAGACCTTTTCCTGATTTAGAGTGATTCTGTCCAATGAAGAACGGTTTAGACCAGTTCGACTTAAAGTAAAGCTTCTGGTAGAAGGTAAAGAAAGACGCAGTGCTATCCTAATCGGTTTAATACAATGTTTGTTACTTATTACTTTCTAGAGCTGGGAATTTATTGCAAGTTTTATCCGAATTCATCGGAACATTTTATTCTGTTTGCTAATCGCGCTTAACACGAACATACGCTAACCGAGTATTCCTTTTCTAATGACTCATTCAGGTACTCATTCTTTCCTCGAGTAATCAGAGAATGGAATGAACTTAACTCGTCATTAACAGCGACAAATTCTTTATCCCTGTTCGTTTCACAACTGGAGCTTATCACAAGAGATTATTAACGATTTCTCATCTAACAACTAACAGTGCTTAGAAAAAAAAAATATGTATACACTTGTTTTTTTCCAAATACTTCACGTTTTTGCTTTGACTATATGCCCCGGTTGTTGTTCATTTTATTCTCCTCTTTTTAGTGTTCTGTTGTATAGCTTATCTACCTTATCCTTTGTATTTTTGTTGAATATTGTTGCTTTTTCATTCTTTGTGTAACTCGCACATGTATTTATGTCGGGAAAAGAAATGTTCATGCCCGTCTGCTAGGCTCTCGGCTGAGAGCGGCAGTATTGTAAAATAAATAAATAAATAAATAATAAATAAATCAATTAACCGGGCTTGTGCATTTACGTGCGTGGGCTAATAAAAGCATAACCGGTTATTTTTCTTCGCAGGCTTCCTTCGAAAAAACAAACCAGGCAATTAAAATCGATGTTTGCCTCTGATATCACGTCAGCGACACTTTGCTTGATTGGAAATAGATTTATCAAGCTTATCAACTGACTTAGAAGCAATCGTAAGCCTAGATGCGGTGTGGGCTATAGCTTCACCATTTATCCTGCTAGCTTGAAGTGTGGCGCTAGTGGACGATGCTTGTCCCGAGACACTCGGCGACGCTGTCTGGGTCAGAAAATTGTAGCTCAGTTTGTCGTTCCCTACCTTGCTGCTATGTAAGCGAAGCAGGTACATTGTCGCCGACGCTAGCCTAATTTTCTTCATACGACCTCAATAGAGCAATCGCGACCAAGTAACCTAATCAAGGATAAAAGTTAATCGAATAATCCAATCAGAACATTAATTAGTCAGTTTGCTCAGCCTTTATAAAATTTATATTTATACTATTTATAAAATATGACGATAGGAAATACTTCATAGAAAAACGCAATACTGCTTCGAATAAAATGTCTTGCGTTTAAAAGAAAGCAGCGAAGTTCCATAGTATCTGAGCATTCCTGCACTTGCGGTTTAATCGCACAAATATGTCATAAAATATGTAGACGATCACACGATTTCGAAAGTGATGCACCAACCAGCCCAGTTTAGCGCACGCAAAGTCTAAGCTGACAACATCGTAATTTCAACAACATAAACAACGGTGTCTTCATCCCCCAATGAGCATTTGGTAGAGCGTTTAAAGCGGAGAAAGCGCATTATACGCGTGAACAGACCAAGTATTCTGCGAGTCCAAATTTAGCACAATTTTCGAAATCGAGGAGAGTCAGGATGTCAATAACGTGCTCTTTAAGCCTCCCATAAGAAGCCCTTTTCAGAACTGCAATGTCTAATAATAAATATCTTCAGATAATGTCTATACATCTGACATAAAGCTTCAGGGGAAGCTTCTTAGCTCGGGTACGACTTCGATACAAAAAACACGTAAAACGCAGAAGCGCTTTTATGAGACAACGGTTGGAAGGATCTAAAGGGAATTCGCCGAATTCGAGGAAGAAAGGTGAATTGTAGTATGACTGTAGGAAGCAGAATTTCGATTTAAAGCCTGATATTTTCTGCACAAAAATTTCCAGACCCCCTCCCCCCTCCCAAAAAAAAAAAAAAGATTTGAAGCACGGAGCTAACAAATCCGTAACTCTACGCCGAAACTAGATGACGCTGGTTCTGTCAACTAGGTCTACTAGAGCATCTGAAGTGGACAAACTTGATGTATGAATTTACAATGTGCGTGAACTTGTCACAGTGTTTGCAAAGATTTTCACATGGTCAGTCTTACAAATTAGTGGTATATTACACAGCGTTGTAGATTCGCCAATTTTGTGCACTTTGTATGTATTATTATTAGGTGACGTTTACAGAATTGTGATACCGCTTTTTATTGCTGCATTACAGAGCTGTAAACATGATTCTTGAGTTTTTTTGCTGTTGCAATTTTCAACAATTTTAGTAAAAAAATGGCGCCATAAGTTGGTACAATCACTTGGTACAGTCACTAAATTTTGGCTTTTCCTTTTAAGAGCAATAAATTTAATAAAAATGGGAGCATTGGTTACCGAGAAAAACGATTGATCCTTTCCTATGTACCTATATAGGAGGCTCAGAATTAAAGCTTCCCCTCAAGGACAGCGTTTTGTGAAGTTTATAGTTTGTCTATGGACAGATAGCCTTAATTACGTACTCAGTTTCTTTTTTTTTATATTTTGCTAACATAATCCATTGATATAAACAACTACTCGGAATTCTACGAATCACAAAAGTATACCTAAAGAAATGACTATTTGTCAGTTAGACTCTCTATAGACGTCCAATGAATAAATGTATATGCTATAGAAACTTATAAAGCGCCAGAGAGTCTGGGGACAGGCCTCTAGACAGTATTCTGTTGCCTATATAGAGACTCTGTATGCTGTCCGAATCCATGTAAGGGTGGGGCGCTAATCCGGGTAGCTGCCATGGACATCCTTTTTTTTTTACATGTTCAAGTGTGCCTTGTATGTGCAGTAATCAAAAGTGTGGGTGTGTGGGGGGGAGTGAGCAAAAAAGAGCTATGGCTAGATACCACGTTTTGACAAGGAGGCTTTCTTCGTCAGGGACCTGCCGAAGATATCCTGCTCCTTGTCGCCTTGTTGCTTGTTCATCTCTTGTTCGCCCACCGTTTATTACTTGAAGCCTTGGTCTTCCTGGTGAACCTCTTTCTCGTTGTGATCTCGCATACTGTCACGTTGTGGTGACGGGGGAGAACAGAGCAGCGCCACACTGCGAGTCACGAACCTATTTATTGTGCGAACGTGTGCCCATAAAAAAAGAAAAGCTACACTAAACGCGCGACGATTACGGCGAGCACAGTCGTCGGTCGACGAGATCTTAAAAACCACGGGTCAAGTGCGTCGGCTATCTATAGATATGACTCATTGCGCATTCCAGCGTAATTACTGGCGCCAGCGTGTGTTCCAGGATGTGCGCCATTATTCACATCGCGCACGCAATCCGACCGGACAAGATTCTTGGCCAATCCCCCATAGTGGTTATGCGCCAGTGTTCGGGAGACAAGATTCTTTCGTTACGGAATCGAAAACATTAAGAAATTCACCGAAACACGTGGCGCGTCTCTGTCACAGTGGGTAGCCGGTGAAAAACACGGCCACCGGGCAAAAAAAAAAAAAATACAATGTGCCCGTGTCACAACATTGCATGTCTTGCGCGCCCACTCGCAGGGTGACTCCGGCAGCCCGCTGATGGTGCGCGACCGGGACCGTCACTGGCTCGTCGTGGGCGTGGTCTCGTTCGGGAGTCGATGCGCGGCGGCCGGCTTTCCGGGCGTCTACACCAGGGTCAGCGAGTACGTCGACTGGATACGACGCAACAGCCGGCCCTGACCACCGACGGCCGCGTTGCCTCCTCCCGCCGCGCGGCGGCCTCTTTAGACCAGTTTCCCGTCACATGCGCCTCCCGTCGACACAAGCACGCACCTGCCGACGTGTGGCGTGTCGCAAGAAAGCTGTGTCGACGGCTGTGTTCCGTATACTGTGTTACAGAGGAGTGACACATACACTGCTGCGAATTCGCTCGTCCTGTCCGCGCAAACGTCGCTCAACGATGCATCGCGCGGCAGGCGTGACCTCCGGCACCCCGCCGGTTGTGTCGAAAAGCCCGGTTCACGCGGAGAGCAGTGGGTACGTTGCCCATCGCGGCGCATACGTCAATAAAAACGGCGCACGAAGATTTGCGTGCACCGTGGAAGCGCGAGTTGGTTCTTCACGCTTGCTACACCTGCGGTTCGCTTTATTTAAATTTGGTTGGTGAAGTCCTTCTCTGGCACTCTGGGCGACAATTAGAGAGATATAGTTGCGCGAAATTTCTGCATCACCCAAATACGCTTGTATAAGGCAAATCTTCGGCCTTTTTTACCAACGACATTTTACTTCATTTGCCGTATACATCAAGACGTTTTTCGTGTGGCAAGACGCTACGGCTAAGACATCTCTATTACGAAGGTTTACGTATTACGGCGCGTGACAGCACCGGTCTAGAGCGCGCGTGCAGCACCATACTTATTTGGCTGCTATAGACAACCGTGAGATAATGACTTCAGCAATACACAAGGAGAAATCGGCCGCGATGGTGGCAGCACAGGCCTTCTTTAATGTATAAGCCATAAATAACAAATTCGAGATTATCCGTAATATAGCGCGCTAGATATGTGGATAAAGTAGTCGGACGCCATGTTTTACTCAAGCAGGGTTTGTGTACGGGCAAACTTGACTACAAACTTGACTACAGCGCGTACTTGACTTGACTTGACTGCAAACTTGACTGCAAACTTGACTACAGCGCGTACTTATATTAAAGGACCGAAAGAACGGCGACGACGAGCGCGTCGTCGTTCTTTCGGTTCTTTTTCTCTATGTACGCGCTGTATAGTCAAGTTCGCTATGTTTTAACCACTAACAACGAACCTCTGTCACCTGATTTCACAAAGTGCCCAGTTGATCTCAAGGCACAATGATGACTACCACCGCCCTCTTAGTGCCACGTCGTGTTTGAACGGCAGCCCCGTAATAGAATTCATGGAAGGACCAAATAAGTCGTTATAGGAACAACGATGACAGCTGCAAATACGAAATTATTGCTCTAACGTAATTGAATGTCTTTGCTGTGGTTATTCTACTGGACAAGTAATTTTATCCACGTGAAGCGGCCAACTTGAGGGTTATAGAGGTGAGCCTGATGCGCCGTCTGGAGAGGTAGCAGATATCCATACTTGAATGTGGACCGGGAGAATTAGAGCTAGGAGGTCGTAAGGATGATTTCTGCTTTCACGTTGCACTATAGTGTACAAATAATATTGCGTGAAGGGCAACATTACATTACGATTGCTACGTGAAAGTAAGTAAGTTACTTTTAAAATATCTTTAAATTCAGACAGCGAATGGGCCTGTACACGCAGCGCTGAACGAAACTTTTTAAGCACGCAGCCTTGGCTGCATCGTATACTGCGCACTGGGGCTTACAAGCCTCTGAATTTAGTGTACACGATGTCAGCGACCCCAACTGCGTTTCTCTCAAAGATTCCTAGCAAAATAGGCTACACATTGTGGCGAAGGGCACGCGCTGGAAAATCTCGCTTCAAACTTTCGGGACGGTCAACTTTGCATGCGTTATTCTTCAGTGTAAACGTGAACTACTTTGCAACGTCCGCAACTTCCATCATCGTACGTTATCGTATTTCAATATAAAGAGTAGCCTCAATAAGAATAGGAATAGCCTAAAGACGACACTAATGCTCGCGTTATACTATGTACGTTGAAATGTAAGCAGTAATATATTCAAGGAGTTAGTCTCAACCTTGCTAAATACTGTAGAAGAATCGACATTTGGGCTTTGTTGGTACTGGTTGAACATCTTGAAAGAGGCAGCGCAAGACGATAAGCCTAATACATAATCCACCAGGATAAAGAAAGAAACAAAAAGAAATTAAATGCCCTTATTTTGCCATAGTAATATCAATACTTTCATGCCTCCTGTTATGCCTCCTGTTAATTATCGCTAATCATCTCAGCGTTGCATTGACAGCACCTTCTCGGAGGCAACCAAAATTTCCAACCAAAATTTCCTTCCGATATAGTGTGAAACTTCCACCTCGCAGAAGCAAAACAAATCGTTATGTTCACAGCTAGGACGTGTCACGCTGAGCGTGTCGGCTGGTGCGTGCGTGCGTGCGTGCGTGTGTGTGTGTGTGTCTCACCAGAATGCGCGGGTGAGCGGACCAGTGCTTAGGCAACCGGATCTGCAATGAGGAATGCCCCCAAACAGCTTGCTGCGATGCTACAGTAAATGCAATGTACTAAGTGACTGACTTCACGACACCGTTCGCGTCTAGATGGAGTTTCAAGTCTCACTACAAAAGCGCCCATCACCACCGTAGCTAGATTAGAGTTGAGCCTTTCATGAAAGAAAGACTCGTTTGACAGTCAGCGTGGCCGTAGTTGTCGCCTACGGTTGCGTGAAATGTCCGATGGAGATTCCGGCTTAGCACCACCTTCCGCGATGGTCAAATCCACGGCGTCGGGTTGCCTACTCGAGCCTTGAGCGCTGAAGTGCGCACGCATTAGCTTTGAAATTGGGAACGCACACTTCCACTCCTGCGAGTGTGTTCGCAGACAATGCCTTTCAGCAGCGCGCGGTGACACTCTGTAGCTTCTGCACTACTGTTGTCCAAGGATTTGTCCACAATATCGCTACTGCAGATTCTCTCTGGCAAAGTTACACGTCTCTCCTCTTGGGCAGTTCTTGCTAATTTCCTATGTCGAATTTTACAAACTCAAGCCTCTTTGAATGACCGAAGCTTAACGTGTTCGACGGAAAGGCTAGGGAGAGCAGTCACGGGGCAACTTGTCCACAGCTCCAAATTACGTAGCATTCCCGTCACAAATCCCATAGCGGGAAATGGTTTGCATCGTCTATGAATGAGGCTACATGCTGACATTTTGGACTTTAATACGCAAGGTTGCGGCTGAAATTTTGCAACCGAACAATATTCGTTGCCTTCAACGGATACGCTTTGTCTTCATGCCAACTGAATAAAAGGTAAGTTTCATGCCATACGTTCTCTATACGCCTTGCAGTGGTAGCAACAAACAGCGCCGAAAAGAAGTTTATATGTGAAATAGTGGAAACAAAGTACTGCCACTTACAATTGTTGTCTAAATCTAATTTAATATATAGACATAATGCTATGGTCATTCGCTAATTTTCACCGCTGCGACTACAGCCATGTTCATTTCTTACATGAATGTCTCCTTAAGTGAGAAAGCCTACCTCTAAAAGGCACTTACAGAGCACTACGTAAGATTCGGTCATATTGAAAAAACAGAACAATGAAACTCCTATATAAAGTACCTTGTAACAGAGAACAAAGTACAATCGTCAAGGTTGACAAGCGCTTCAATATTATTCACTAACCTCACAAAGAGTTTCGTCAAACTAGGCCGCCAAATAAGTGGGATATCATGCACGACGTGCTTCCTTAAATACGCAAATTTTACTCGAAGTTTAGTACTTTCAAGGGACCTGAGGCTGCTATTTGCCATGTTGTATTCCATAAGTACTGTACTCAGGCTGCAATGCTCACAAACAAGGAATGAAAGATTTGTGAACATGTGCAGACTGAAATAAAGCGAATACAGGTTATTAGTCTTGAGCGCATCACTGCGATCGTTCTGGGTTAACGCATATGCATAACATCCGGCGTAGAGCCGTGGCAGGTCACATTGATCACGTGCGCCACCACCCTAGTCGATACACAATGTTTCAGTGCGTCCTATTCAAAATTTGAGTTGCCGCAGAGGGTTCAGAAGATATCAGAGTTTCACGTTTGTTTCCCATGGGTCTCGTGCTTTTCCAATTGCCTGATTCAATCACGTATCCCCCCCGCCCCCCCCCCCCCAAAAAAAAAGAAAAACCGCCTCCACATCAGCTTGTGAAAGTGGATGTACAGCGAAGCTGCAGCCGACGTTAGACAAGCACAGCCGACGCTAGACAAATACCATTACGCTAACTGACGCTAGAAGACGACGGACAAGCACCACCAAAACAAGCGACGCACGCCACCCGCGAACGAACGTGTGCGGCAGTGAAACATACATCCTCCTTCTTCTAGACCCTCTGCCAAGCGCGAGTGCCTTATTAAACTAAATTAATGTTTAAAAGCAATTGTGTAAGAAAGATACGTGAAGTACGACTTACACACTAGCTACAGACGTGGTAGCTTGGGATTAATTGTAGTGCGGATATATGCGCGAAAACATAATTCTGTTAGGCGGAAACTGAAAGACAAAGTCATTTTCCAGCTCCCGTTTCAGGTATGTCTGAACGGCCGCGGCAGCTGGGTGGCGGTATATACTGTTCTTGGACAGTGTTTGCCATAACGTGGATTACGGTCACGGCACACGCTGCACGACAAACGCAGCGGGCAGAGCAGCCACGCATGAAGGACAGATACATTGTGCGCACACGTTCGTCACGCGCCGACACATGTTGTGCGGAAGTGCAGCACATCTCCTTATTCTTGTAGGCTCCATGATTGTAGGCCCAAGCGCAAGTTAGTTATTGAACTAATTGAATTTCTCAAAGTAAAATGCGACAGAAAACTCGTAAAGTACGACTTACACACAACCTGCAGACATGATAAGGATCGGATTGTACTTCGAATATGAGAAAGCGTAATTCTGTTACGCGGCAACTCAAACACAAACCTCTTTTCCGGCTGCCGTTTGAGGTCTGTCTCAGCGGCCGGGGCCGCTAGGTTGCGGTATTGTTTTTTGGATGAGCACAAACCGAAAAAATCCCGACCAACAGCTTCCCCGTAAAAGCAATCACATGCCACTGAAAATCCGCCACTAAACCAATGTTAGACAATAGTGACAGTGACAGAGCCACCACTTCTCCAATTCTGTGTAGTTTGCAATAAGCGGTGCTTCAGCGTTAGTTGAGCACACACTTGCATCGCTGGTGATGACTTCTGCGAGGCTCCTCCAAATATGACGTTTGGCTTAATCTCACCGATATTCACGCATACCTCCGCGAAACCTTATCTGGGAGTATATACATTGACCCGACGAAGCGAGGGATCACAGGCGTCATGTTAAGAGGCAGTGGCATAGATTAGACAGAAAATGCGTGTATAGTTAACGTTCCATAGTTGAGATTAAGCGGTAAAAAATGGTGTTGGGCGGGTCATGCAGTGCGTCGAGCCAATAAGTGCCGTCGAGGACGGCAGACGACAGTCGTGAGACGAAAATATTAACTTTTCATGCAAGTGTTTGGGAAGGGTCTTCGTCCTGAAGTGGCATTCAATAGGGTGATGATGATGATGGCATTGGTTCTAGGCAAAAAATAGTGCGCAGCGCCACCACGTCAGCGGTCAATAGGGGGCGTATATCATACAATGCGAATCACAGCAGAGCACATTCAACAACGCGTTTTCTTGCCGGAGTGTTAAACGATCGAAGCTGGAGCCATACAAACAAGGACAAAACAAACAACGATAAAGTGAAAAATAAATAAAAACGTGCGACGCGCTCATCACGGCGCACAGTCCAGCTCCTTGGAACGTCGCGTTCACAAATGTCCGTGACGGAGTCGCAGCTGGAGCATGAGTTCGCGCTGCGCATCCAGGACGCCCACTTCCTTCTTCACGGCCTCGATCCTCGAGTAACGGCCTTCCTCGCAGTCATCCGTGTCGTCGCACTGAACATCGAACATGGAGACACACATACCGTGCGGGTCCAGCTGGCGTATCTGCAGGGTTCGCAGTGCGCGCAGTATTGGAAAAATCAGACGCGTTTCACGAGATGAGGAACGGCGGCCAAAACCACGATCTGATAATGATGCACGCAGTAGTGGGGACTCCGGATTAATTTTGACCACCTGAGGTACATTAAAGGGGCGCGAAAACAGCGAAACAGTAAATGAGTTAAGATAGATAAAGCATGCTTTATAAGTCCACTTCCGCTAACTACAACGTAAGAGGTTGATTGGTATATGCGGAAATAAAGACCAAAGTTCAACTTTTTGAATTTTGCGCCATATGCCCCGCGCCGGTACGCCAGCGTGACGTAATGGATGCCAATCTATCTGTAGAAGGCACGGCGTGCAATATTGCGCACGTCGAGATAGTGAATCAAATGCAAAATCAGTGAAAAAAATAATCCCAATTAATTATAGTTAAGACACTTATCATAGAACCTGGGCTGCAAGTTCCAATAATAGGCGCAAGCTGTTCTAATAAAATGAGTAGTTAGGTAGACGTCTGGGGGAACTTGCTCTCGGTGTCAGTATGCAGTCAAAGAGAGGGTTCCCTTCCTTCATTGCTTTGCGCAATGCTTTACGTCAAGCATATTATCCGAGTGGCTAGACTGCTTTCTTCCAAGCATGTGCTAGACATGAAATAGTTAATGTTCATATCTGAAGTTCCAGTACAATGTTATCGCACAGAATCCACATTCTCACTGAAGGACAAAAAACAACGATTAATGTGTTCTCCAGGCGTGCGATTTTCATAATTGTGAAGATTCTAGAAATGTGATCAAACAAACGGGTACACGAGGATAGTGCTAGTCCGAGATGGCGGCACACATTCGACTGGTCGCCTTCGAGAACTTTAAGAACTCTTCGAGAACTCTGCTGACATTCGGCAGGTCGAAATCGCGCATTCAGTACACATTCACCTGGATCATTCAGAGCATCGCGCTGAATGAGCTCAGAGCGGCCGGAGGCGCTGAAGTCTTCAACTTGGGAGCGCGGCCGACATCGGACCGAAACTCGACCACGTGCACGGCTGTACTCTCATTACTGCGGGAGCAGCTGGCGCGTTAAGCTGGGACCAGCTTTTCTCTGGTTCTAATCTCGAGAGGGCTCCGCGTCGCTGCAAACCGAGTTGAAGTGCGGCACGAACCAGTCAAACGAATTATAAGTTTTCAATGAACACGAAATTCCCCGCACGAAGCGGTAATTTTCTAGTATTTGGGGTAGCTGGGGGCACTGCGAAAGCTTTTTTTTTTTTATACTTGCTGAGCTTAGTTTATGGCTCCTTTAGAGTACGATGTAGCCCGTCTTTAGCGATAGAACATTCACAGAGCCCGAGCACAGGCCGTCAAGATCCGTGACGTCACGGTGGCCTGGTGCGGGAAGCTCAACGCGACGTCGCCACCGGTCCTTCGTATTTATGTCTTTTTTGATTTATGAAGCCTCCTTCCACAATGAGAAGGGCTTTTTGTTACTAGTACAGCTCAACTTAGTTTTGTCTTTATTGTGTCCCTCTAAAGTGCACGTAAGTTAAAGTGCACGAGCGTTCTTGCTTTTTGTCGTTATGGAAATGCAGCCGCCGCGGCCGGATTCGAACACGCGCCCTATTTTTATAGAGCTCCGCATGAAGCGCAACGCCGTAGCCACTAAGCTACCGCGGTGGGTGCAATCAAAAGTTGCGCAAGCCGGTCGCTAAAATATAGTTTATTGAGTACCCTTGTGCTTCGGTATATTGCGAGAATTGCGAATGTTAGAGCACTATAATGAAGAAATACCCGTGATGTGCGCTGCGAGTAAAGTTGTTAGTTTAGTTGAATAGAATAGCATTTAAACGCTGAAATTCTTATTTGTGAGGCGCTTACTTATGAGGAGCTGCTTATCGTGGCACGTATTCATGCCAAAAAACCACCATCTGATTATGTTTCATCTGTTTTTCTTTATTTTTTTCGTTCATTTCGCTCCCATCGGATTGCTGCCGCGCGGCCGGGATCGAACACGCAACCTCGTGCTTATCAGCACATCCCCACAGCCACAGTCCTACCTCGGCGCACGGATAATTGAATAAAACACAAAGGACCACTCTGGCCAACCTGAAAGTAAATGATAGCCTATATATGCGCGGGCTTATAAAGCGATCAGTTTTCTTCGTTTATTTCGCCCTTCACGCGTGGCAGGCGGTCGGACTTACACCGCTGATGCAAAGACGCCGATGCGAAGAGCGCATGCTCTGGCGCATTCGAGTGAGCGAGTTGCGAGGAGCGTTGGTCGCTGAACCATGGCTGAACGCCAACCGAATTTTCCGAGAGAAGCCTGGTGTCACGCGCCAGCTTTGTGACGTCTGAAGGTGGAAGCGCTCGGACAGCACAACCCTCCTTTTCTCTTCCGCCACCCTCTCCCCCTGCAGCGGCTGCGACACAAAGGGCTCCGACGGGAGGGGAGGCTGGCAGTCACTTTCCACGCCGGCGTCCGCATCGACACTCATATCACGCAGCGGCTTATACATACAGCCACCTATACTGCCGCCTACAGACGAGCTGGTTAACGGCTCTATTTTATAACGAATCACACGATGAAAAAACTCAAGTGCTAACGAATTTACGCCATTACACGCATCAATCTTTATTACAGCCGATAGCTTTCAGGACGCGCTCGGCTATTCGCTTACATCGACAATCGCTCTCGGTGGTTTCATCAGAATTTTTTTTAAATATTAGATCTTGCTGCACAGTAATATCTTCTGCTTCTATATTACACCTTACGCTATAACCGATGGCTTTAAAGAGAAAGAAAGAGGTGTGCGCCACCCACGCTTTCAGTTCTGCGCCAGCTAGACGCTTTGCTAAAAACTGCTTCGTGGAATCCCCGAACTTGGCACGAGCTCAGTCGGAGCGGCGACCATCCCCGTTTCCGTGGTGTAGTGGTTATCACGTGCGCCTCACACGCGCAAGGTCCCCGGTTCGATCCCGGGCGGAAACAATTTCTTTTTCTTTTTTTTTTTTCTTGCGCATGACATAACGAGCTTGCCTGTTGTCGAACCGCTAATGAAACCGTCGAGAGAGATCATGTACTGTGTACGGACACGAATTCGGCTACCTCGCGAATGTCTATAAAACTTCCGCCTATTGCCCATCGCAAGTAAATAAGGAATAGTGTAAAAATTTGGAGGGCGCTCAAGCTTCGCCTTTAAGAGTGGAACGCGATAGCATTCAAAGATCCCTTCACTGCTCCTCACGCTTCCGGGAAACTGCGTCACCTAACCTAACCAAACCGTCAACCTAACCGCAATGGAGACACTGGCGGCGAAACCTGTGCACGAAGGCTAGCTTTCTGGTAGAAACGCGCCCTCTGGCGTGGGCCAATATTCTGATACCGTTTCGCGCTTGCAAACTTTTCAGTCTGACAATATTTAACATAAAAGGCATGTCCTGCGGGTGTTTTGTTTTATGGCATTTGTCTGCGGGCAGACATTCCCAAAATTCCGAGGAACATAACTTTGTAAAGTATGAAAGACAAGGTATGAGCAACTATAGTCGGATACAAATTTAGAAAAAAGGGGGCATTTACTCCTCCAAGGCGGATGCACACGAGCCTCCACCAATGGGTGCGCACTCTAGACTGACGTCACGAGCTGGACGGCCAGCGACCCCGCCGATGGAAAAGATGGCCGCCCGCGCATCGAACTGGGCCGAATAGCGTCATTCGTTTGCGTCTGCTCCTCGTCAGAGTGAATTCCCAAACTGTTTGTGGTGGTCTACCATGCTGGAAACATTACTGCGAGCTTGCGATGCGCCATTTGTGCCGCGTGCGTTTATTCTGAGCTGTGATCCGGCGACGAAAGATTGCAGCGAGCATCGCTGACGCTGCGCTACACGTCGTCTGAAAACAGGATTCCGCGGCATGTTTGTTCCCACGATGGTTTGTTTTGCTCCAAAGTGAGGCTACGATGAAGAAAGATTGCCAAAATCTGGTACCTACTGTTAGCGGCGGGGGTGTTCGAGTACTGTGTTGCTATATAAGAAACAGAAAACAATAACGTGAGAAGGAACGAAAAAAAAAACTATCACATTCTTGAAAACAATTTTGTGAAGACACACAAAAAAATATTAATCTTATGCTATATAAAGCCAATAGTATCTATCTAGAATGATGAATGAAGCATTTTTATACATTCCTTGCCTCGATAGTCTTCGTGTCCCAGGTTTGCAGTGGTTTCGATAAATGCATTGCTTTTTTATGTCCTTGTTAAATAGCAAGTCATTCCTTTTAAGCTCGGAAAACAACTAGTAAATGTTCCGTGTACATGTGCGCAGGCGCAAAAGCCATACAGGGCTGGTCTTTCTAATTTCGCCCCTGGCAATGGAACTAAAAAAGCAGACGACGCGTAGTGTTGTAGAAGGCAGATGGTTATTTTGGTCTCGCGATCCGGCATGTGCTCTAGAATTTCAATCACGAGAGCTCTACCAAAACAGTCATCAAAATACAAAAGTATTTATTTATAGCGAGAATTTCGCGTTTTAGAAGCACGGTTTTTTGAGCGAGACTATTTTAGCCGCGGAGGCAATCGTCTGCCGCGCTTCGGTCATCTGGGCGCGGCCTCCCCTTTTTTCTAAAGTTGTACCCGACCATAGGTATGAACAACTTTAGTGATAGAAGAACAACTTTAGTATGCGTGGTTCGGAATGATTTTCTTGGCCGCGGATGCCGACGCCTCATGCCAAGACGGGATTTTCTGCGACACGGGGCCCTTAATGCTATCGCGTTAAAAGATATCAGTACTGCATACTTGGACTTTTAGCACCTTCCAAAACAACGACGACAGCAACACCTACTAAGTTAAAATAATAATAATAATAATAATAATAATAATAATAATAATAATAATAATAATAATAATAATAATAATACCTTAGGACAAAGAAGGCGTAAAAGAAGAAGGGAGAAATAAATAAAGGGTCTTAAAGTGGAGGAGAAGAGGGGGGAAGAAGCCGAAGTTTCACCCGGAAGGCAAATCATCGATTGCGATAGCAAATTATTAGCTAGGCGAAGTATTTACAGTAGTTTTATCGGTCGTATAAACTCGTAAACATTCGCACACTAACCGAATTAACAAGCGTGGTGCCACCCGCGCACAAGCAGACGTGCACATCTCCCTCGATGACCGCGCACACTCGCTGACAGAACGCTGGAGTGAGAGAGCGCGGCAGCAGCTGCGAGCGAATTGAATGTCGTGCGACCTCTCGCTTCAACGCAAACTAATCGGCGAGAACACAGCGCACACGAAGCTATCGGCACTCGCCGCACTCTGACACCACAGCAGATCGCTTTCAAAGACAGAACCCGTGCGGCCGCGCCATACCCAGCCACCGCCGGAGCGGAACGCCCCCCGCCCTCGGTGCCTTGCGCGCGGCGGAAGACAGCGCGCTTCCTCCTCGCCTTTCTCCCTTGCGCGCGCGAGATCAAGCCAGCACGTCCGCTCACCCTCGCACGCTCTCACTCGCACAAACAGCATACGGCGCCCGGTCACGACGTTATCGCACTTGGACTTTACACGGAATCTCACGGCGACGCCGATGGCGGAAATGCGCCTGGATTGTCGATACAATTGCTATCGCAATAAAAATAAAAAGAAGAAACGAGAACCGATCTGCAAAAGCTTTTGTATGCAGCACGGGGTGCGGACAGCAGTGGGCACTTCGTCGTAGTTTACCTTATCAAGCAGAGTTGCGGTGGTGTCGTAGGCGTAGTAGATGCTGCCGTCAGCAGACACGATGGACATGCCGTCGGCTTTACTATGCTGCGTGTCCATCTCGGAGATACGGTCGCATGACTGCGTTAACGAGCGAAAAAGGAACGGTGAACATGAGTGCGTTTGTGTGTGCACATTGGACACTTGTTGGTCGCTCATCGTCTAAAAAAAAAAAACAGCGATAGATATGATCGAAGACGTTACATGAATGCGTACAATTAGAAATTGTCCTCACAACGTCGACAAGGCGTAAAGGCAGCAATCGCGCGGGTTGTCTATACCACGCTGAGCAGTTTAGTTTCAGTCAGTACAGGTGACGGCATTCCATAAACCGGTTGGCTCTCAGTATGTCCATCAGACTGTTCTAATAGAGCATGTGATTAACGGTTTACTAAACAGTGTGCAACCAAAGCGAGTGATAAGTGCGCGCGCGCGTCTTACACGATACATTATTGTGTACGTAAAAGCTTGCGTGCGCCCCACTATACGATCGCTTACTGCCTGTTTACCATCACACACTAGTTAACGTACCAGTGTCTGATGCACAGTGAGGTCTGTGCGCCCATTCTACTAGCGCCAAAGCTTCCGTACACTATATATATAGACCCAAGGTGGCTTCAACACAAGGCATTTAATAGATGCCTCACATTAACGCACTGAAGTCACACTGCCGACTAAATAGTTCCAAGAATATTCGAGTGACGCGTGAGTAGCGCGAGCAAGGAGGAGGTTGATTAATGGTGATTATTGATGACCAATTGTGCATATAGCTTCCATATACACCTAATCTCGGTTTGACTTAAGTTAACGGTCAGCTAAGTACTACTTCACGCGTGACGAGCACGTCGACCCAGCGCTTTCCGTACGGGTTCATCCCAACTGCCTCGAGGCACGCCTCGCCAGCTTCCGTTTACTTCAACGCGACAGGCGAAGTTCTACTCCAGCGAGTCGACTCGGCCTGCCCCTGCCGTGTTAACGTATGTATCGCCTGCAAGAGAGTAACGCACAGAACAGGCAAGCGGTCAGGTTCCGCGTGGCTTATTGAGAAATAGGGGCTGAAATGACAAATCCTTTCGTTCGCGGTAATCATTCTTCATCGCAGTAGTTCATCCTCCAAGGTGCTAGTTCAGGGTTGTTGGTCTGTCATACTGAGATAATAACTAGCGCTAAAAGGACCAGGGCGGACCTAAGATTCTTACATTCTTATACCTCCTTGTCTTTTTAACGCTATGTAGTATATCTGTACAGATATATACAATATATCAATATATAAAATACCCTTGCTGATTTACTCCCGGTGTGACAGTTCACCCTTTCCTGAACCTTATCAACACTAGCAAATTTAATTTCACTAGCCTATTGAATATCCACTCTTGCGCAGGAATAGTTCTGTGAATAACCACCTTGATTTGTATTGCCATACATAGTTGAAACGACGTTTTCTAACTACCATAGTAAATACTAATATGACGGTGCAAGGAAACAAGCGAATCCCCAGTACGAATGAAGCCATGCCTTATGACTTTCGCTGACGGCCAACTACATGCAGCAACCCGCAACATTAAAGCGGGCGGCTGCACTTCCACTACACATTTCACGGGCTTTATCGTCATCCTACACTGCATGTACAGTTCTTTACGAGACCACATCATGTATCCCATCGTACTGATCAGTGTCATAAAGTTAGGACTGATACATGTCAAACAAGGCAAATTTCTCAGTCTTTTTTGCCTCGCACGTCTACAGATTGGAACAACATCCCTGCTGACATTGTGGCTATTAGTGATAACCCTCCTTTTCGTGAATCTTTAACCAACAATATAGGACTAGGAACGTTTGGCATTCTTTCTGCTTGTTTTTCATGACAGATTTAATATTGTATAGTAAGAGAGTTTTCTATTTCACATTGGCTTTCTTTCTTTGTTCTTTTGTTACTGCCTTTTGTTGTTTACTATGTATCATATATTGTACCACTACCCTCCACAATGCATCTAGCCCTGAGGATGTGACAAATAAATAAATAAATAAATAAATAAATAAATATAGCATGTGCGCCTGCACAGTCATAAAAAAAAGGTTGCCTCTACTTTCAGGTACGCTACAGCATATATATATATATATATATATATATATATATATATATATATATCGCTAACATCACGAAGCAATGCGGTAAGCTCAATATTATACTTCCGTTGGCCGCAGCTCAATGAATTGACCGATCGAATCAAGGGCCAACTGTTGCGACGCTAGCCCGCTTTTCATTAGCCCGTTGTTCACGGAAAACTCTATCAGATTTCTCATGTTTAGACAGAGCTCTCCCATCGATATCGCAGTTGAGCGATATACCCTCCACGTTGGTCGGGCCGGGAAATGCCTACGCAGATATATATTGAGCTGCGACATATTGCTTGCATATATCGCCTTTATTTGGCAGCGGGGGAGGGGAAGGTTGTGTCGGGAAGGGTAATGCGCCCACCACGGGCTACGCCCGCGCACGTCGCATCTGGACAGCCTACGACCGTTCACGGCCGTCCTAATACCCGGACATGAGGCAGGGGCGCGGTAATACGAGAGAACTGACAAAACGTGAAGAAAACGTCTGTTCAAGCTATATACTGACTATCTTGACGCGGCACCGTAAACGGGCGCTCTGAAGAGCTCGAGCCGCGGTTCCGACTCATGATGGATGAACGGAAAGATGGATAATACTACGACAGAGGGGGGGGGGGGGGGGAGTGCAAGGTATACCAGAGGCCCCAATATAAGCCTCGAGCCGCACTGCTGGCGACAAGAGCGCTGAGCGCCAACGATTGAGAGCCACCAATCATCGCCAACGTTCGTGACACGTGGGCGTAGCAGACCCTGTCATTGACATCAACGAGACGTGACAGCTAATACCTTTCGCAGCACTGCTGGCGCTAGTGCAAGCTTTTTCATTCTTTCGTTTTATGCGAAAAAGCGGTTCCCTCGCATACCCGCCGTGGTTGCTTAGTGGCTATGGTGTTGGGCTGCTACTAAACATGAGGTCGCGGGATCGAATCCCGGCCACGGCGGCCGCATTTCGATCGGGGCGAAATGCGAAAACACCCGTGTACTTAGATTTAGATGCATGTTAAAAAACCCCAGGTGTTAGAAGTTTCCGGAGTCCCCCACTACGGCGTGCCTCATAATCAGAAAGTGGTTTTGGCATATACAACCCCATAATTTAATTTCTTTTCCCCTCACATAACCTACTATGCGTACTATATATATATAAACGAGAAGAAAGAGGGTTAACCGGGGGCCCGATTTTTATTAGTCGTATCATAAGAAACCAACAAACACTGACACCGAGGACAACATAGGGGAAATTACTTGTGCTTAATAAATGAAATAAAGAAACGATGCAGTAATGGTAATTTAAGTGGATGAAAAAACAACTTGGCGCAGGTGGGAACCGAACCTACAACCTTTGAATCCACTTTTTCATCCACTTTCCATCCACTTAAATTACCATTAATGCATCGTTTCTTTATTTCATTTATTAAGAACAAGTAATTTCCCATATGTTGTCCTCGGTGTCAATGTTTGTTGGCGTCTTATGATATGACTATATATATATATATATATATATATATATATATATATATATATATATATATATATATATATATATATATATATATATATATGCCATATACTTAATTTGAGAATGTATGACAGAGCCAATCGCTGAATCAGTTGAAAAGCGCTCGATGTTATTTTTGTCGTTCTCGCAGCAAATACATAAGTTCTCAAAGAGCAGAGATAAGAAGAAAGTTAAATATTTGGTATCGATCGATGTTACCACCCTTTCCTCGCCGACTATGCCCACCGTTCAGCCTCATTAGCTGAACGTTAGGGCCCTGAAAAAACAAACTCCTCTTTTTCTATGCAGCTGAAACATATCAGAGGTACTTCATAGCAAATTACAGTGAAAATGTCCAGTTTACTTCCGTGTGATAAGAGTCTGCGCGACGGCTTTTATCTAAAGAGTATCTTCATTCGTACAACAAGCATTTTAACCCCCCTATATATGGATGGCATTTACGACGAGGCCGGCTACGATAACGCTTAAAACAGAAGTAAAATGTGAAACTACAAGTTACCTGCAAAAAAAAAAAGAAGTTCGTGTAAAAATCCATTCGTTCGAACCAGAGCACGTCGTCTACACCGTTTCTGACAGCAAGGAGTGCTATTTCTAAATACATCGTCAAGCGCAGTAAAATACTCATTTCTTTTTCTTCTTTTGGGGCATTAGAGGTGCTCGTTGGTGGCCACCTAAAATTTCGTCAGCAATGCTTCGTCGTTTTAACATCTCGCATGTTACAAAGACGAGCGGTCAAAGTTGCAAAATAAGTCACTCTAAAGTAGGTGTTGTCCTGAAATTCTTGGAGTTCATTTTTTCAAACATCATTTGCCTATATATTTTGCAACGGTTGGCAGCAAAAAAAAAAAAAAGAAAAAGAAAAATTGATGCGGTGTTTCAAGGCACAGTGGCGACACGACGTTGTGACTGCGATAGCCGCACTACGCGCAGAGCAGTGGCACGGCCGCTTAATGTGCGTTTTACTCGGGCAGTTGTGGCGGCGTGTTATCGCTTCTCGAAATTTCCGATGCCATTTGCCTTTACACCGATAACCAACCGACCAAGCGTCAAGTGCGCGCACACACACATGCACCCCCCACCCCAACAGTTTACACACACACAGCAGACACAGTTCAGCTGCTAAAGGCCCTAACCAATAGGTAATCGAAATCCAAAAAAGGTTTAACAAATTCCAGTGCGTGCACTGGAAGTCAGTAACCTCAAGCTGAAGAAAAGTACATCTGTGAGTCGAGCTCGGAGTCAACGAAACGGAGTTAAGAACCTCCCCGACCGACCCTCCTGAGAGACTCAACGGTTCCGAGAGGCGACGCAGGCCTCGATTGAGCGAATGACCCGTTCTTAATGGAACTCGTTAAGAGAGCCCGGATTAAGCGGGCAACGCGCTCGCTCACCATTTCGTGGAAGTTGAAGAACTCCCCGCGGGTCGGATCGAAGGGCGTGCCCTCGAGCACGACGTAGTGCGCGATACAGAGCGTCAGCGTGTAGCACATCACGTGGTCTGGCTGCAGCTTGCGAACCGCCTGCACTCTTTGGATCTCGTGTTTCTGCGCAGGGAATGGCGGTCCCATCCTCGCTTAAAGAGATCATTCGGTACTCTCGGTAAATGTTGTGACATCTTATGTGTACCCTGCACTTGTACGGGGTGTACTAAAGAGAAACAGCATGTTTGCGTTAAACATCAGTGATTTTCTTCACCGTTGCTCTAAAATGCGAAGAGAGAGGGGCCACGAGATGAATTTTTCGACACGAAAGATTATAAGATCAACAGGTACAAGGGGTACAGGGTACAGGGGTACAGTACAAGGTACAAGTACACACTTAGGGTTCCATCGGAATCGTTCGAGTACAGATGAAGTGTTTTAATTCTGGTACACTACGTATGCTTAAAACAACTAACTAGTGATTGCATTAAAGGTACAGCGGGAAAAAGAAAAATCGGGAAAACCCTAGAACTCTTAGCTTCCACCAAATGCTAGCCAAGTACGAAACTGATCTGAAAGTTACTGAAGTACGTCGGCGTCAGTTGTGCCCAAATTCCTTCAGCGCCTAATAAGCGTCCGAGGGCTCCGTTCTCGATCGCTCACTTTCACGGTTCCTTTCTGTTTAGCCAGCAGTAGCTTCCAGCGCGACGCCTGACTGAAGCAACGGGCATCTTGTCAATGCACTCGATTATTATGCGACATTAAAAATATCCCGATGGAAGGTGTGTTACTCATTTTGGGCAAGCCTACTTCAGATTGCTTAGCGTATCAAAATTGTACTGAAGCGATGCTCAGGAAAGTGACCAACAACCAATTCAACTACGGTGGAAATTCAGCACTAGTGATACTTTCTGTTACGATCATTCTTTAATTCAGTTTGGTTGTGCTTATTGTATGTGATAGAAGGGAGTCATAAGAGAGTGCCGCAGTGAGTAGCTGGTCGAGATGGCTGCCCCGGCTACATTTCAAGCACGGACAATGGGCGAATGAGTAGTCCGATAATACACAACAGGGCCCATGTTCCCAAAGAGCTCTTACAATAGCATTGTTTGTAACAGTAAATTACAGTCAATTCTGATGCTGTACATATTATTAGCAAAGACGGCCAGCAAGTTGCAGAGAACAATTATAAACAAAAAGATTTCTGAATACGTGTCCTGGGTACGATTTCACAAAACTTTCCTATGCTATGATTGTTCGAAAGTGCATATCATGATGCCAATCGTGAGGTCGGATATGCTATTAACGAAGGCAGACATGTTAAACAACATTCACGAACGAAAATATCTGTGAATTCGTCCCTCAGAAAAAAATTTTAAATGATTTAAAGTATCCAGAACACACAACACGGCTGTTGGCTGTTGTTTCTGTCAAGGAATTTAAGAAAGAGCATGCCACAACAGGCTTCGCACAAATAGGCACTGACGTGACGACGCAATGTAATAACGCAGTTAGCAAGAGCATTTACATTTCAACTGTACATTTACTCGGTAACTAAATGCATGATAATGTGAAGACCCAACAATCCAGCTTGTAAGTGTTAAGACCAACCGCCTCCTATGTTTCTTATGCATGAACGAGCCGACAACAGTGAGTATTCTCCTTTGAAGGACAAATTTACCACCGCGCGCATCGGCTGAGACACGTTGTGACTGTCGCCACCGCCGTCCTCGAGTGCATAACGGAACAACGGCATGGTTGACGGCGTAGCTTCCATGACGTGCGATTACTCACCACTTTGTTAAAATGATTGGGTGGCTCGGCCAACGTCGAGTTCCAGATGTCTATCGGTGCCACGTGCGTGATCAGGTTCGAGAATGTAACGTGCCTGTGAGTTGGGAAGAATTATCGATGCTTAAACGCTGCAAGTGCTCCATTTTGTCGTTGCATCGGGGACGCATACGCATGTAAGAACTCGCGTAGACCCCGTCATTTCACCGTGCTTAGGCGCCAAGGAGAAGACACTCTTGCCAGTTTATTCCTTTGTTTGGATCGATTCCGTTGCATAAATAATGAAAATGTTATGTAACTTTGATTAAATAAATTCTGCGTTATGAGGCACGCTGTAGTAGGGAGTTTCAAATTAATTTTGACGGCCTGTGTTTCTTTAACGCGCGCCTAAATAAAGATGCACGAGCATATTTGCATTTGTAACTTAATCGAAAGTCAACCTTGATCAGCCTCTGTGTGCAGGGAGAGATAATACACTGACGTCCAAACCAGCGGTAAAAGTTGGAAAGTTATGAACATGACTATGATAGTGACCATATACATGGTTCTCGATGGATTCCACTAATTTATCTGAAGGGGATTTCCTTTTTTTCCCTCCGTGGCAGAGGATTCGTTTCTTTGATACGCTGATCGGTCTGGAGCGGGTTCGTGTGTTCCGCTCGACTTTCCGCAAGACCTCGCTCTTTTTAACTTCCGCCGCTACGGAAGAATTCGGGGGGAAACTTCAAGAGTGCGTGTCCTCATTTACATCTTTTGATAGGACGTCTTCGTCAGATTTAAGCATTTCGCAGAAATATCAGCGTGCAACGTGTGCTTTCTTTTTTCGCTTTTTTGTGTTGCACTTAATTCTATCAACCTTGGCTCCCCTCCTCCTCCTCCCCCCTCCCCCCATATGGAAGGCCCGCTACTACAATTAACTTGGCCGTTTCCGATTAGCACTTCAAACACTACGTACACGGATGACGGAAGTAAAAGCACCAAAATTGCCATCACGCTTCTATAAGCATGAAAATATATAACGAGCGAAAATTAGGTACCGTTTCAGAAAGCTAATCTGCTTCGCAGTATCCAAGGCGATGCGGCATCGAACTGCTCGCCTTCCACTGGCAGATTTAACTCACTGCGCTCGCTCAAGGGTGCAGATGGCTGCTTCGGATATACCAGTGGAATTCGCCATCAGATAAACGAACGTATAGTGGGTGCTGCAGATTTTTGCTGCCACTGAGCTCACGCCCTTACCCTCCAGCCCACTTGCAATTACGAAGGAAGGGGGACGAGTGCTTCGGAAACTTATTAAAGCAGCACTTACACGTAATTTGCAACTTGTCAATTCCTTGCAATAACGAAGGCTCAAACCCTTCAAACGCTAAAAAAATACTGGGAAGCTTGAGAGAATAATAAATAATTTAATATAATACCTGCTGCGACAAGTTTCAATTTCGGTGCCCAGATAGCGGATGCGTCGCGAAGCCATCGTACGCGGGCTCATCCCGTTACTGAGATTGCTGTGACCGCTACGTGTACCCGCGGCACTCCAGTTCACTTTTTATGAGCAACGTCGTCATACCCAGCTTTAACTGCTACACTACGACATAACATTTTCCTTTGTGTGACGAAATCACGAACACTGTCGAAGACGCCAGGTGAAGCATTTCGAGACAATCTTATATTAAAATATCTCTTGTTTCTCAACTTCTTTGCTCACTAAATGTCCTCGGTTTACGCACGACAAGCTATAGGTGTGAAGTTAATACGACTTCAAGATACATGCGCCAGCACTCCTTTTACCAACAACAGCCTCTGGAACTATCCGGAGCGACAATAGCAAGTGTTACGGAAGTAACACTTACTATTAATAACTTACGAACACTCCCGTTAGGTTTATCCTGCTTATTCATGACCGTTTATCGTTAAGCAGCGGGAACATGCACTATCATGCGCGCAACAATATTTGTTTTTCATAAGTGTGCTCCAGCACTGTACGGAGCTCACGTGAGCGCTTGGGCCAGTCCTTCAGGTGGGACGTCATCGTCGTAGGTGAAGCCGACGGACAAAAGGTACTCGCCGCCAGAAACAAGCTCCTTGTTGAGGATCTGCACCAGACAATAGCCAGATCATAGCGAAGCTAGTTACAAGAGCCATAATATGCGTTCAGCGCCGCCTTGCCTTTAATAGTTCGGTCCAAACGTGCTGGTTCTCGACGGTGAAGTGAATCTTGTAAATGTCGAAGCCGTCGAAATCGTAGAAGCGCAGAAAGACGTGTACGTTGTTCGCGAAGAGCTGCATGTTCTCCGAGGACCTGTGCGCCAGGAGCCTCCTCAGAAGATCGTCGGCATCAAAGGAGACGATGAAGGTCACGTTGCTCTGCTTCCGCATCCGAATAAACTTCTCCAATCGGTCTGCGGAGATTGCCGTGCGACAACGCAACGTGTTAGCACTGTACTGCCCAACGCGTCATATATGCACTACGCTATGATATCTCAAAATTCTGCTTTTAAGTGCGGGAAAAGTAACGCAAAGTCCATATTCGCGTTTTTGATATGGCGGAGTGAAAACTCCCCTCCCCGACTGTGGGTAGTCAAACAAAGCAATTACTAGTTAGTTAACTACTATACCAATTAGGTTTGAAATAAAGCAATATTTCATTGTTTTTTGTACAACTACGCTCTCCATGGCCAAAAATAAAGGAGTGCAAGTTGATCCAACTTTCCTTAATGTGGAACTGTGTCAGCGCACAACAAGGTTATTACGAAGTTGCTAGGAGACAGCACTCGAAAACGTCACACGTGCAGAAGAGATCGCTATAAGTGTCTTGGTCGCAGTTATCGAAAGTACATGGCTCAAGACACTCGGCCATTTATATTAAGACTTCTAGGTCTTAGCGAAAAAAGTAACTGAAGAACGCCAATCAAAAGCAGAACACGCCACAAGCAAGCAGGTAAAAGAGCGGGAGATCGCCTCTCACTTGAACGGTCTTGTGCCATTTCTCGATAAAGAAACTCAAGAAGATCCAGTCATCTCGACAAACCCCTCTGGCGCTCAGGATTCTTCGAAGTAACGATTGCGAAAGAAGTTGCCGCGCGTGACACAAGCCAGTGTTTCCAACAGACGGATCGTAGGCGGCGCTCGACTCAATTATATCACACGGGAAATGTAGGTGCCTTTACATGATCTGACGTTTCTGTTCGGACAAGACCTTGGTTACTGAGGGCATGCTGACTAAGCAAAAAACCCGAGGGCACCGAAACCCTTTTTATAAGCTGCGAATGCGAAAGCATTATTGTCTAATTAAACGGCGCTGAGCGGCCCTTCGAGTAATGAACTCATCGCGGACAAGGGAACGCGTTGATATGCTTGTTCTGGTTTAGCCCAGTTGGTAAGCCGCTATAGGCTTCTGAGCGCGAGGTCGTATGCTCGAAACTCACTACCGCTAACCTTTTTTTTTCTTTCTTAATTTATTGTTTTTTTAACGATAATTTATTTGTAGCGAATACCGAGGCGAAGTTAGAACGCAGGCCAGAGCTTGTGAGGACAAAGAACGCGCGGATAACACAGGCTTCTGAGAGCTAGAGCGAAGATAATAGAGAGTTTTAGAATAGGGGCCCCAAGCGTTTTGGGGCCCCAAAGAAATAGCGTCGAAGCCACTGCGCATGCGCAAGACGCAAGCTGCCTTTGGGTTTTGCGTTGGGAACGCTATTTCACCGATTTAGCGGGAGCCCAAATAGCGGCCCCAAAAGTTTTGCGTCGGCAAACATGGCGGCACCCATCGAAGCGACGGCTCTAACCTAGCACCAAACTGGGTTCGATTCGCGGTAACGCGTGAAGTTCGCAAGCTAGGAGAAGTGACTGCGATTATCGCTTTCTCTCAACTAGCGTGTGTTATGAAGATTGACTCATTAGACGCCGCTGATTTTGAATTCGATTGTGGATTTTATGGCTCGTAGGCCTAACACGGCTAAGCTTGGCTGGTGAAGGCTAGTAAAGTTGGTTTGCTCAACACTAAGCGCAACTAATTGTTTGCTGCTTACAGAATAGCCTCTAACCTGTAATTAAATGCGAATACACGCAAGTCAAAATTATTATTCCTATCATAAAATGATATATTTTATTTAATTATTTCTAATAGCTTTTCTTTGACGCCGTAGTGGCGCTCTCAGCGCAAGACGCTATCCGCAAACGTAAAACCCTATTCTAAAACTCTTCACTCCTACGTGTCCCAACGCTAACACCCGCAAAGCTCTTTGGGGCCCCAAACTATTGGGGCCCCTATTCTAAAGCTCCCTAATGTGGCATCGTGGCAATGCCCTCTCCCCTCTCGCACTACCTGGTGCGGCAGACGTGCCCTTTCTCCCGCTCTGCTCCGTCGAGGCCCGCACGTGACGTGGCCTAGCAGCGAATGGGAATTGAGGTGCCGCTTCGCTGCTACAGACGCCGGATGTTTTCGCCTGATTAGTCATTTGATGGTTTCGCATCGATATATTTACCAGTGCTGATTTGCTTTCCCGTGGCAAGCAGATAATATCTCAGAAAGGTACGGCTGACAAATACCACTTCGAAAAAAGACAAACATAGCTAGGCAGAAGGGTTTAGGAGGAGCGGGGGCGATATTTTGTTTCAATTTGATGGAGCTGCTTTCCATGATGAACAAAATTCGTCACCCGCGTCGTTAAAAGACTGTCGCTCCGCATGCTCGCGCTCTTCGTGGAAGCAGGACCTGCCTATGAGGTTTTCTTCACCAGCGGATATACACGCATGTGATTGTCCACCCGCGGATGTTGATTAACTACTCCAAACATGGTGTATCCGTAGTTAAAGGTATAATCAAAACACACAGCTCCTTGTTCGAGCAAGGAATGCGTTAAGAAAACAAGCGTTATCAGGGAAGTGTACATAAACAAATTTCAAAGAGCACCTTTGGCCCAAGGATCGACTCAATCGGTGAGGACTGAACAACAATTTTTTGTTTTAATCAGGCTTTGTCGCAGTCAACCTTAACTTTAATTCCAATCTCAGCTGTCAAAAGAACGAGGAATATTTCATGCTTACGACTCAAAGAAACGAGGGCTCCTTCCTGAATTAGCAGCAAAATTCTAAGCGGTGATAACCCAAGCACGGTGAATAACAATGGCCTCCAATCATCATCAGCACCGTATACGTAAAATGAAATTCACAAAAATTGACGCGGCCAGTAAAAAAGTGAAAAGATCATGAATAGGCTTTTGGACATTCAGTGAAAAGGCGAAAATGACTTTTTGAAATTAATACAAAATGGCTTCACAAAAAAGGGTCTTCTCGAATTTAGCCTAACGTGAAATAATTTGGCGGGCCTACTTGTTTCTTGTTTGATACGAAAGTACAGTTTTTTTCCATATTTCGTACTTGCGCATGTATAGTAATATTCATAACTCAGGAATATATTAAGCAAGGTTCACTGAGAAATATCGGAAGATACACTACGACAAGGAACAATTGTTTGTGAGAATGAAGATAGAACTATCTTTCATCACGAAATATAAATGCCTGTTTACGGCACTACACCCGCTGTTCGCTGAACTCTGTATGTTCATCAAAAATACAATTCATCCCAGTGAAATTTTGCCGAGCACGAATCTCAACAATAGCAGCCTAGCTATTGTGGGGAAGTTTGGCCACTACAGAATTCAGGGAGAGAGTGTCGGTATTGCTTTGGGCCCACCACAGTTAAATATTATTTTCTGAATGTCAACACGAAGAAAGCCATTGTTGACACGTCATCCAAGTGTGGAGCTTCGAAAAAGGTCTTAATAGCATAGAAAGTCTTCAGTCCTACGGAAGAACTATGGAAAGCGATGTTGATTTCGCAAAGTGGGAGTTACGTATTGTTTTCTTTTATATTAGACAAGGTTCATACGGATTGGTTAAATAACCGAGCGAAGCCGACGTATAGACATCACACTACATTCAATGCTCGTAATATTGTCCTACGTACAGCTTCCTGTGAGGATGAAGTTCGTTCTTTAGACTTTCACTTTGTACCTGTCTCCATATACAACCTGCCCAGATCACGCTTCATCACACATATTGCTTAAACAGATAAAATTTGTGTTTGACAAAAATGTCGTACAAATCGTTACAATGCATTGAGATACCATAAAAAGAAAAAAGAAGGTCGACAGTACAGCCCAAGCAGCAGACCACGGTGAGGGCTCACATTTATTTTGGAACTCGGGAGGTCCTAACCTCACTCCACGCACACAAACAAACAAACAAACAAACAAACAAACAAACAAACAAACAAACAAACAAACAAACAAACAAACAAACAAACAAACAAACAAACTAACTAACTACCTAACTAACTAACTAACTAAAACAACTTAGAAAGTCTGATAAAATATAAATACTGGGATGTTACGTGCCAAACCCACTATCTGATTATGAGACACGCCGTAGTGGAGGACTCCGAATTAAATTTGACCACATGGGGGTTCTTTCATCAGTGCAGCCTTTATCCTTATGTCCACCGAAGGACGAAGGCCTCTCTCCCAGCGTTCTCCCATTACCCCTGTCTTGCGCTAGCTGATTGCTACTTGCGCCTGCAAATTTTATAATTTCATCACGCCACCTAATTTTCTTTTTGGGTTAATTAATGTGCGCTCAACTAGACGAGCCCTTGTGAATTTCTCACTCGTCGAAATGCGGCCGCCGCGATCTAACCCACGACCTCAAGCTCAGCAGCGCAACGCCACAGCCGCTGCGCTACTGCGGCGGAGTGGAAAGCTCTGTTGAATCTAGCTGGAACAAATGAGCGAGAGTAAACGCGTGGTGCGCGTTCGCGCGTCACAGTGCGGACGTGCGCAAGTTCCAACGCTGAATGATCACCGTTCGCGGCAGGCGGGTGACAGAGTTCTTCGAAGTAGTCAGGCCATTTTAGTTTTTTAATGAAGCAAGAAAGGACGCCTCCGTGAGGCGCACACTCTCTCTTTTTTTTTTCATGTGTGCAACGGAGCAACCTGAAGGTAACGCAGTTGCTCGCGCTTTGGCAAAAAAAAAAAAAAAAATCAGCGTAGTTGCTTTGTTCCAGAATGTTCATTTGCTTTCTCGTGACAGTCGCGTTCACTATTTACCACCACCAACTGTTGAAGATCGTCTTACATTCTGCGGTAAACTATGTGCTAAAGAAATTGTGCATTCGCGCCGCACAGTTAAAAAAAAAACCCCGAATGACATTGTTTACAACCAGTAGAGCGACTGTGCATCGTCCAACGGGGAACGAAAATTGTAGAATAATTTGCTACACGTGAACACCAACGACTAATTTATTCGTCATTTCTGCTTCCGCAAGATTTCGCAGTATTGTCCAACTATGTCGGGACATTGTATAGGTGATTCGAATTGATCAATGCGGAGCCCAATTGAGGAAACGTTATGATCGTGACCAACGTGCTTGCATATTAAGGGAAAGGAAGCGAAAGGCAACATCTGTACGAGCATTGGCCGCACCACTAGTGCGTAATTACCGCGCAGACTGTCAGGCAAAGGACTGAACGAGAAGCCAATTCAACGTCAATTAATGCTCCCTCTTTCTTTCTTTTTTGAATAGAACTTATAAGTTTATAGCTTAATTCGCTGCTTTCGACGCGCCGGACAATCTACCCGCTGACTGCGCGTAGCACTCACAGAAGTTGTGCGGGTAGAGCGAGAAGTCCGTTTCGTCGAACTCGTCGAAAACGAGCGCCGAGAAAATGTAGTGCGTGCAGAGGTGGTCCGGGTACACGTCCGCATAGCGGAACGGAAACCCAAAGGACAGCCAGTAGGATCTGAAGTCTTCCGTGATGGCGCACACCAGCGATTTCTCGTTCGGCACTGCGCACGAGTTGGCGATGAGAGTGGTACACGAAGTCAACGGAAGAATTGACCAAAGCGCGCGCATCATTAAGGAATGCCAGTGGCAGAATTGACGAGGCTATTTCTTTTTTGTTGTCGTTCCTAAGTGATCTTTGGAAGTGGACGGTCACGACTGGCTGGCAGCTTCTCTTACGAACACTTCTGGCGTAAGAACATTTTGTAAATACGGCCCCAGCATGACAACCGCGGTGACGTCAGTGCATATCCTCTGACGTCCTCACCCCCACCAGCCAGCACGGAGAAAAGCTCTACGTTATTTAGATACGGATACCGTCAGGTTATCCTGCAGGTTTGTGAAAACTGTCGGTATAGTACTACAATATGGCGTCTGTGACGACAATCAAACGCTCCCCGTATGGAATTGAGCCCGCTTGATCTGACAATCTGGTTAGTGGCGCTACTGTTAATTTATTCGCTATACTTAATGGCACACAGCGTCATACAACAATGAAAGTATGTATAAGTTCGTAAGTCGTGAGCAACGCGAATGATGTAAGCACTTCAAGCGTGCACGCGTGACGTAACAAAACGCAGCGCATTGTGATGCGTTAATTTTACGCATACGTAAAAAAAGAAAAAAAATATATAAGACGTTGCCTTGGCTTCGCAACGTTACGATCAAAGCGCTGCCAGCGCATATAGGCAATGAGTTACCTTTCAGCCTAGACCAAGGGAGCGGTTCTGAAAGATGGCGAAGAAAAAAATACCACACGTCAGCGTGGAAACACATTTACAACATGAAGGCAGAAATACGCTATAGCGCACTGTGCGTAAGCTGAAGACTGCGCTTCACTAATACCGCCATTGAATTTTATTTGGTACGCATACAGTTGTGCCTTGCTGTTTGCGAAGCGCAGGCTTGAACCCTTTAGGTTTTGGATTGCCTGCTATTTGTATTAATGTATACTGAACGAGAAGTAATGATGTACGAATATGTTAAAATGGCCACTGAGTGCAATGATGTACGAATATGTTAAAATGGCCACTGAGTGCTGTGGAACTATGTTTGAAAAATGCTATGCAGCGACATTTCGCATTAAGTATTGAGAGGTTAGTCGGTGTAACAGCTGCACACTAACTGCCCTGCCCCTTCACCGCCACCCCTAGTATAAGTAAGTGTAACGAAACTACTTAAAAAAAAGCCACGAGAATTATTCCGTACGGTTTCTACTTACTCCTCGTTCTCTCTGTTATCGGTAGCCTCGATCTTGGCGTTCTTCGAGCTGCGAGAATGTTGCAGTGAGAGCCAGTAAGACGAGGACATTCCACAGTACTATACGACGAAACCACACAACAGCAGTAAAGTACACCGACTACTGCCCAGTTCATATTACTGTGTCAAGCCTGCGACTATGCTACAGCTATCTGAAATTCATAGAATAACAAAACTCAGGATTTAGGTGCACGTGATCAAGCTTAATCAGGAACTCTCCTCTATGGCGTCTCCCGTAGCCCCAGAATTACCCGTGGACTTTAAACTTCATCAATAATATCAGTCGCTGCTTCTGGCTAAACAAATCAGGGAGGCCAGGGCAAGCGTCGAAAGAGTCCAGTGTCCCTGAAGGCCTATCAGGCTAGATTTAAACGGCTCATCGTATTCGAAAGGACCATGCTTGCTCCAAAAAAACATTCAGCCTCTATTAGGCGCGCGCACAACCGGAATCTATGTTGCTACTGAATTATGTATTCCTGATGTTCCCGAAAAGCGAAGAACGGAGGACTCACATCTTAACGTCGTCTCAGTCATTTCTGGTGTCGTGGAGTTCACACCGATATCCGTCAGATTACCTAAAACAACCACACAGACGGGATAAATCGTGTCAGTGCTATACCATCATGTGTGTATATATATATATATATATATCCAGTGAAGTAGACGTGCGTATGAAGCGGTTTAATGACGTTTCGGCCGGGGTCCGGCCTTCATCAGAATACATTGCATGGTGTCAGTACAGTTAATATACATGTGCCTATCAACAAAATGAAGATACGTTTACATGAAAAACGAATAAAATGGGCGAACAAAATGCGTCTGAATCGTCCATATATATATATATATATATATATATATATATATATATATATATAAAAGCTTTAAGCGCAATACCATTACGTGTCTACAAATAAACAGAGAGTATACTCACGTTCTGTATGCCATTCAGAATCTTCGTCGACGACGGCCGACGAAGGGCTCGTAGCGGCTCCTACGAAACGAAATGTACTCGTTAAAAACAAGATTATGCTTTTAAGATCCATTATTATTTTATAGATTCAGGAATTTTAGCCTACGCGACATACAGCTGAACCTCGATATTCGAACACAAAGTTTTAAGGATTTCTAGATTTTGGGTTATCAGTCTCAATATATTTGTAAAATAGATCATATGAAAGAAGCGCGCCTTACGAACAATTCGTAACAAAGCGGAAAGAAAGAATGAGGCAGGAAAACTATGTGAATGAAATCAGTGCAGAGATCGAACGCGAAGACATCTAAGAGAATGATTCACTGAGGAGGTTTCTTAACCACAACGAAGAAATTAAGTAGGCATTCAATGCCATTGTAGCATAAAAGAAGTCCACGACACTAACTTGAGGAGCGAAATCAAAGGAACACCAACAGGTTCAGTTCAATAATAAAACGATTCACTCACATAAAAATTCTCGCGTGCCAAATTTGAAAAAAGTTTCTGATTTTGCGCGGAAGCTCTCAATCCCTGTGGAGTTCGCACACTAGGCTTTCTTCAGTAAAAAAAAAATCAAACAAATATAATGAAGACAGATGTAGGTTAATGAACCAAGCGGTAGCATGTAGACTGTAACAAGAAAAAAAAGTCAGCATGTTTATTTTTCCACCAAATAACCTTAGCGACATTACGTTGGACATACCATCAACGTGATATCCAGAATACATTATTATCCCAGCAAAATACTGTCAAGTCGAACTAATGTTCATCTAAGGTATCACGCCAAGAGATACTAACAAGTCGTACCCCCATAAGGCCAGCTTGATAAGACGCGCAAAAGAATTTTTGTGAGACCAGATTATCACTGAACTTTACCCAAGAATGCAATAAATTCGCTCGAAGGCATGCCATAAATTTAGGAGAGCCCGTTTGGATAAGTAACATGAAATTGCAGGGAATAAAGCTCAGATTTCATATCAACGTCCTAGCGATTGCGACCGTGACGCGTTTCCGTTACGCTAGAGCTGAGAACAGAGAGGCACCGTTTGTCGGCGTTGATGTGCATGGTCATGTACTCCACTCAATCACGTGGTAAAAACGCGCCATACGGGCGATTCGGCTGCCTCTGCGAAAATAAGGTCCTTCTTGACGTCAAACGTTGTAACGTTTAACTTTTGTTGGAGTCGTCTGCTCAGTAGCACCTGCACAGGATATGGCTTGTCAATTGGGCACTCGAATGCACAGACCAGAATAAGAACGATATCTGACCCGATGTTGTAAATAGCACACTCTATACAAAGTGAGGCCAAACGGAAGAAACACACCGAAGACGCTAGCAAACTACGGAAGACAAAGCCTGAGATTTCAATGTACAAAACTTCTCAACGGGTGCATAAATTGTTTGAATTTAATGCAGTAGAGGTATCTTTAAGAAACAAGTGAAAGAAATGAGCGAAACGTGAACAAGGTGAATGAAGGAGCCAACGTTTCGACAAATGGGCTTGTCTTCTTCAAGGAATGTTTAGAAAATGCGTAAGCTTTTATTGATGATGGTGCTACTTATGTTATGCTCTTTGTCTTAATAACCGACGAAGTTCTGACTTGTTCAGCGTTTTTTTTAAATGTCCTGGCAGATATGACAGCATATGAAAGATGTCTTTTTATCTGATCTATACTTTTTTGTTTATGCGAATAAAAACTGTTCTATTGAAACGCGTATTAGTGCGAAATGTTCATACCTTTTTCTAAACGTAAAAGTGCTAGTTTTTGGTTACCTACGTTTTAAGTGGAATTCGTAGGAACATTGCTTTTCTTTAAGGTAAGTACTGGTGACTGTTGTGTACTGATTTATGATATTAATTGCCAAACTGTTTAGGGACTGGGTTTTCTGTAAAGCTACGTACCATTAGTCCCCACCTCCTCTCATGAGAATCGGAGCAATCAATAAATAAAATAGAACACAATAAAATAAAACAAAATACTCTGCCAGGCGTGCTCAATGCTTTTCTGCCAGCAACACTACGTAACCGGTATACGTGCTTGACAGGAAATCATTCTGCGCATAACTTTAGAGAGAGGATCATTGCATACGCATGTACGCAACGATCATTGTAAGACACTTGCATTGTAAGCCGGGATACAAATCCTAATTAAGAGTACATGATGAACAAAAAAGAAAATCACGAGCCGTCAATAAAAGCAATTTTTTCTCTTGGTCGCAATATCGATGCCTGGCTGATGCACATTCCCCTCACGTTTAATAGCGAGAAAAATGTTCTGCAATTTATCAGTTCACCTTGAGAAATTTTCTTGACTTATATCTAGGCTGTCGTACTTGAGCACGTTTTTTTTTTTTTTAAGTGAACTTTCAGCTGAATGCGCTCGTCCTGCCTCTTCACTAGTCGTCCTCGTCTGCTTGGGCGCTGCTTAAAGCGGATTATTTCCAGCTTGCCCACTGCGCTGTTCTTCTACAGTTCGGTGATAACAGTTATTCTCGCACGAGAAAGGCATGTAAACAGTTAAGGCGTAACATACTTCAGAAAGAGCGGCTACGAAAAACATTTCAGCTCCAGTGAATTTGAGCCTACGCAACACAAGTGAGCGGTGCAAGATATAGTACAACGGCACCACAACTCACTCGAGCTAGATGGCTTACCAGAATTGTTTGCCGAGATCTCGTTGACTTCGGTACTGTTCCCTTGAACTTGAGTTATTACTTCGGTAAATGACAGCGACGACGAATACATTATGGTCAGTGCTGCGCTAGATGGCTCATCGGAAACGCTGGCGCTAGGTAACGGCTGCGTCATCTCGAAGGTCTCGACACCTGTCACCAGGACAGAGGCACCAGTACTCTCAATACTGTCGGTAACACTGGCGCTAGGTAACGACTGCGTCATCTCGAACGTCTCGACACCTGTCACCAGGACAGACGCACCAGTACTCTCAATACTGTCGGTAACGCTTCCGTAATCTTGAGCGGTTACTTCAGGAAACGATAGTGATGACGCACTTGCGGACGCCGTGCCGACGTCGACGAGACGCTTCTGCGTGACAGCATCACCCTGGGTGTAGTCAATAGTCACATCGCTCAGAGTGCTTGCGTCGGTTGCGGCCGCAGGCGCATCGCTTGTGCTCAGCGGCGATGCGCCAGTGGCGTCCGATGTGAGATCAGTGATCTCCTCGGGGCCAGTCTCAGGCGTGACTTGCGACAACTGACTGGTTTCAAGAGATGACTCCGTCGACTCGAAAACGGTCGCAGCAGCTGAAAGCGCTGACGAATCGCTGGTATCGAGTGAAGATTCCACCGTTTGGACAGCGCTGCTGTCGTCTGTCCCGACGGGCTCGCGAGCGTCTGCGTCAGTTGCATCGCTGGCGCGAGGTAACGACTGCGTCGTCTCGAAGCTCTCGACACCTGTCATCAGGACAGAGGTACTGTCATCGGTAGACACTGCGCTCTCCGGACCACTGCCGTCGATGTTCTGCCTTTTCTTCCACTCGTGGAACTGTAAGTGCGAATTGTAAACTCGTTAGGCATTCGGTTCAGTTTCAGCCACGTCGCAGTTTATATGACAGCGTATAATAAGCACGCATATAGCCACGCAAAATAAGCAGAAATAGTTCAGCGACAAGAGACAGGAAAACAGATTAAACGGTCAAAAGCATCACAACGCAATAAAATCAAGCCCGTGAAAGATGCAATGAGTATATGAAAAACTTTAACGATAGAACGAGAACCGTTGCACCGTAGATCAACGTCGGCCATGCATGCTTGCAGCTCCACGGCCACTATTTTGTAGAGATGCCCCTTCCGCTCAATTCTTACCATCCACCGCTCGCGGCCGGCTGATCATGCCATTGGTAACGTGGGAGAAGCGTCGCTCTGACCACTGACTAGGCGCGAAACGTCATCAGCATCGGAGAGGGCATCGCTACGAAAATAGCGGCCCTGTAGACACTAGCGCCAGAGTTACCTCTAGTATTTACTGTATGGAAACCTCTGTTGTCTTACGCGTTCTTTATGCTTGTGGCTTCTTCTCGTGGAAGTCTCATTCGCCTGTAACTGCTCGCTGTTTTCGATACTCGTCGTAGTGGCTTCCGTTATCTTCTTAAAAAGCCTCCTGCTCAGCACGCTATTCGACTCGGTGTTCGGACGCGACAGATCTCCCGGGTTCGCGGTGGTCGCCGTGGCCCCGTGTTGCGGTGTAATTTCGTATTCCGGTTGCGCGGGGTCCCATGTGCTCTTATTTTCAGAGCGTCGCATCTTGACGGTAGGTCCGACACGTTCTGTATGGCGGAAACGTTGGAAAAAAAAAGTTAATACAGAAAAGTCTATCTTTGTACTCTCCCTTCTCTCTCTCTCTCTCTCTCTCTCTCTCTCTCTCTATGCATATTAAAACTTACTCCTCTATATGGACACCTTAGCTTTTATCAATACTGAATACCGCGAGCATAAAGCTCACTCCGCTGAATTCTATACAGGATCGTCTCGCACATAAAAAAAAAAGAGAAAGTTATGTTGTTCACGCTGCTGTTCACGACGCCAGGCGAAGGCAAACAGCTTCGCTTTACTATGCGAGATACAAGAAAAGGAAACAACCAATCATGCCGCGATTTACTGAAATCCCAGTTGCCCCTGCGAAAGTGCAAGCGAAAACCGAATATACCGAATATGCCGGTTTAATGAGACACTAAAGAGAAACACTACGGTTATGTCAGTTTATACTTATACACTGTTCGTTAAAAGACGTTATATTTTTTGTTAATATCGTGGTAATAGGTTCATCACAAAAAAGAAAATGAAGATCAAAGTTTCATTTTCATATTTTAGTTTTTTTGCCGAAACCCCAGCGCCAGCCCATCGGTGTGACGCACTGGGTTTCAAGTTATTGTTATTTATTTATTTATTTTTGTTTGTTTTGTTGTTTGTGTCTTATTGGCTTATTAAACGCTCCCGAAATTTGGTAATTCTTTAGTTATTCTAGAAGCAATCTATTCCAGGTTCACCAATAAAAAAATTTTGGAGGACGCTTAAGCTTCGCCTTTAAGAGTGGAACGCGATAGCATTCAAAGATCGCGGATTGCTTTTGACGCTACCGGGCAACTGCAGCTTATACGTAACCGTAACATTTACCCGGAAGCGCTGGCGGCGAAATCTATGCACGAAGGGCGAGCTTTCTGGTATACAAACACGACCTCTTGCGTCGGCCGATCTTCTGTTATTGTTTCGCACTTTTGATATTTCAACCTGAGAAGATTTACTATAAAAGGCATGCCCTGTCGGTGTTTTGTTTCATGGGATTTGTTTGTGGGCACCCATTCTCAAATTCCGAAGAATAACTTTGCAAAGAACGTACGGCAAGGTCTGAGCAACCTTAGTGATAGAAGAACAACTTTAGTGCCGCTTGGAATATGCGTGGTTCTGGATGATTTCCACGGCGGCGGACGCCGGCGCCGACGCCGAAATTTCTGCGACACGGGGCCCTTAACGTTACCTCGCTAAAATTCCGCAACTCCGAGCAGACAGCGTGAGAACCAATGACGTCACGGTGAGCTGGCGCGGGGAACTTCAAGGCAGCGTCGCCATTCGTCCTTTGTTCTTGCATTTTACCTGGCTTGTCAAGGCCGACTGCTATTTTTTTGTATTGTGTAATTTACTAATTTCTTTTTTTAGTGTCCCTTTACAGTGAGCATAACGGCTGAACGGTGGACAATTGACAAAAAAAAAATAAGAAAACGCACACACAAGATGGAACGCACACCGCCCAGTTACGTTTAAAGCGGTGAACACAAATGAAAAATATTTCAGGCGCACAACGTTTGCACCCCATATTTATACCACACCAATCGGCTGTTAAATAGGAGTTTGCTCTTGGACTAGCGCGTACATGGTATTTAGAAGGCAAATAGCGCAAGATGACGGGGCAAGGAAGGCGGACGCTGCGGTTGTATCGTTCTTTTCGCTTTCACAAGGTCAGTCGTCCCACGCCGGCTAAATATACGTCTTCATTTTCCCCTTGTTCGTTTTTTGTTTTGAATGCGTCCTTGTATTTATTTTGGTCCCATGCCCGCGCGCCATCTCGTGCACTTGCTTAAGCTACGCCATTACTGGACCAACTGAATATCCTACTGAAATCTTTGCGCACCATTCACGCACCTGGGTGCCAGATACATCACACTTTCCAGCTCATGTATAGAGAGAACGTGCGAGTACGCAGTACACACCTGCTCAAACAAACACGTGCGACATCGAAAGCTTTAGAAGCCGGCGTTCCTCTAATCGGATTCACGAACGCAGCACGCATGCGACCAGGATGGCGTATACTGACCTTCGGCGACGCCTATTTCGGGTATTTCGCCTGTGGAGCAAAGCGTGCGGTAAGCGGGCGCGTTGTCGTACGTCATTCGTGCAAAAATAGATTTGTCGCCGACGTCGGCTTCTTTGAGCGTAAGAAAATAACAAAGAGGGTGGTGGCGCGCTCACCTTTTGCCGCGGGGTGGGTCAGCAGATAAATTCTAGTGAGGGGCACCATG
Organism: Dermacentor variabilis; assembly: GCF_050947875.1. Classification (NCBI taxonomy): domain Eukaryota; kingdom Metazoa; phylum Arthropoda; class Arachnida; order Ixodida; family Ixodidae; genus Dermacentor; species Dermacentor variabilis. The sequence goes on from NC_134572.1 coordinate 79,935,907, forward strand.
GGCACTGCGGACGAAAGAGTGAACCGATGCTTCTCGGTAACAACGTTAGAGCGCGAGGAATCACACTCGCAGACGCCGTTGCTACTCTCTCGAAGAAGCGACAAACCCGCATCCCAACCCACTGCTTGCCACTTCCTACGTCTGTCGTTGTGCAGCGCTACCGACATAAATAAATAAATAAATAAATAAATAAATAAATAAATAAATAAATAAATATTAGCAGATGTATGCTAATCTGAGCAACTCAAACATCAACGAAAGCGAAGCTGTGAGAAAGTTCTCAAATCCTTCGGAAGTCCACGCCCAGGAATTTTAGACATTGCCCTTCAGGAATTTGATAAACTTCAGCCTAATATAAGAGCTTAACTCAATCGATTTCAAAAGTTATATTTCAAAACAGGGACCAACTTTCTAACAAATCTTCCGTTAGAAACGTCGAGAGGGCGCTTTCTTCTAATAACACGCGCGTTGTAGCTACGCCTTATAGCAATGTTTCGTTCCTCACCAATACATGGCTACAATAATGCCTAAATTGGAATATGTGTCATACCGTAATTAATTTAAAAATAAGGTAATTCGTGAATTTCTGTTCTTTAGACGATTATGCATCGCGATTTCTCGAGCAAGTAATGTCCACCTCATTGAGTAACCCAGCTCAATGGCTAGAATTATGCTACGATTTCTAAAAATTGAACATGGTTCCAAAAAAAAGACAAATAAATAAAACGCCCTGTAGTATAATAGAGAGAGGAAACAACTGCCCTACATACCGTCGGCAAATTGTTGTTCCAAAAGCGGGGTCCTTGCCAGCGGCGTTTCTGCCCTCCTTTCGGTGCCTGAAACAGAAGCAAACGACCGCAAGCAGAGAACACGCTTCGCATATCATCGCATTGACAGTTCAGCGTAAACACAGAGCAGTGTACATTTCCCTTGACAACGAAGAAGCAATACGCTGCCTTTCTCGCACCAATTCGGTTCAGTGCTGTCGGAATTGAGAGCAACCGCGCACACCGCGCGCGCGCCGCCAATGCACGTAATACGATAGATACGTACACTCACGCACACATATCAAACGAACCGGCACACGGGAACGTGTGCATAAAACACACCGGTCCGCATGGATGCATCCGCTCACAATTGCCTGCACATAACTGTAAATAAAACTACCGTTCATGTCGACAGCGCAATGTAACCTGCCGTTATTATTTCTTCATGCAGAATACTACTTTGCCAGCATCCCGCTACCTAACACTCCCTGCACCCAAAGTCCTATACGTCGTTTCTTTTTTTTTTTTTTTTTTTGCAGATCTGTTTTTTTTTTGTTTTTTTTAGTGGCAACTGCGAGCTACTTTGACTTACACGGCATGGCTTTTTAAGCAAGGATGGTTCTTTATAGAATAGTCGAATAGCCATATCATGATTTGGCGCGCGACGACATGATTCACAGTAGCCGTGCAAAACCGCCAACCTATGAACGGCGGCTAAGCTTGGTTCTGGTTTCAGGATGTGCGAAAGGCATTGACGCACACGGCACAACGCACTGCACGGAATAGGAGGAAATCAATAGCCCGGGCTCGACCAACACGCACCGAACAACAGGTGGCCCTGCTCAGTAAATTTGCTCACTGCCGTAGTCCAGAATCGTACAAACACAATGAGGTGCCTTTGTGCGGCAGTATCTACAGAAATAGGCACACACGGAGAATAGAAGCTACGTCTTTCCTCACGCGTTATACAGTTCGGTGTTGTTGATGCTGCTCTGTTCTAAAATAAAACTGCTGTTCAAATAGTCAAACGCTTTTCCGCGGAAGCATGATTGTTTGGTTTTGACAGCTGTGATAATCGTGTATAGGCTTGGCAATAAAAAGCTTTCAGCCCCGGACAAAGCCTACTAGCTCAGGATCAATGCTGAAGCTTGGCAGTTCCAGCTCATCATGTGCCGGCGTCTGAGGCGCTATGTTCACAGTGCGAATTTTATCCTTATCTTTCACACGTGTGATAAAACTTTGGTTGCACCTTGCAAAGCAGACAAATGAACAGCAACCTTATTCACAGGTACGCAGCCGGAGACGTTGGTTATTGAAGAGTGGGATTGAAGCAAGCAGTGTGGCGTTTGAGAAACGCGAAATTATTCTGCGAAGCGTCTATTACCTGCCGTAATAAAGTATATGGACAACATATTATGCCAGAAGGACCAGAAGGAGAGTGCCGATATCGCATGTCTATATAGAGCATTAGTATTGGCAGGAATTCTCTCTGACGGACAATTATATATCGTAACAGTTGTTTTTTTCTTATTTGCTTGTTTTTTCTCATGTTTTCTTCTCTTTCTTTTTTTTTTTTTTTGTGTGTGTGGACACGAGCCATGGAACCACTAGGTAGCTGCTGCAGGATGCTCGAGCCGAACGACCACTTTACGACAACCGTGACTCATACTGTGCGCCTTACCCGCCCTAGTTGCTTAGTGGTTTATGGTGGTGGGCTGCTAAGCACGAGGTCGCGGGATCGAATCCCGGCCAAGGCGGCCGCATTTCGATGGAGGCGAAATGCGAACACACCCGCGTACTTATATTTAGGTCTACGTTAAAGAACCCCAGGTGATCCAAATTTGCGGAGTCCCCCATTACGGCGTGCCTCATTGTACGATCGTGGTTTCGGCACGTAAATCCCCATAACTTATTTAGTTCGAAGGTTAGCCACGCGCACCATTTCCACGTCGCATAGAAAAAGAGTAGAGCGAATATTATTTTCGCCGGTGGCAATTTAGGAACGTACAACTCTAACCGCAAGTGTGATCAGTGAAAGCACTGAAGACAGCCGCTATTTTCAATTACAATCGACAACAAAACAAAGCGGCGCTCATGCTCGCTATGGAATGCTCGGAAACGTGTGTGTGCTCGGCATCTTACGTAAATTCGAACTATATATACCTACTTGAATCTGGGACAAGCATCGCTTCGCATTAAAACGAGGCTATATTTAGAGATACGTTAGCCGAGTCTTTTATGGAAACTCACTATGGTTGGGCAAACATACTCGTATACAGTCCGCAGAGCGACCGGGTATGTGTACAAGCTCGTCGGCATTATTTTTGAACCGAAAAATCAAGTCCACTCAATATTTTCATTCTGTCGAAACATATTGATCAAATAGAATATCAAATCACGATTTTCTTCTCGCATAAGCGCTAGGCTCTTCAAAGCTTCGCGACAGTCGACAATCCCCTTGTTCACTTAAAGAAACACTAACGACCATTTCTCAGAATGTCCAAACCGATTTGTACACGCAGCTAAACGTATGTTGTCATTTATAGAAAAGCGAGAGCGTCTTCGGTATATACACAGCAATATAGCCAGGAGGCTAACGTAAAAAAATATAGAAGCGCTTAGTCTCAACCTAAACAGCTTATACTTCAGCTTAAGTGAATGAAAGGCAAGATAACAATGCGAGTTTGAAACGTATTGGAGATTGAAAAATGGCAGGCCGATTTCTTTGCCGCGCACGCCGTGAGTAAATGACGTCATGAACGGCAAAAAAGAGAGGCGCCTTTGAATTTCGACATTGTAGCAGTAGCCAAGAGCGTTCAGGTAATCCTAGCGAATAAGAGGACGCGTCCCAGGCGGCGTTTCATGGATGTTCAGTGTCGCAAACGCAGATATACATATTTTATGAGGTGATTACACGAGACCTATCGGCAAAAATAAATAAATAATAATAACGTTTTTTTTTTAACTTCTTGTGCGCAAACAAACAGGGACAAAGAAGAGGAGCAACACAAGGACGAGCGCTTTCTAACAACTAAGTTGTTAGAAAGCGCTCGTCCCTGAGTTGCTCCTCTTCTTTGTCCCTGTTTGTTTGCGCACAAATGTATTTAAAAAATGAGTCTGTTTCAACTAGGCCGACTCGCAGTTGTAATAATAATGGTTTCACAATTACAAGGGTCTTAAAATTTCAACAGCACTGCGACAGCTTCACGGCAGTATAAATGTTGGCAACTATGCGCAGTGTGAGCAACTGTTAAGTAGAACACGTGAGCATGCGGCGTGTGCGAACTTTTCCCTCTTGCAAGTGCAGAATTGTCCGGCCGTGCAGAAAACGACTTTCCGTTGGTGCTGGCGCCTTGCGCAGTGCGTTGTCTCCGCTTGAGAGGCGCTTACAGCGGCAGTGCCGCCAAAGTCTTCTGGTCGCAATGGCTTCTTCCATTTAACAGTAGACCGCACTGTAGGCACGATTTTGCAATAACTTAAGGTAGAAGGAATAGCATAATCACGCTCAATTAATTCTCATTATTAATGACTTTTTTTCTCCAGGCTTATATCGGCTTTATCCACACGTGCTTCGATCAAAGTGTCCGACGTTCGCCAACATATAATTTGATTGATTATGAGCAGAAATTATAATGTCACACGAAATATATTGTTGCAGTAAGCTTCGCTGCTTACTTGAGCGAACGCAATGCGCTAGTCAATGGATGAGCTAACAGAGGGGTGTTTCGATACCACGCATGCCTTCGCGCTTCACGCATTACAGGCAATCCACGTCTTGGAACTGCTAGAATAAGCGTCACTGTGTGGCGTAGTTTTTATGCAAATTTTAGCACAGAAAGACGGTGCCGAACCAACTATTACGTTATAAAGAGCTGTTATTAGATATCTCTCTTTTTTTGTCCTTTTATATTTAAGCATTCCGACGGAATAATATTCTGCAATGCGCAATAGGGCGGGTACTAAATTATCAGACAGTAGTCGAAGAGATATTACTCATTCGGCAATCAGGATAAGCTGCAGCTAGGTCCCCAGACTATACGCCCTTTATTCTTTTAACCACGGCTGATTACATCTGTCAAGCACAAGTGAAGCACCCGCATAAGATTGATAAGCACGTATCAGAACGATGCACTTACCATTTGCCATGATGTACAGCACAGCAACCGATAAAATGAGCATGATAAACAGGACAGGTCCTATCTTCCACAACACGAGCTGTTGTACGCGCGTGCGGTTTCTGCAGAAAAACAGAAATTGATATCGAACAGTGCTTAGAAAACTGCACTCCAAGTAATGCGCCAACTAAGGATGTGAGTGCGAAAGCCTCTAACTTCGACTTACTCAGATTTCCGCCTCCATCTTGATGCAAGACGTTCGCTCAACCGGAATTAATGGGCCGCGAGAGAGATGAAAGTAAGGACACCTGTGCTAGCAGCGACTTGCCTGGGGCAATGTTCTGGTCAGAACCGTAAAGAGCAGTTCCTTTCCAGTGAGTCACCAGGCGAATGAGTTAACTCGATTGCGCGTGTCTCAGTTTCTCTAGCCAATGCCGTCAGACACGCTTATTATGCACGCCTATAGTCTTATCATGACCTTACGCTCGCCCATGGAGGGAACCTCACAAGAGGTCGAACATCGATTACAATAATAGCGACAAAGACGCGACGGCCATTATTGAAGTGATCCTTACGGCTGCGGCAGGTGCTACTATGTGTAAGTAATATGCGTGGATCTATCTAGATATCTGGGTCTCGCCTGTAACCTCACAATGGATGCATCCACGCGTGATAACTTGCTGCTGAACGAATTCCTCGCAGGTTAGGAGGATTGCAAAAGAAATGTAATAGCCACATTATTAACGGCGACCTGCCAGCCAGCCGGCTTAAGCTTGAATTACTCTCCCTGCGCCTTCTTTGTTTTTACTTACGTAAGCTATAGGAAAAGCAGAGGTTATAAAAAAAATTACAGGAAGTATTCACGGCGCAGCCCTTTGAAGGCCCTTACCAGGTTCCTACTTATTGCGCTCAGTATGCCTTATTGCATTCGAAGATTTCCCCGGTTCTGACGTCAGCACACAGGGGTCGGCCTGCAGCAGTTCTCAGTTTGCATAGTGAAGGTGAAATTTAATAATAATTAATATATGGGGTTTTACGTGCCAAAACCACTTTCTGATTATGAGGCACGCCGTAGTGGAGGACTCCGGAAATTTAGACCACCTGGGGTTCCTTAACGTGCACCTAAATCTAAGCACACGGGTGTTTTCGCATTTCGCCCCCATCGAAATGCGGCCGCCGTGGCCGGGATTCGATCCCGCGACCTCGTGCTCAGTAGCCTAACACCGTAGCCACTGAGCAACCACGGCGGAAGGTGAAATTTAGAGCGTGTAAATTCCACCCTGCGGCAATCTAAGTTGAGTCGCATTTATTTAGGTCGTTTTTACAGTCACGTATAGGAGAATTTGTTGTATAGCCATATACGCATTTGAGGAAACACTAAAGTACGCTTAAACATAAAGAAGACAGGCAAATTCATGAGCCAATAATAATAATAATAATAATAATAATAATAATAATAATAATAATAATAATAATAATAATAATAATAATAATAATAATAATAATAATAATAATAATAATAATAATAATTTATTAACGTAAGAGTTTCATCATCACCAATGCATGAAAGGCCTGGCAAAGCTGCATTGGGCTTGAAGGGCAGTGACGACAGGCAACGTTTACAAAACCGCAATATCGTGGACACCACAGAATACTCAGGAACGTTCTTTTCTTTTCTTTTTTTTCTTTCTTTTTTTTTGCGGCAACATGCTAGAGAGAAATGCCCTAACAGCACTGAAGCGAGAAATAAAAGAAAACAAACCGCGTAACTTGAGCGAAAGTGTAGTGCGAGGTAGCTCTTGTATTATACAAAGCAACCGAATAGTGATCATGCAGTTATACAAGCAAGAAATATTAGCGCCTTCTTTTTTTTTTCTTTTTTGTTGCAATTTGCATGTTGCCGGTGGGTCACTATGTACCGAACGAATACACGTCCTATCAGCTATGAGAACACAGGAAACGAGGTGCCTTCACCCAGAAAGCTGCCCATCTCCTGGCGGTTCCCGACTTGGCGAAGTAGGCGCAAAAGGCCCACGGAGATGATGATTAAAAAAAAAGTTATAGGTGGTATATAACAGCGGTCAACCGCCAAATGAATCTCAGCAGGCTGCAGATTGCCGTAATTCCCGTTTTGCAGTGTTATGTGTTACGGGCTTATTTCATTAGCCGTTTCGATTGGCGATGGTGACTGCCGCCGCCTCCGCATTCGCCAGGAATGAGAAAAAAAAAAAAAGAAAACAGTTGCAACCGGTATCGAACGTGAGAGCTCAGCGTGGGAGCCAGCTACTCCTACTGCGCCACGGCAGCTTTTTTTTTATTTTTTATTGCCTGTTTTGTACTGCTATATCAAACAACAAACGCCATTTGAGAAAACAAGATAAATTAGTAAGTTTTCAGCACCAAGTGTGAGCCTTACTGAGCTGACTATTTTATAATTCTTTGAGCGCGGTCAAGGGTTCCACCCTCGACAGCCACGCAGGTACACAATCTTGTGCTTTCTGAATTTCTACAAATCTCTACATGCATTCTCGAAAAAGCATTCGTGCAGGCCGAGCATCCGGGTCGCTGTGAAACCCCGTAATATGGGCGCGCCATAGACAGTGAAAGCCAACTAGCATGATAAGGTCAAACGGAAGGCCATCATCGTTTTCTATGGATAGATACCTAATACCCTGTGGATCTAACGGAATATCTTTCTCGATGGTCCTCTGAAGTACATCCCAAAAGAAGACACCCGCAAATATCCTAGAAATACGTGATCTATAGTTTCTACTTTCTTACAGATCAAGCAATGTGATCCCCAGGGTAAGAAAAAACTATCATCTTCTAAAAAGGTTCTGACAGGCAGCGTACCCGTGTGAAGCTTGACAAAGAAAGACTTAGTCCCTGGCGTTACTTGCATTCTTTTCACCCGCTTAAGCACGTCTTGCCCTTGGCCTCCACACCGTATATGGCCCTGGACATTGGAACAAGGAGAACTACACCGCAAACATCTTTGTACAGTGTTTTACATTTCACTGAAAAAAATGTGCTCATTTTAAAATCTAACGGACAAGAGCCGTATACTTAAAACAAATTCTTTAAGAAATCGATAAACAGGACCGGTGTCATACTCTCTGTAGAGACTACATAGCCAGGTAACGCGCTACTTAGCCTCACTTGGCACACCGTGCGCAAGAAAGGATCGCCTAAGTCTTGGAAAAATAAAAGCCCGTTTATGATCTGTAGTATAAAGAGGCGCGTCACTCTCAAACCTCCGTGTTTGACTAGTCTGAACAAGTTCATTCGACTGCATCGTTCCCGATTCGAAGCCCACACAAGTACTGCGAAGACTCGGTGCAACTTCTGTATATTTACTCTTGAACAATGCAATACCTGTATTACATACCAGAGTTTTGCGACAAAAATAGATTGCAAACTGTAGGTCTGCAAACATTGACAGATGCCACCAGTTCCACCTGTTTTCCACTTGTTCGTTTTCCTTTTTATCCTGTTTGCTTTTTAACCTGTTCGCTTTTATCTGTGTTTCTCTTGTTTGCTCTTGCCAATAGTCATTGTTATTTTTTTTAATATTGCAGCGCGACGCCTAGGTATTTAACGGGTGTCGTCAGCCAGTTAACGTTGGCAAAAGCGATCGGGGTCGAAGGCCACTCTCCATGCCAGAAACCAAGGCACTGTCCCCAGTTTACAAGGCTTCCAGTTACCTCCCCGAAACCCTTCACTGTTGCCATAGCTGCAGCTACACTTTCTTTATCTGTACAACAAATTGCAATGTCATCCGCATATGCCTGAATTTTAACTTCCGATGCATTTAATCTGAAAACGTGAATACCGTTGTTCTCTTTCTCTCTCTCGACGTGTGTGTGTGTGTGTGTGTGTGTGTGTGTGTGTGTGTGTGTGCGTGTGCGTATGTGTGTGTGTGTGTGTGTGTGTGCGTGCGTGTGCGTGTGTGTGTGTGTGTGTGCGTGTGTGCGTGTGTGTGTGCGTGTGTGTGTGAGAGTGTGTGTACACACGTATGCACACACACGTGCACATAAAATGCACGCACGCACACAACGCACACTCTCGTCAACTTGACGTTGACACTGTTTCTATGCGACCACAAGTGCGCCGCTTGCAGGTTGCAGGAAATAAAATTTGTAATGAATAAAGTTCTAAGTCAGAGCCTGTCTTTGCGAGGAGACGCTATGCTAAATTTCAAGCTATTGGCAACGACACTTAGTTTGGTGTGTTAGCATTTTTTTCTTCCCTTTTTTTTACCCCAGCCGACGTGTCAGGCACCGTTGACACGCCGGCTAACACGCGGGCGTTGACACGTGACTGACAGACGGCCGGGCCCAGGCCTTGTGCACAGCATTGCTTTATTCTCAATTCGACACGCTAACACACCTTCGCTCGTTGCCGCACCCAACGGCTTTACACCCTCTCCCCTTTAGAAGAACCCCACATATATATACTGTGGCGAGGAAAGCATATGTAGCCTTGAAGAAGACAAGTCCACTTGTCTAAACGTTGGCTCCCGCTTTTACCTTGTTCTCGTTTTGCTCATCGTCTTGAATTTCCATCTCCCGCCTTCCCCGTGTTTTCCCTAGAACACATTCTGTGCGACTGTCCTGAATATAATGTTCAGAGACAGTACCTGGAGTCCATTCTAGCGCACCTTGACAATAGACCATTGTCAGATGAAACATTTTCACATATCGCCGACAGAAGACATCCCAGCTGAAGGCGACGAAGAGACTACTTCGGTTTTTGAAAGAGACGGGCTTGGACAAGCGGCTGTGACAGTGACGTCGTGTACCACGCAAGAGTGACGGACTGTAACTGACGATGTGTATGCTGTGCTATGTGCTCTCTCTCTCTTTCCTCCCCATCTTTCACCCTCCCATCCCGCTTCCATTTGTAGGGTAGCAAACCGGTTGAGCTAAACTGGTTAACCTCCCTGCCTTTCGTTCTCCACTTTTTCCTTCGTTCCTTCCTTCCTTCAGTGTAGGAATTCGCAGTACGCATTCTCATTTCAAACACGTAGCAGTGCTATTTTGAACGCCCTTCTCTGCCAGTGAACATATTCAGTCCGCGCGCGTGATGCATTCTTTCATACACTGTGCGTAGCGCAATGTCATGTTGTGAAACTTTTTATTCAGGTATGGTTTAAAACGACAGGTGTGCGAGTGCATTTGCTACTGTTGTGTGTGTTTATATTTTTTTTTATTTGCGTCTTTCCTTTTGTAATCTTTCAAAGAAAGTGGGCCTCGTCACAACTCTGGATGCCCGAAAGAACACATTCCCGCATCATGATGCCTGCATTTGTTGCCGACTGCATGGAAAGCTTAGCCCCGTTTACGTTAGACCAGACTACAGTAAATTCTCAATGGTGATCACTTTTTTTCATCGCAGTACGCTATACGGTATAGCATCGTTATATTTTCCCAGGGGCTACACAGCCACATACCTTGAATTATACATAGTTTTGTCAGCCGGGGATTGTTCATGGGTGACCGGTGCAAACCAGCACGAGTAAATTTCGAGGTTCGTCTGGCATTAAAAAAAAGCCGGCCGCATCTTCGAGGTATAACCTTGCTATATGGAAAGTGGCCTAACCCTAAGGCTGTTTGCCTACCACACATGTTTACACATACTCAGTGTTAAAGCTCACGGCGCCCGACATTAACGTTCACGGTTTCTAGACGTCTGCGCATTCTATAGTGAACGAAAGAATATCATAATAAACCATGGCATGCTTCACTTGCGGAGGTCTGTGTGTCGTATTTGCGAAGATTCGTGCGACATTCCTTCCTATTGCGTAAGCAAATATTACGCCACGCGGTTTCTCTCGTTCTCGGAGGACCGGAAACATTCGCGCATCACTTAAGCCGTACGCTAAACGCAGAACGGAAAAGCCAGGGCGGTGCCAGAGATTTGTTCCGAGCACGCGATATGTACAGAAAATAAGTGACTTCTAGCGGGAAACAGGCAACCGCAAACTGAAAGAATGAGCCTGCCCCGTCTGCGTGTCTACGTAGATATACAGACTTCTTCGAGGACTTCCGCCTTCACGCAATGTCATCAGGCTCGTTTCTTTCCTGGTATCAGCGCTGTAGCGTCGGTATATTTTCGTCAAATTTTACAGTAGGAAAGCAGTCTGCGGACGGCTGTCGCGCCTTTGTAAATGCAGCGTGATTGCGGCGCAAAGTGCTGGTGCGCATGAGAAAACGCTTTTAGGAACAGGTTAGGTTAGGTTAGGTTAGGTTAGGTGGTAGAAACGGTTAGAAATAGCCGCGAGGCATCGTTCGCGTACCAGACTGGGCAAGTGCACTGTAGAGGGAGCTATCCAAAGTAGAGTGGAACATTATTCTTCAATAAAGAAATGGACGGGAAAAAAAGTGCGGCGATATCGGTGACATATATCTTTTCTTTTTTCGTTTGTTTCCGGTTCCTAAATTTTTCCCCTAGTTTCATTGCGACTTCCTATTGATGTGTATACTCCCATCGTTTTACGAGAGGGGAACCATCTACTGCATAGTTCACTCTCTTATGGGAGTAATTCTCTTGCTCTCTTCGTGACTTCAGCGTTCTGAGTGTATACGAAAAAGTGAAATGCAGGCGATGCGCTTGTAACTGATCAGAAAAGTACGGATAGCCACGCAAAGGACATATGAGTATAACGAAATCGCACCTGGCACTGCACGACACATCAAAGCATCAACAGTACATATAGCTGGCCCATTGAGCGGGCGTATGTTTTCAGAAGACTGCTCGCGCATATGAGATCTGTCGGCCTTTGCTTGGGTGATGAAGAATTGACGATATTACAGAAAGTTACGCGGTATTTATGACAAAGTTTTCACTTTGCCATATCGAGACCAATTAAGTTAAAATCAAGGAAAATTCTGTTTTTCAGCGTGAACCGACAAAAAAAATGCTATCAAAGAATTTTGTGAAAAAGTCCGTCCAAAAGTATCTCTTTCTGTCTCTCTCTCTCTCTCTGTATATATATATATATATATATATATATATATATATATATAACGAATAAGAGAAAGCGCTCCGCGCTATCAAAGCGTTTGCTACGAGAAATCAAGAACCATTAGATATGTGGCGAAGAATCTGCTAAAATGGAAACAGCCCTTTTTATGAATATAGCATCGTTCGTGCAAAATGTACTCGCAAGTGAAAATACACAAGCGGGAATGGAAGAGAACATTTTTTATGCACGCGCGGTCATTGCTCACAGTCGCTGTAATGACACGTTAGGGAAAAACAAGAAGAATAAGAAAAAAACTAAGACCCTACGATGACGAGGGACACACAGCATAACGCTTTCCTTGTGTAACTGTCGCTAAAATTATTGCCTTTATTTTTTTTCTTTATTGAGGCGTCATTGTGAGAACGGGTTCAAATTTCCCTGAATTTATATAGCGCATATTCTTGTTGACCGTTTTTGGCGTTGGAAGCATGCTATATTCCACGTTTCCCCGTATTACAGTAAATAAGGCAACGTACATCTAACTAATATTAAGTTACTCCCCATAATTTTAGAGCAAGGTCGTTGAAAGGCAAAGTGTATTTACCGCATCGAATTACTGGCTTGTGGCGCAAATAAAACACGTAGAATCCATTAGCACTAACTGTAAAGACAAGCCGCAGCATGAAATGCAATTTAAAGGGAAAAGTGGAACCCCTGCTTGCTAGTATCTCATGTAAACCTAGGCTTTTTCGGCTAACATCAGGCAAGCAAGATTGCTTGCATTCAGTGAATCTAGTAACGTTGGGTTCATATTTCTGGCATTTATGTTCTTTTCCAGAGGTTAAACGCAGCCCAAGGAGCCATATGATAACACTGAATGCCCAAATACCAAGAGAAAAAGGCAGGTTGGAGGATAAAAGCATCCCGAGAATCAAACGGCTCAGTTTTTTTCCCAGTAACTACCATATAAAACCAACAGACCATAAAGCCGGGATAAGCATAGCAGAATTTTCTTTATTATACCACGGAAGTGTACAGCTAACTATAAAGGAGGGTGAGCTTCCCAGTAAAATGATGATATTCTTCATAATAAAATTGGGAAGGGGGGCGGGCGGGTTTAATGTCCGAAACTTCGCAGTGAGTTACGAGGATCGCAATAGTGAAGGGCTTCGATTAATTATACCACGTGTGCAACAAGCACCCCACGCATGCGTGTGTTCATTTTGTTTTCATCGCAACGCGGTCGCCTCGAGACCACGTGATCAACCGCACGACGTCACAGCCACTGAGCCAACGCGACGGGTATTATTCATGAACGAAAAGTGAAATGAAGGCGGAAGAAACGACAGGCACGTTAGGGAACCGAACCCGTAACCTCCGCGTGACGCCATTATGCGGAGGCTGTCGTCATCGGGGAGCGTAACTTTGTGCGTCATGCTCCATGCGTCGTCGCCCGAATTGTACCTTTTCTCCCTCTTTCATTCCCTAGGTTAAGAATATCAAGTTTACCGCACATTCAACCATCATCGTTAATTAGTTTATACAATTCAGCGAACACAGTGGTTAATTTCCCATGACTTTTTTCTGGTTTTATGGAATATTAGTTTGACGTGGACTGAACAGCGCGTAGCAGGTTGTGTTTGCGGTGGCATAGTTGCGGTACTTACATCATGGCTGAAAAAAAAAAAGAACGGAGAAAAAAAGAACATCAGGCTTGCTACCGAGCTTGTCGACTGTTCACTAGCATGTATAGCAAATGTAGCATGCGTTTCTGATAACAAAGTATTTCTTCAGGTGAACACAAGCGTATAGCATTCGCCCGTGCTCCCGCTTGCCCTGTGCGCGCTTCTCTCAAGAACTTCCGCCAAGCGTGACGTCACTGAGAGATTCCAGTAAGCTTTTTGCTCGGCTATAGTTGGTGTCACATCGGAAAGTGAGAGCCCATACACGTGCGATGTGCTTGATGGTTCTACTCTAATGCACACCTATATAAAGTGAATAATATATACGTTTCAATATGGGCGGCCATGGCATATGAAAAAAACTGGGCGGCAACGAGAGAATGTTTTATTTCCAAGGTGTGATTTCTAACAGCTCTGGGAAAGCAAATTGCTTGGGAAGAAAATAAATGCGAGAAAAATAAAAACAGTGATTATAGAACACTGCCGCCGGATCGCGACTGCCATTAGACCGGTTGTGCATGGTTTTGTTCAACAAAGACGTAGTGCATTGCTAGTTCTCTGCCGTGAATGTACATGAATTCAGAGGAAACAGAATGTTGCAGCTCTAAGCTTCGCATTCACGCAACAAACAAAGAGACAAGTATAGTATGAGCTGCAGATGGACACAGCTTTTACAGCGATAAGGTATGGTATGCGAGTAAAGTGAGGCAAATAACGGCGGGTGTTCTGCGTCCGACTCTTGGAAGCAATACTGTACAGGCCTACACTACAGCATCTCCCGCTTGCTAGAGTTCATGCGAATACCGTGCAATCAGGACAGAGGCCCTAGCGGTGCAGATTAGTTGGTCGATAAAGGCATTTGGATCACAGGGTTATTATGGCCTGTTCATTATGGATATTCAGAAACGCAGATTTGTATCTTAAGTTCAGTTTGCTTCATTTGCCAACAAGACGAGCTTAATAAAATTATGGAAGCTTTTCACAACACCACGGGTGTAACACGTGCAAAGGTATGTCACATGTACTGCATGAGCTGCACCGAACTGTAGTAAGGAGGAGGAAGAATGTCACGTTCGTAGACAACTGTCATTACGGAACATCGCAATCGAGCCGAGCTATGGCCGGCGCTTTTGTAAGCGAACAACGCCCAAACAAGCTTTAAAAAATATTATCTTACAGGAAATGAGGGAAAAGAATCCATACGCGGAGGCCTAGACCTCGTGTAGGATGACACCAGATCCCACACAAACCTGGCCCACACGCCGAAATCCTAGATGGATATCTTAAAGTCTTTATGGCCATCTTATATCCGTGCATGGTTCAGTTTCACATCGACCCCTTTTAAAGAGTGATTACGCAAGACAAACGAAACGCGAACTGTTGCAGTTCATGCTCGTCCATCCGACAACACGTGAGCATTAAATGGCAACATGTAAGCTGCTTAAACAAGCCTTTCGTGTTTGCCGCCGCATGCAGAGTCTGTGTCCGTGGATCCCATATTGCCAAGTAACGATCGCAGGACCGCATTTTAGGGGCTATTGCGTTACGCTTTCCAGTCCCGTGTGTTGACCATTAGGTTGTAAAACAGAGAGGGGGCGACTTTACAGTCTATATACATTTGGCATCGCAGTACACGCAGCAAACAACGATATTTGAACGACAGTTCAAATGAGATGTGCAGAAATGGCCATAGGTCATGAACGGGAAAATAACGACCGCCACACATTTCGTTTGGCGACCTGCCCTCTCTAAACAGCCGGTCATAACAGCCTTTGTGGCGGTACAGTTTTCGAACAAAGATAAGGACATCTGCAAACGCCCCCCCCCCCCCCTCCGCCCCCAAAGAAAAAAAAAAGAGATGTTGCAATGAGAGACGCGAAAAGTTTGTCAGGCGACCAGCCGTAGAACCGGGCTTGTATACAAAGTATACGTACTGCTCATTACGGACACACCGTGTTAGTGCTTTGCCATCAACTGCATTAGGCAAATGTCACAAAACATGCAGATTATATTTACATGCATATTTGCCTGGCTGACGTGTCGCATGCAATTTTCTTTCACGAAAACCTTGAATAACTGTGGCAGTTACACTGGTTTTATTACAGTTCACCTTGTCTTCGTCCTCGCCCGTGGAGGTACATGTGCAGATGTAATGGAAGCGACTTGGAGGTTTAATCAATTAAGTTTACATTATAAAGGCCACACAAGCAGAACTATCGCCACGAAGTGCACAGCACGTTCGAACGCCAGCCACGTTGCAAAAAAATGGACTACGGTGCACTAGGGACACTCCCTCGGCTTCCGTGTATACCAGGCTACACAATGACTTACTGCCTAACAACATGGAGGGCGATTCTAAACGGGGTGCCAGCGTTTTGCTAAATATTCGGTGTCTCAATTTGACGGTAGATCACACCCTGCATCGAGCTGAATGCGTACACCGTCCAGAACCACACGAACGGTTGCGAGGGAAATGCAGGGTGTTTCGGCGAGCACTCAAATTTTTTTTTAAAGGTTGCCATTGGCAGATAGCTCAATTCTTGTTCATGCGCCGGTCTACTCGAAGAGATGACCCGCCGTGGTTGCGCAGTGGCTACGGTGTTGGGCTGCTGAGCACGAGGTCGGGGGATTGAATCCCGGCCACGGCGGCCGCATTTCGATGGGGGCGAAATGCGAAAACACCCGTGTACTTAGATTTAGGTGCACGTTAAACAACCCCAGGTGGTCGAAATTTCCGGAGTCCTCCACTACGGCGTGCCTCATAATAAGACAGTGGTTTTGGCACCTAAAACCCCATAATTTAATTTCTTTTTTTCGAAGAGGTGGACATTACTTGCACGAGAAATGGAAATCCATAATCGACTACTTAACGAAAATTCGCTAATTAAGTTATGGCCGTATTGCAATTTACAAATTCTAGCCGTGGTGTTCGCAAGGGGGGTCCACTTGGAACGAATTCTAAGGATAACACCAGTTTCGAGACATTCATTCCCCGAACATTGCGGCGAAATGCATTGGCGTTCCAGTTACTTTCTTAACGAAACATCGTTTTATCCGTTGACGCAAAAGAGTAACTGGAACGCCAATGCATTCCTCCGCAAAGTTCGGGAATTAATATCTCGAACCTGCTGTCATCCTGAGAATTATTTCCAAGTGGTCCCGCCTTTTGCGAACTCCACGACTAGAATTTGTAAATTGAAATATGAGTCATAGGGTAATAAAAACATAATTAGCGAATTTTTCTTAGTTAGCCGATTGTGGGCTTCACTTCCTTGTGCAGGCAATGTCCGCCTCTTCGAGTAGATCAGCTGATGAACTAGAATTGTGTTATCTGCCACAGCCAACCTTGAAAAATATATGAAAGTGTTCACAGAAACACTATGTATTGCATACTAATCACGCGCGCAGAGTACTTCGCGCACGTTTGACTACAACGACGCACTACTTCGTAAAATGAATTTGCCTTGCTGATTGTCAGCTGCACATTTGGTGGCTCTGCAGCTCTGCTGATCTTTGAGAAATACAGCACAGCAGATGCAGCGGAAACTTGGCGCTGTCTCTCTCTCTCCGAGCTGTAATAACCGCCATTGAATCAGTATTGTGTCGAGTGAGTGAAGGGACAATAAAAAAGAACTCCACCACTTACCTATTCGTGCGCGTTGAAATCTAAATGACGTTGGGAAAGAATTGAAGAGGTAGGGAAGAGCACTGCGACGACCGGGCGTCCTCTTCTTCTTCTTCCGCTTACAAAAATTCTAAGTTCATGATGATGGTGATTCTGTTTCATAATGGCGCATACCCACAAGGCCGATAAACCGCACAATTTAGAAACAAAATGAGCAGCAATCAATAATAAGATGTACGAAAAATAAGAAACATACTTAATGAGCAAATGTAGCGGAACTGAAAAAAAATAATAATTCAAATGTGAAGTTAGCAGGCCTGGAGGACGCCTTTTTCTTTTCTTTTTCTTCATTTTAGTAAAGCGCTATTATTAGAAAACGCTTTAGCAGTACTTACGCTGACTACTGGCTTGTTCGCGCTGGAATGTCGAACTGAGGTCACTGCTTACGATAAACTTGATCCCCTCTACGCGCGCGCGCGCGCGCGCACCCACACACACACACACACACACACACACACACACACACACACACACACACACACACACACACACACACACACACACACACACACACACACACACACACACACACACACGCACGCACGCACGCAAAAGGAAAATATATAAAAATAAAAAGAAACGTTGTTTGATTACCTAGGTAGAACGCGGCAACGATGTAAGCACTGCCGCGTGCCTTTCACTAGACTCGCACCGTGAGCGGCAGTGTATAGGCAATTTACGTTTTTTTTAAGGGTATGTATGCCATATACGGTGGGAATCAGCGGGCTGAGAGGAAGTAGATATAGAGTGCTCTGTATTTAACAGCAGAGAGGTTTGCCGGCGTAAACGCATTCGTCTACATGCTATTCTGCAAGCGAGAGGAAAAAGGGAGAGATAGGTGCCAGGAGAATGAGGACAGTGGAAAAAAATAACGCCATTTGATTTGTTCATTTCGCTTTCGAACCCAACTTGTGCGAATGTATGAGTCGTCTTCACTGAAGTACTGTTTTTTTATACCATGTACACTCGCCTACGAAATATTCCGGCGTGTGCGAGCGCGTGGCGAAACGGCCCTCCTCCCCTTCTAGCGGCGCACCGCTGGCGTCGATACTGACGCCTGCGCGCATGCGCGTCCCGCCGAGACTGTAAGCGTACATGTTTCCGCGCTTCCTCCTTGAGCGCCGGCGATATCCGAATGTAGCCACGAGGTACTCGATTGGCGCTCTTGCGATTGGCGCCGTGGCAGTTACGACGGGAAGAACTATTGGCCTCAAGTTCCACCACTGGAAAAGCTGGCGCCACTGTCGGCGTGACGTGCTATGAGGGATCACGTGGACATAGCGGCCGCGTCGGCTGCTTCGGGCGCGCCAAAGCGAGCTAAAAACGAGCGTTTAAATTACCTCGAACGCTGCGGTCCTCATTTAGTGGCGATATTTTCCCGCTTCGAGTGTCTTCTTTACAACGCTTGAAAGCACTACAATAGGTAATGGCTGCCTTTGAAGGCGCGCATCACGGTAGGCAATTGCTCGGTGCCGCAGTGCCGGACGTACCCAACGGAGCCCGGTGTCAGCCTTATTCACACGTAGCCGCAGGACACGAAGCTGCGTGAAGTTTGGCTCGCGAAACAAAACCGGCAAACAGTCATCGGCTACAACTCGGGTATGCAGCAAGCACAGACGCGAGGAAGATTTCTGCTACGGTGCCGGGTCTGCGATGTTCGGAAAACTCGCACTGAGACGATAGCCCGAGTCCGCTGCCCGACTAATGTTATGACGGTTTGGGCTATGAACTTGTCGATACTATAGATACTGGCAAGTTCACTGGAGTGAAAAGGGAGCGGTAAGAAGCACATTAAAAAAAGCATGGCATATAGTCTTGTTTGTGTTATGAATTAATGCACTGGATTACAAAAAGAAGCAGCGGGAAATCGCATGCTGAGAACACCTGTAAACACACAGTGCGACGCAACTCGAGAAATAATATTGAAACGTCCAAGAATTTAGGAGAAAAAGAAGATTGAATCGTCGCGGCGGCACATCACAGTCCCAGTAGGCGTCGAAGTCTTTACAATCAAATTATTTTTGAACAGTGTGATAGCGCCCGCACAACAATTGTTGCTTGTATGTTGTCAAATGCTCATATTCTGGGGCCTAAAGCTCATGGCACGCGCGAAAACACGCACGCGGCGAAAGCGAAACAGTGCGCGGACAAGCGTGCAGACGCGCAGTCGGTCGCTGCGAATCTGTGCGATCGCTGCATTGAGGCTTCATTCTATTACGCTCCATTTAGTTATACAAACACTATAAGAACATATTTCAGATAGTTTGCTCTCCGCGTTTACCTAACTTTCACGCAAGAATCCGCTTCGGGAGACTCCATTGCGGCGACCGCGCGCAGTGGTGTTCACAGTACGTATTCGGTAAAGAGACAGCGTCTGTAAACGATTATGTGCTTTCAGTTTGCCCAAGATTATTATTTAGACAGTAAAAAACTTCTCTCGTTTCGAAAGTACTTACAGAAATGTCCGGATGAGCTCCCGCGTGGTGTTTTCAGTGAGCGCTGACAGCAAAACCTATGAGGAGCGCGCCGCGTGATCCCTCATACTACGCCAGCGAGGCGCTTCCGATAGATGGCGGCTCCGTAACTCCTCGCCGCCAATAGAGAGTTTTAGAATAGGGGCCCCAATGGTTTGGGGCCCCAAAGAGCTTTGCGGGTGTTAGCGTTGGGGCACGCAGGAGTGAAAAGTTTTAGAATAGGGTCTTGCGCTGACAGCGCCACTACGGCGTCAAAGAAAAGCTATTAGAAATAATTAAATAAAATGTACCATTTTATTATAGGTATAGTAATTTTGACTTGCGTGTATTCGCGTGTAATTACTATTTAGAGGTTATTCTGCAGTATTAGCAGCAAACAATTAGTTGCGCTTAGTTTTGAGCAAACCAGCCTTACGTGAAATAACGTTCCCAACGCAAAACCCAAACGCAGTTTGCCTCTCGCGCATGCGCAGTGGCTTCGACGTTATTTCTTTGGGGCCCCAAAACGTTTGGGGCCCCTATTCTAAAAATCTCTTATGCGCAGCGTGTTTAGAAGCGTGACCTTGCGCGCGCTGCTGCGGCCGCTTTTTGTCGAGTTGCGAGCGCTTACGCATAGGGCCCGGTGGCGAACGCAACAAGCCATTTTTTTTTCTGCGCTCCACCTTTTCGTGGCCAATCTTTGCTGTTTCTTTCTTTTTACGAACGGGGCGTTCTCCCGCAGAAGAGCGTGGCAGAAAACGCGCTCCATAGAAGGAGACAGGCAAGACGAAAAGGGACTCTTGATTTCCGTTGTATAAACGAAGTTTTGCCCGTCGAAGCCGCCACAACGCCAATCGCAAGAGGTGCACCTCGCGGCTACATTCGAATATCGCCGGCGCGCAAGGAGGAAGCTCGGAAACATGCACGCTTACAGTCTCGGAGGGACGCGCATGCGCGCAGGCGTCGGTCTCGACAACAGGGGTGCGCCGCTAGAAGGGGGGGAGGGCCTTTTCGCCACGCGCTTGTGCGCCCGTAATATTTTGAGGGCGAGTGTACATGATCCGAATAACAACTAGAGTTTCGAGAGTAAGCCAATTGATTCAGTGTAATCAAACAACAAATCGAATGATTGACGTTACTTTGATGGATAATGCCAGGGACTAAATATGCTTTATAGCTTCAAAGGGCCTTGAATACTGTTGCCATATTTGTATTGTATACGGCGGTTTCACCACTCTACGGTCTAGTGGAATATGTTCCGATCGATTCAGCGGAGCCACAGTTGCCGCTACAGGGGGCTTGTAGTGTGGCCAACAAGGTAGAAATAGCATCAGAAATATGTCGAAAAAGAAACGTACAATTTCGAATGCCCTTGCCAAGCACACGGATGCAACGGGGAACAAGATTGACTGGGATCGCTCGAGAGTTATCGGTCAAGAAAGAAACATGAAATCGCGGCTATATCTGGAATCATCGGTCAAGTAAGACACATGAAATCGCGGTTATATCTGGAATCATTGGAGATACAAAAACGCGTCACACGCTCAATGAAAATGAGGGACCCCCCCCCCCCCCTCCCTGTCATACACGCGCTGTCTACGTAACGTTCTGAAGTATACATAAGCTTCCGTGAACTTTCCTTCATCCCATTGTGAACGAGGCTTCCGTAGGGAAGCGGAAACGTCTATTAGATTTATTCCTTTTTTAGTACTTCTTTTTTTCGGTGTCCGTCGTTTTATTGCTTCCATTAGTGTAACGTATATCTCTCCTATATATCTCTCACACGCATAATCTCTCCAACGCTATTCACTGCGTGCCTGGGAGAAGTATTCAAGCTGTTAAACTGGAAAGGCTTAGGAGTAAGGATCGACGGCGAATGTCTTAGCTACCTTCGGTTTGCCGATGACATTGTTCTATTCATCAACAATGCAGACGAATTACAACAAATGATTGAGGACCTTAACGGAGAGAGTGAGATAGTGGTGTTGAAGATTAATATGCAGAATACAAAGATAATGATGAACAGCTGGGCAAGGAAACAAGAGTTCAAGATCGCCAGTCAGCCTCTACAGTCTGTGAAAGAGTACGTTTGCTTAGGTTAATTAATCACAGGGAACCCTTATCATGAGAAGGAAATTCACAGAAGAATAAAAATGGGTTGGTTCGCATACGGCAAACATTGTCAGCTCCTGACTGGAAGCTTACCATTATCATTGAAAAGGAAGGTGTACACTCAGTGCATTTTACCAGTGCTGACATATGAGGCAGAGGCTTGGAGACTGACAAAGAAGTTTGAGAACAAGTTAAGGACCGCGCAAAGTGCGATGTAACGCTGATTGCTAGGCATAACGTTAAGAGACAGAAAGAGAGCGGTTTGGATCAGAGAGCAAATCTGTATAGACGATATTCTACTTGACATTAAGAGAAAAAAATGGAGCTGGGCAGGTCATGTAATGCGCCTGTTAGATAACCGTTGGACCATTAGCGTTACAGAATGGGTACCAAGAGAAGGAAAATGTAGTCGAAGACGGCAGAAGACGAGGTGGAGCGGTGAAATTAGGAAATTCGCGGGCGCTAGTTAGAATCGGTTGGCGCAGGTCAAGGGTATTTGGAGATCGCAGGGAGAGGCCTTCGTCCTGCAGTGGACATAAACAATGATGATGATGATGATGATGATGATGATGATATGCAACGCACCGAGCAAAACTAAATCTGTATAATCTCGTCAATAATCATACAGTTACGCCCGGAATTATATTCCGCCACTCAATGACATTGCCTGCGTATATATACGCCTCCAACCTTAGGCAGTGCTGCCAGTTAAATGTGAGATGAAGTGTAGGTGAGAGTTAAAGGGTCGTATCAAGTAAACTATACAATCACCAGCCCTGCGACTTTGCCAAGATGACTTGCGTTGTGTATATTACTCATGAATAAGAAATTTAGCCAAAGTGAAATTTAGCCAAGGAAACACGAGCAAGAAGACGCATGACTTTATTAATCCTTAGGGCTCTCACAGCGGTAACACCACTGTCAGATAAGCCCAAACGAAAAGTGACAATTAGAAGAGTCAGGAAAGCACAGCGTAAATAGTGAAGGTTATTAGTTTGGCAATGATGACAGCTGCGAAACGATGTCAGGCGGTATTCGGCACTCTGTCGCTGTCTCACTTGCGCACGAGAGACAGCCTCTCAATCGGTGCACTGAGCGAATGAAACGGGCGATTTGAGCGCGAGGCCTTTGGGAAACTTGGCGATATATGTATATATGCCCGTTTTAGCTCAAAACACTGCACTCACCGCAAGGACGAAATTAAAGATGCGAGGGTGAGCGTGCTTATTCACGTGCCTGCGGCTACACCGAGGGTCATGCATGAGCCTCACGTCCACTGCGCAGCGTATTATAGTGTAACGGCAGTCAAGCGTTCCCATTATCGTGTTTCATCCGCTGACGATTGCACAGCCAAACGCGATGGTCTGCCGCCTCCACGCGGCACTCCCCCAAGTGGCTTATCTGTTGGCGCCATCTTTCTTTTCTCCGATGTACATTTATACCATCTTTTGCCTGAGCAGTGAGAGAAGTTGGCAGCCCACTGGGTTACATAATCTACTTTCGCTTCGGCTGCACGTCTTGAAAGCGGATAAGTAATGCTCCAAGCGGCAAGTTACACGCCAAAGGAAAGGCGGCAAATCGTCCAGTCAGGATAGTGCACAACGCTTCCAACTTACTGATAGATATATGATTAAGCACTTTAGAAGTGTTCACAGTGACCATATAGATTATCACTTCCTAATTCTGGCTGGTGCTCTCCGCCAGGAACTCATAAGTCTACTTTCTTTCACCCTGACCTCTGCATATGAACACGTGTGCGGTTCATATGTTCGCAAATGCACTGCAGGGGCGACATGAAAACTTAAATGTCCCGACGCACGAGATCCGGTTAAGCAGCTTGCGCTTGTCGTTTCATTCTTGCGCGGGCCAGTATACTGGATCCTGGTGTCGCCCGACTCGCTAGTACTTGTTTACGAGCCACCTAATACTTTCATAGTGCTTGAGTTACGTTAAACATTTGCGATTGACCAAGTGTCACTGCATTTATTTATTTATTTATTTATTTATTTATTTATTTATTTATTTATTTATTTATGAAAACAGATATTCACAGAGCTGTCGAAGTAACCTTAAGTAACTGGAAAACGGTTCAGGCGCCTTTCCGTTTTTCCGGCTGAAGACGGTATGCGCCCGGAAAGCTAAATTTGCAGGAAACTGCTAAAAATTCCTGGAAGCTGAACTGAGGGTCATCGGTGTAAAACTAGGAAACACAGATAATGAAAAGATATTACTTTTCGAAGGCAATAACTTAATTTAGTGTTACATTGTCTGCTAGCAGGAACTACGGATATGTGCAGCAGAAAGGTAAAAATGGCGAATTTGGTGGCGCCAGTCACTCATATGTTTCCTTGATGTTGGGAAAATGGCACTGGTTATGCCACATGCTATTGGATAGACAAGCAGAACAAAATGCAAGAAGTGAAGGAGTTGGGTAGAGAAATTGGAAGAAGTCGGCATCAAAAGCAGCCGAGTGTGGAGTGGACAAAACGGGACATAAGGGTGCGTAGGGGTGCAGCGCTGTGCTACAGGAAAGAAGCGAAAACATTTCAATAGGCGTCCGAGAAGGCTTCGCTTATAATTCCCACATGTGCGTAGGATCCGCCGTTCTCTTCTTTTTTTTTTTCTAAAACTTAATTTGACAGACTTCGCAGCAAACTCTGAAGCTCCGCACGGCCGTGTTGGAGGCGTGCTTGTATATAGTTGAAGGAGTTTCAAGGCAGCTTCGCGTATTCTGCGCCAGCTTTCCACGTTCGTGCGATAACCATGTTGTAGTGCTGCGATCTATTTCTTATATTGTCTGAGGTACTCTACTGCGTTCAAATGAGCTTGTTCCTGTTATGTTTCGAGGGGCCTAACTGTGCGTTCTAAAAGATGCACTGTAAGGAAACTGAACAACTGCCGCGAGATGTACTCCCAGTTAAGCGCTTTCGGGAAAAACGCAGGAAACCGCAAATTGGGTTTTTTTTTTTTTAGCGACGATACCGCCGGAGATGAACTTCAATCACGTTGAGATGAGAATTCGATGCGTAGAACCGAATGTGAAGATTAGAGCGCCATGAGACGCATTACCTAAGTAAAGTAAAAAGGCTCCCCCTTTACCGAGGCAATCAATTTCATTGACATAAACCTGCCTCATATTGCCCAGCACTTCTGGAACGCACTATAAAACGTTTTGAATTTAATAAAAAATTTCTTCATTATTGCACAAACAAGCTTTCAGCTTCTTTAGGAACCTTTCTTGATCTCAATTTTTTTTCGAATTGTAGTATGGGCGGATAAGTATGTTTGCCAGATAACTGAACATGTTTCCCATTTGTCTAAAATTATTACAGAAAAAGAAGAAAACTTCTTTTCCAGAAAGATTCCATGGTTTGAGCTTATAAAAGACAATTTATTCAATTTACAAAGTAATAGCTCTTGCAAAAAAATTATTCATTCAACACACAAACTAATGAACATTGTTCTTGCCAAAGTAGTTCCCTCGGATATCTACGCACAGCTGTCACCTTTCCTGGATGTCAAAAGAACATTAAGCAGAGAAAAATGCATCCGGCATGCTAATCCACACATTAGACACACTTTCTCTTTCTTTCACTCCCCCTTCCCCTGCACACGTGTAGGGTGGCAGACTGCACAAAGTATAGCTAACCTCTCTGACTTTCCTTCCTCCGTTCTCTGTCTCTAGTCACAGAAGTTTGGATTACTGGCACGTATTCACGATGCTTCCTTTTGAACGGAAAATTCACAAGGGAAAGCAATAAAAAAACATAGCCCAAGGTCCGGTGAATGTGGGATATGCGATACAGTAAGACAGTCTCGGACTAACGCAATAGTGTGGGATCTTACGTTTCACAGCCACAAGAACCACTGTCCAGACGATGACAAATCAGGACGGTGGCGGCGCATTGCGTGGTCTAAGTGCTTTAGGACGTCAATGTAGGAAAGTTGGCTTATTGTTTGTCCTTCAGGCAGGTATAAATGATCGAGAAGCCTCTATAATATCAGAAAGAAAAGCGATCAACGCTGGCTTTGTTTTCGATGGTTGTCGTCTGACTCCTTTTAAGAGGCACGTGAACCATGACCACGTCATTCGGTGCTTTGTCGCTCGGTTTGAGAGCCATTATTTGTAGCAACAACATTAATACCCAGCAATGGTGCTTAACCAAAATGTGGTATACCTTCTAGGCCTTTCCATAAGTTTATCACAACTTGTTCGTCTGGTTTCTGCCTGTTCGTCTGTCAGGTTGTGTGGGACACACAAATTTCCGTTTCTAGGAATCACTGCCCGAGATCTGGTTCACACTGTAAGAGTTGAGGAGGACGTCGGCATGAAAAACTGGAGGTTTATTTACATTATTTACAGTGAGACGACCAAGAAATTAACAGTCATAGAGTCATTACGGGCCGGCAGCAACTCGGACGCTGCGGCCCGTGGCAAGAAGCTCGAAAGAGATGAATCAAGGAATGTTCTCTTGCTGCTCCCGGTGTCTGGCTTTTAAGCCCTTCGGTGTCTCGAAGTCACGTCACGTTCGGCCAATCGGCGAGCCCGCTCAGGTGACGCCATTTTCGGCCAATCGGCAAGCCCGCTCAGGTGTCGTCATTTTAGGCCAATGGTAGGAGCCCGTGCGATTGTGTCACACCCGGCGGAGAGGGTCGCTCCTTGGGCCCCGATTGTCCGAGGACTTACTTCTCTCTGCGGTATTGCCTTCCCGGCTTGCAATGCGCCGTCACAATAGGCGGATGGGGGCGAAGCTGCCATGTTAGATACGGGACCGTTTCCTGAGCCTACTTCGAGTTCACCAGACCACATCGAATTGCGCCACAGCTAATTAAGGTGCGCAGAAGCGCGTATACCACATTCCCGAGGCGCGGCACGTGCAAACGAGTTGGCGTCCCCCACCTCGTATGCCGCATCTGGAGCTATTCACTGCTTGACTCTTCCCGAACGTGTAGCGAGAGCCTGGCACTGTTCCAGGTAAAGTGGGTCCCGAAGCAAGACGGCTGTAATACACCGTGAAACCCTGGCAGCGTCGCCCCCTTCCGCCAATTTGTGACGTCGCTTGCAAGTAAGCAAGGTAATACCGCAGGGAGAAAGCCCTCGGACAAGTGGGGCCCAAGGAGCGACCCTCTCCGCCGGGTGTGACACAATCGCACGGGCGCCTACCATTGGCCGAAAATGACGAAACCTGAGCGGGCTCGCCGATTGGCCGAAAATATCGTCACCTGAGCGGGCTCGCCGGTTGCCGAACGTGACGTGTCTTCGAGACACCGAAGGGCTTAAAAGCCAGAGACCGGGAGCTGCAAGAGAGCATTCCTTGATTCATCTCTTTCGAGCTTCTTGCCACGGGTCGCACCGTCCGAGTTGCTGCCGGCACGTAATGACTCTATGACTGTTAATTTCTTTGTACGCTCACTGTAAATAATGTAAATAAACCTCCAGTTTTCATCTCAAAGTCCTCCTCAACTCTTACAGCCGGGGTTTCACGGTGCATTACAGCCATCTTGCTTCGGGACCCACTTTACCTGGAACAGTGCCAGGCTGTCTCTACGCTTTCGGGAAGAGTCAAGCAGTGAATAGCTCCAGATGCGGCATATGAGGTGGGGGACGCCAACTCGTTTGCACGTGCCGCGCCTCGGGCATGTGGTATACGCGCTTCTGCGCTCCTTAATTAGCTGCGGCGCGATTCGATGTGGTCTGGTGAACTCGAAGTAGGCTCAGGAAACGGTCCCGTATCTAACAACACACATCCCCGTTCAATTTCTAATCTTCTGATACCATGCGCATAGTATCGAGGCGATATTTATGCACGATACCTCACACGTTCCAGATATGCAGCAGTATGTACGGCTCACGGCTGACCGATTCTGGGATCGTTTTGTACCGAATTTCTGCCTTCTCGTAGGCTTTAGTGCACTGAAAGACACGGCTTCCCGGTAATTCTTCATCATGATATGCTCGCCTAACCATGTTCCATGTCTATCTAGGGATTTTCCCTAGCCTAACGCCTGACTTGACGTTAGCGCTCCACTCAGAATTCGTGCCCATTACGTCGCTGGTGTAACTTCCAAATGAATGCGATAACAAACCGAACAGCGGATTACTACAAGGAGCTCTGCCATCTAGTCGGTTTACACGAAAACCTTCGCAAGGCCGTGTCTACTCGGAGCACACAGAAAGCGACTCAACAACACCCGTTTCTTGAGTTTCAATGCGATTTAAAAAGAAAAATCGGCCCTTGAAATTTCCGGACAAAAGTTACACAAGAGTGAAAACCTCTTCTTGCAGTATGGCAACAATTTATTTCTTTTTTTACACGGATAGTGCAATCAGAATGGCGAAACGCTACTCCATTTTCGCGAGAATCTACTTTTCCGGAATCTCCTATACATAGTACAGTCGCCCGAACAGTTCCATGAACAGTTCCGTGA
Organism: Dermacentor variabilis; assembly: GCF_050947875.1. NCBI lineage: Eukaryota > Metazoa > Arthropoda > Arachnida > Ixodida > Ixodidae > Dermacentor > Dermacentor variabilis. The sequence continues at coordinate 79,964,117 of NC_134572.1, forward strand.
ACTGTTACATGATTTGGCCTTGTGTGCGGCCCTCAATCCTACGATTCTTGCTGTGTGTACTTCCATATCGCGCAGTTTAACCCTCGCGCAGTATACAGAAAGCACAGAATGGGCTAAAAAAAGAAATAAAGTGTTCGTGCATAATGAGATCGTTACGGTAACTCGCAGGAGGGCGGCGAGTGCACAAATGATCACAGTTCTGTCTCAAAAATAGCCCCGTTCACTCTAAAGACGCGTGCACTTCCTACGGACGAAAAAGAATATCTCATAGTTTTATTTTACAGCCAAGCTGTTAATTCCGACTAAAAGCGGGTCGAAAACATTCTATACGTGTTTTCACGGTGTGCTGAAAGAACCAGATCACTCACTGAGTTGATATTTAGAGGAAACGGGGCGAATGTAAGGGGGGACGTACAGGCTAAACTTGAAGTGTGTGGTTTAGATAGGGGGCTAAATGAAATTTGCTAAACCCTCGTTTTTTTAGCTGCAGAAGCGTTACGTGAAACTTTTAAGCATTTTATCTTGTGTCCTGAGAGCACAAATATAGTAGAAATTCGCTACATTTCAGAAAAATGAGGGTCATGTTATAGGTGACGTGTATTGAAAGTTTGAAGTGTATAGGTTAAATGTGTGCTTTGAAAATATTAACTGAATACTCATTTACTGCCTTTTTTCGAACGTTATATGAGGTACTCCCGGCTTCGTCAGTGAAACTAGGCAAGGCGCGCTGTTCAAATTTCGATGAAATTAAGCATATTGTGAATTAGTTACATCCGTTGTAGCAAATTATTGATGAAAGCTATACGGTGCTTTACAGGTGTATCTCACGAACAAAGAATGCAAGTTTGCCCAATGTCTTGAAAGACGTCAACGTTCCCACAACGTTGACATTACAAGGGAATAGGAGGGGGCGGGGAGGGGGCACTTTATGGGTGACGTCTGGGTACAAGTTTAAACGGCATCCTTAATGCGGGCGTCGCAAAAAGTTATTTCAGCAAGTCCTCCTATTGGGTAGTGAAAATAGCGTAAATTTCAGCACGTCGCCTCCGAGATTGTCGCCTCCAATCTCGGAGGTGATTCCAAGAAGCCGTGCTAAATCTCAACGTTCTCGGTCGCGCGTCAGTTCCGGCGAGCGGTTGTGACGATGCTACATCTTTCTTTTGCTCTTTCGGTATCAAACCACCTATTTTGGGAAGCTTTTCATGACGCATCGACTCGCATTCCAAACGTAGGATGTTGCACCAAGGCTGATAATTATCTAGACTAGACTGCCTGAAACTATGTTTCTTACGTGGTCTGAAATTTCCTTACTGTTGGTAAAGCCCAGGAACGCGTAAGTATAAAAAGCTTTCGCATATTCATGCCTGCCCGATTATACTGAATAATAACAGTACAGTGGTTGTTCGAATCACTACATTTCCAAATCGAATATAAACAGTCGAAAGATAGGGATATCGAGTATCTAATTGAACACTGAATACATTTCTGCTTCTAGAAGCATAAAAATTACCACGTAGATGAAAGATGGTAATAGCAAAACTGAATTATTTCTTTATATACTCGTAAAGCTGTTTGGAAGTCTGTTCAGCAGCGTAGTTGGAATTATTGTCATATCCAGAAAAAAAAAACGTATATGCAGCAGCCGCCCTATACGCATTCTCGTCACATCGCAGATGGAGGCGGCTTAGCCGTTCGCGGAAAAGAAGACAATCCTCGACAAATGGGATACGGTGGATAAAAGCTAGTTCAGGAAAACTCAGTGGTCGGACGTGGCTCGCGTCAGTCGCAGCGACATCGGGCAGCTTAGTGTCTCCGACAACGAAGAGACCTCCACAGTCCGGATGACAGGTGTCTGCGACATATCGTGAGCGCTCGAACGAACAAAGAGAAGAATACCACGTCTTCAAAACTTCGTCACCCAAAGGTAAGTCCATGATTAACTCTATCGATCTTTCCTAAGACGGACTTTGCTGGCGATTCATTTTTTCTTATAATATGTCATTTGCACAATTATTGCAGCAGAAGGACGTCAAAAACAAGTAAAGTGTACTGAAGGCACTGGGCAGTGGGCATGGTGCTGGTGAAAGAGACGAAGATGACGAGAAGTGTTTCCTTCCCCATTTCGGTGTAGCGCCGACCTGTTTAAGCCTACCGCTACAACCTAGAACTAGTGCTGCTAGGCGAACACCCCCGTTGTATTTGGTGGAGGTGCTGGGTTTCTCTTCGACATCCTGGAACCCCGCAGTCGGACGCTACCACCAGTTATTGCAATGGATTAACCAGGACCGTCCCAGGCTGCTGCTACCGTTCCCCCGGCCATCGGCTGCTCTGGCGTCATCCGGCAGCGCGATCCGGCTATATTTAGCGGCACAGAAGACCACGGCGTGGAAAACTGGCTCGCCGAATACGACCATGTAAGCGCCTATAATAAGCGGGACGACCGCGCCAAGCTCACAAATGTAAGCTTTTGCTTGACTGACGTGGCAAACCAATAGTTCCGCAATCATGAAGTTGATTTTAGCACTTGGGGTGCGATCGGAGATGGTTGTTCGGCGCGTTCGTTCGGTTACCGGCGCGCGCGATTGGCCTACTCCGCGCCGACGTCGCCAGCCGCGGGGCGCGGCCACGTTTTTGGTGACGTCAAAATGACGACACGCTCCTGTCAATCATCCTCCCACCGAGCATTTCGTCTGCTAGGCGCCGAACCCAACGGGAGCTGGGAAGTTTGGAGCGATCATACGGCTTCGCACGGCGCGTCTGGTGGATTGGATTGGATCCAACAGCCGGCCTTCTCGGCTGCGGAATAGCACGTTTGAATCCAATCCATAGTTTAATTCGAGAAAATGGCGCTTCCGTTGGGAACTTAGGTTGTTGCGCTGGCGTTTCTAAAGGAAGGAGGAGAGCGGGTGGCGGTGCGAAACGCGTTTGAAGAAATGGCAGAAAGTGAATTCCGGCGTCGTTTTTGTTTCTCGAAACAAATAATTCGTTGGTTGTACAGAGAAATCGACAACATCATCGGTGCCAGCGAGCCACTGGAATGTTGTCGCTGCCTCTTGAAAAGTGCGCCACTCTTCCCGTCGTTTTTTTTTTCTTTTTTCTTCTCGCTGTGCGCGACACCACCTAGGGATGACACAAAGAACCTAATAGTTATAAATTGCAGTAGTCACACGTACTACTATTTGAAAACGTGTTTGGGCTTGAGAAGAAAAAATACATTTTTTTAGATAAAGATTTAATTCATTTGGAAGACGAGAAACATTTGGTTTTGTAGTATACTATTTGCAAGCAGACGACAAACGACGGAAGTAAACTTCCGGGGAGGTCACCGCTTCCTGATTGGCTGCTCTCTCCGCCCCGCTGTCACAAATTTTGCATACTGCAACTTTGTGACGTTGCAGCAACTGAACAGGGGCGCGATTTTGTAGGAATTCTATTACTTTTTCTATGCCTTTTGCCGCCATCACTGCGCAGCCATTGGTCGAAAATGACCGGGCCGCGCCCATTTTGTCTGTCAATCACGCGACGTCAGGAACCCGCAAAAAGTGTAATCGTCATCGTGACGTTGACGCACTGATTATGCGGAGCAAAAGGCACGGATTTTTGGCACGGCCAGAGGCAGGGTAGTTTCCGAAGGCATAAAAAAAATGGCCGCCCCTCTGATCGCTATGGCCGTGGCTCTTCGCCGTCGCCGACGTGAACAGGGAGAGCCAGACGACGCGTTTGACATGCCGGATGACCATTTTCGACGGCGTTTTCGCCTCTCGAAGGGAACGGTGCGGTTGTTGTGCGAGGAACTGGCGGGGGAACTAGAAGCTGAGCGAGCGACGGGACTGTCGGTGGAGCGGAAAGTGTTCTGTGCGCTGCGCTTCTTTGCTACCGGGAGCTTCCAAGCGTCCGTCGGGAGCGAGGAGACGATCCGTGTGTCGCAGTCGACGGTGAGCGAGTGCGTGCGACGTGTGGCAGAGGCTGTCGTGAACGCAGGGGCCCGCAACAAGTGGGTCCATTTTCCAAAGACAGCCGAGGAAAAGGCAGCCGTGAAGGAGGGTTTCCTTCGCCGCGGCGTTATCCCCGGCGTCATTGGATGCGTAGACGGCAGCCTCATAGCCATAATCGCGCCCAAGGGTGAGCGCAAGGCTGTGTTCATGTGCCGCAAGGGATACTACGCCCTCAACTGCATGTTCGTAAGTAAAACTAGCGTTTTCTGCGATCCTTTTTGAAAGTTACGTTGCTCTCGCCAACGGGCACTTTCTCTGGTTTACGTTTTACCTCAGATCTGCGACGCGGACATGAAAATCTTGGCCTTGGACCCTCTGCGACCGGGGTCGGACCACGACGCTTTCGTCTGGCGGACGACATGGTTGCGCCGGCGGTTCCAAGCGGGGCGCATCGTGAATGCCGGGGAATACCTCCTCGGTGAGAAAAAAAAAACTTTTTTTTTTTTTTTTTGGCGCAGTCACGCTTCAGCAGCGCAGAACGCCGTGTCCGCTCCAACCCAAACTTTTAACCAAACCACAAGAACATGAGTAAGTCCGGAGTAAAAAAAGAAAATTGAGACATTGACTGCCACCATTGGCAATGTTCGAAATGTTAAGTTACAAGCCCATTATGTGTCTGCGAGGAGCTGACGAAAGCAACACGTATTAGTGCTTACTGCACCCAGTGACTGCCAGAAGCAAGAAATGAACACACATTACTGCTACTACTGTCATTGATAGCACCAACAAGTGTTGATTTCTTGTTTGTGGCAGGCACCGAGTAGTGCACTTGTAAATTGGTTAAGAGTTTGTGTCGGTTATGGACATGCTCAACTCATGCTTTTACTTGGGACTTGCAACGCTGAAGTCTACCTTTGTTGAATGATGCTGTAGCTTTCCTCAGTTGACAACTTGCCTCTCGTCAGCAGAGTACTCAATGTACTATTTCCATCTTTGTGCAGGTGACAGTGGCTACCCCTTGGAGCCGTGGCTCCTGACCCCGGTTCCTGGCCATCCTCCAGTGCACACAGCCGAGGGGCAGTACAACACAGCACATGCCGCCATGCGTTCCGTAGTGGAGAGGTGCATTGGGCTCTTAAAGAGCCGTTTCCGCTGTCTTCAGCGATATCGCACCCTCCTCTACGAGCCGGAACGTGCAGCCAACATTGTCGCGGCATGTGCTGTGTTGCACAACCTTCGCCTTTCTGAAGGCGATGAATCAGGCGATGACAGCGATGACGACAGCAGCAGCGGCAGTAGTAGCGAGCTTGACAATAACGGCGACCCCATGCCACACAGTCTGCCCCGAAACACGGGCTCCAGAATGCACTACTTGAGAGGGCGGGCTGTTCGCGACAATGTCATTGGCATGTTTGGCACAACCCGTGCGCAGTACATGCGTTATCTGAGGAGTGTGCGGCGGCAGCTGCGACGTCAACAGCAGCGTCGGCATCGCTAGGTGCATGCACACAGTTTTAAGTAATTGCATTGTGCATTTCATGCTGTGAAATTGCAGATACATTTCCCGTGCTAAGTTGTAGTTGCTGTCTGCGTAATGCAAAGCATTCATGATTTGTTGAGAAATGTAAACTTGTTAAAAAAATTAAATTATGGGGTTTTACATGCCAAAACCACTTTCTGATTATGAGGCACATCGTAGTGGAGGGCTCCGGAAATTTCAACCACCTGGGGTTCTTTGACGTGCACCTAAATCTAAGTACACCGGTGTCTTCGCATTTCGCCCCCATCGAAATGCGGCCGCCGTGGCCGGGATTCGATCCCTCGTGCTCAGCAGCCTAACACCATAGCCACTGAGCAACCACGGTGGGTACATAAAAGTTGTGTAGTGAAGGGTTATGTAAAGCCTGCATTTATATTAAGTAAAGCAGTATCATTAGTGGTGACATATGAGACTGAAAGCAAGCTAAAAATAAGTGCATATTCAAAGTGTCTGCCACAATTTGCTTGTTGCTGCTGTCGTCATCTAGATGCATGTAGCCTGATTCTTACTCGTATCCCCTTACGCATTGATAGACATAAGCGCCTGTCTCCTCGCTTTCTACTAGCACAGAGAAGCTCACAGAAGCAAAGATGTACAGTGCACGTCACACCTCCCGCTCCATGGAACGTGCTGTTGCACGCGCAGCTTCTAGGTCCTCCACCATTTTGTCTCGCAACAACGGCAAAGTTCCTTTCGAGTGACGAAAATGCCGTCCAACTGGTCATCCGACATGTCAAACGCTGTGGCTCCCGCGAGCAGTTGATAGATTTCAACAAAGTGACCTCACTTGTATATAGCAGAACTCAGCAATGTTATACAGTAATATTTGTACAGTGCAAGCTAGCACTAGAAATGTGGTTGCGATGTCTAAATAAAAGCACTAGAGGAAAACTGCACCTTTCTGTATTTCAGCTTTCAACATACACTTGTTTATGTACACATCACATGCAACAGTCTCTACATTGAAGAAGTGTGAGTACTCAGTAGTAGAGACATTATGCAACATATCACAGACACGTTGGAATAAATATTGGATCACATTGTTCTTGCATCATAATATATCACAGGTAACGACATGCATCGTTTAAGAAAACTGTTGTACACTGCACAAGTACACAGTAATAACAACTGGCTTAAACTGCACCAGAAACAGAAATGAGCAGGTGCTTAAATCACACGCCAACCGAATATTTATCACAGCGAAATGTATAGGTACATCACTACATGTGAAAGGAACATGCTGTTGTGGCGCTCTGAAACTGAAAGAGCCATAGCACCATACTTTAATATTCAGTAAGACAAACTGCATAAATATTACACACAAATTGCACCACAAGGGCTAAAATACAATGTATCACAACCTGAAAGATTACTGAATGACAACAAAATGTTTGATAGTGAGACAGATGTGCAAGAAAAGAGACATTCCAGCTCAGTAGGTAGTGACACAAACAAATATGCAACAAACAAAAAATAAACATTACAAATGAAAAGAAGGAGCATAGGCAAGGAATTTTCATAACTTTTTTTTTCTTTTTTGCTGTGTATATTGGCAGGTTGCTTTCGACATTGTAGTAAGGCCTGAAACTTTCACCATTCGATGACAAGGATTAAATTGTAGAACAATTGCAGTGTGGCGTCGTGCTTAAATTGACATGACAATAACTAGGCACCTCAAAATTGCAGTGCCACAGTCGGAATGCCCGCACACACCAGGCCTACAGGCACTTTTGCAGGTGAGCCTGATGGTGTGCACGCTCTTATGGCTGAAGTAAACCTTGAAGAAAAAATTCATGCTGCAATGGCTATGCTACTTATGGTTCCATGAAAGGGTGACTTCAGCAATTAATCCTTTGCAAACTAGCAATATTTTCCCTTCATATCATTAATACATCAGCAAATTTGGAGATCGCAGGGAGAGGCCTTCGTCCTGCAATGGACATAAAACAATGATGATGATGATGATGATGATGATGATGATGATGATGATGATGATGATATGCAACGCACCGAGCAAAGCTAAAACTATATAATCTCGTCAATAATCATACAGTTACGCCCGGAATTATATTCCGCAACTCAATGACATTGCCTGCGTATATATACGCCTCCAACCTTAGGCAGTGATGCCAGTTAAATGTGAGATGAAGTGTAGGTGAGAGTTAAAGGGTCGTATCAAGAAAACTATACAATCACCAGCCCTGCGACTTTGCCAAGATGACTTGCGTTGTGTATATTACTCATGAATAAGAAATTTAGCAAAAGTGAAATTCAGCCAAGGAAACACGAGCAAGAAGACGCATGACTTTATTAATCCTTAGGGCTCTCACAGCGGTAACACCACTGTGAGATAAGCCAAAACGAAAAGTGACAATTACAAGAGTCAGGAAAGCACAGTGTAAATAGTGAAGATTATTAGTTTGGCAATGATGACAACTGCGAAACGATGTCAGGCGGTATTCGGCACTCTGTCGCTGTCTCACTTGCGCACGAGAGACAGCCTCTCGAGCAGTGCACTGAGGGAATGAAACGGGCGATTTGAGCGCGAGGCCTTTGGGAAACTTGGCGATATATGTAGATATACCCGTTTTAGCTCAAAACACTGCACTCACCAAATTTTAAGATAAGTTACAAATTCCTTGCCTATGCTACCTTTGCATCCTTTAATTATGTGGGTCCTGAGAGGGGGGAGGTGCTTGGCTGCCACCATGCCCCAGTGCAGCCAGCAGCAGCTGAAGCAGGCGCTCGTTGGTCTCGTGCGACCGACGCGCCACTTCGAGGCGCTGCCGCTGCACTTCCCGCATTCCCGCCACCTCCTCCCCGAGGTGCCGCAGGCTCTCCATGTGCGCCTCGTGGTGCTGCCGCAGGCTCTGCATGTGGGCCTCGTGGTGCTCTTAGTAAAGACGTGTAATTAGTTTAATTACAGAAGCTCAGTAACAAGGCCTTCGTGTGTTGCATTCATCCGCGTTTGCAGGCTATTGTCTTGTCATTGTATGTTCAAACACTGGAAATATCTTTCTGGCCCATCAAACTTGTGCCGTCGCATTCTATTAAGATGTGTTCCATTGCAATACCTGCTTCCTTGAACTCAACGCCACTTTTTTCTTTTTGCCACATAATTGCGTAGATATTTACACATGTTATATCACGCAAATGTGTACAAGATATCACCACAGGACTACACGTATACGTTATGCTTGTTCACTGATTAATATAATTTTTAGAGAGGTCATATGCTCATCAATTTCATACGCAGAAAAATATACATCTGTGGCCTTACACACACCTGCCGGTTTTGCTCCAGCAGTTGTTGGCGGAAGCGGGTGTCCTCTTGAACTCTCGCTTCCTCCAACTGGCTCTGGCGAACGTATGCGGCAGTAGCCGTCACCACAGCACCATCGAGTTCCTGCTGCCTGGGCTGTCTACGGGGTGCCCGTGGCTCTCGAGGGGTAGGCTGCGGCACCTGCGGGGTTGGCTGCGGCACCTGGGTGGTAGGCCGCAGCACCTGGGGGGTAGCCGGTGGCTCTTCATGCAAGGCAAAAGCAAAGACTGCTCATTCACTGTTATCCGACCTACACAGATTGATTGTCCTAACCAGTCACTTTGAAATGTCATTATAGCTGCATAGCTACAATAATGATACACAAAACAGGTAGTTAGAGCAAAAGATGCCACAGAAAGTTGCTGGTAGCAGTAACCTATAACATGCACAAGGAATCTCTATTACAACATCATGTCATTTGTAGTCTTGCATTTCTCCTCCATGAATAAGAGCTGGATGCTGGACACAGAGGTAATAACAGCACAGTGACGTACTTTACTTCATAGCAAGATCATGCAGCAACTGCAAACAACACTGCTACTACAAAAGCTAGGTCACTGCCTTACGTGTAAGGCCACTTGGCCCAGCAACAGCTGCAGGGCCCGACACCACGAAGGCAGTTGTCGCTGGTGGATGTCTGCGGGAACCGCTGGGCCCTGCAGCTTCCTCTGAACTTATGTCGTCCTGCAATCATAGTAGTGTTCAGACATTGCGAGCAGTGTGTGCAATGCGCATCATGTACACAAGTTGCTGCTCAGAGTACATAACCTATATTGTCACTTGCACAGAAAAAGGGCTTAAAAATTTTGCAATATTGTGTTACAATGTAATGCTGAAAATTTGTGAGGTCACAGCAGGTCACACAAACAACACTTTTTTAAATCTAATGTACGCACCTCGCTATCGGCGAAGTACTCAGGGGGGGAAACAAGGACCCCTCCTGTCCTCATAAGGACGTCGAGGACGCGGCCGTCGACGCCACCCACTTTGCCACCTCCAGTAGCCCTGCAAACACGGCAACAACGACAACGTGAAACGACGTTACTGTCAGCATCATTAGAAGCTCACCTCTTCTCGCTCGCGGCCCTGGCCGCTTCTTTTTTCGCTTTATGGGCCATCTTGGCCCAATGGTTGCGCCAACGGCTGGTGGTCTTTACGGCTGGCCCCTGTGCGTTAAGCACCGCCGCCACCTCCTCCCACAGTTCGTTTTTTCGAGCAGCAGTCATACATGGCGAGAACTCTGTAGAAGCTCTCGCCAGGTATGGGTGCTGCTCGATGAACTGCACGAGAATAGCCGCCTGCTCTTTCGACACCCGCGGCCCTTTTGCTGCCATTTTCTCTTTGTCAACGTGGGAATTTCAGCCGGCCCGCAGCACAGTAAGAAATTTAGAGGCAAACATTCTGTCTAAGCTAAGCGCCTGCATAAAGTGCTCACTACGACTCATTTCTGCCTTTTCATACCACTAATGTAAAAAAAGGTGAAGTCACTACTCACATTTAATGTTGTAGCAGCTTCTTTCTCGGAGCGTATCAGTGCAGGAAGTATTACCGATGCAGCGATAACTTTGACTATCGTTATGTCATGGCGGTACCCTATGGAAAATGCCTTGACAGTTCTCGATCCACTATGTTGCAATGTTTGACCTCGGGGGCTACGGATAATTCTTCTTGGCCCTTCCTAAATAAGAAATTATCACACGTCAGACATGCAGCGAAAACCACACGACAATGCAAGCACTACACGAGCAATAGTTACTCACCTTAATCAGTATCTGACGGGGGCGGGGCCGCAATTACGGGCACGCAAGGGGCTGTCAGCTGTTCAGACAGACACGCTAGGGGCTGTCAGCTGTTCACAGGTAAACAAAGGCTGCCATTTTGCGTGCGCTCAACGGCATGGATTGGATGCACATCCGACTACTATGTGGCTACGGCTTCAAAAATAGAGCACTTGCGTTTGCATTTCTTTGGACTGCGGCAGCTTTTGCGTTGTAATGTAACAAAATGAATTTGCTTTACGCAGCATGGAAGTCCGCTTTTATTAAGTGCCGTTTTACAAAACAATTTTTCTATACAGTCCCGGAAGAAGAGAAGAGAATACGAAAGAAACATCCGGCCAATGAAGGGAGCTTCTGATTGGACGATCCAAGAAACGTCGTGCCTACGTATACACAATTTCCAAAATCGATGACGTCACGCGAAAAGTCATTGGAATGAAAAAAGGCATTCCTACAAAATCGCACCCCAGAACGCGTATCGAACAAAATATCTCCGATCGCGCCCCTGGTCCGCTTTCACGACAACTTTGGCTGAGGTCTCCGGCCGTACCGCCGTTCGCCGGCTTAGCGCTGAGCAGCGCTTGCGTAGTCGAGCTCAACGCCAGGATGAGACCTTCACCAGTTATATTGAAGACGTGCGCTCGCTCTGCAAGCGCGTCAACTCATCTATGGACGAAGCTGACGAGATCAAGCACGTCATGAAATGCATCGATGACCATGCCTTCGAGATGCTCGTCGCAAAGAGTGCCCGAACGATTGCCGAGGTCATACAGCTTTGTCAGCAGTACGACGAGCTGCGCAATCAGCGTGCATCAACACGCGCTGCTCAGCAGGACACCGCGGATCTATCTCCGTTGGATTTCGGCCGCGACGCTGCCGACATCTATGCTTTAATACCGGAGATAAAGCAGTTCATCCGTCAGGAAGTCGCGCGCCAACTCTCTCTGGCGAATAGCCCACCCGAGCCGTCGACAACCTTGGCTCTTTCGCTTCGTCACGTCATTCAGACGCAAGTTGCCGCCGCGCTGCCATCTGGCTCTCCTCCGCAGCCTGCAGCTGGACCGCTAACGTACGCTGACATTGTCGCCCGGCCTTACGCTCCTCCGGCTCCTGATTCCTACCGGGCCACCGGCAGCTTCCATGTACCGCCGCCACCTTCGCGTCCGATAGTCGTTCCTTACTCGGCTGCTGGAACCCCTGTCGTCACCCCGTGGCGAACACCTGATAACCGGTCAATATGCTATTACTGCCATTTTCCGGGCCACGTAGCACGATTCTGCGGCCGTCGCAGCCACAATTTACATCACAGCGGGGGCGTATCAAGCTACAGGCCTGCTCGATTTCCGTGTCAGGACCCATCTAACCTTCCTCCGGACTCATCCTACAGTCGCCACCCCTTCGATTCACGCCGGTCGCCTTCCCTACGTCGCCGATCCATTTCCCCGATGGTTCGCCGACTTAGCCCAGCCCGAGAGAAAAACTAACAGCCGCAGTTCCAGAGGCAAGAACTGCGTTTACGTCGAACATTTCAAGGCCTCATTCTGCCCCGGCGAACGAAATTGAACTGCCGTAGACGGTGTCACCGTACACGCACTTATCGACACCGGAGCCGCCGTTTCTATTATTAGTGAGAAGTTTTGCTGCAATTTGAATAAAGTTACCATTCCCCTTACCTCTCTTTCCCTGCGTACGGCAACCTCGCATCGCATTCAGCCTTCAGCGTCTTGCACAGCCCGGGTTGTTATTCAAAGCGTTATGTATGTTATCGAATTTGTCGTCCTATCGCGTTCTTCACACGACGTTATTCTTGGATGGAATTTCATATATGTCAATCAAGCTATTATCGACTGCACTCGTGCCGAACTTACGTTATCAGTGCCGTACTTTGACCCCGACGACCATCATTCTCCTAAAGTTGTTGCCGCCTGTGACATCGATAACGCACCTTTCTCCGCCGTTCTGGTCTCTGTGTCATGTAACTCTGCTGTGAACTCATCTGTTCTGTTTACGCCGTCGGCCACTTGCGCGCGCCGCCGGAACTTTCTGCTTCCGTTTGCTGCCGTCACTTTTTGCGACGGTTCTGCTGTCCATTACGTGTGCAATCCGTCCGCCTGCCCATCACCCCTACTCCGCAGCGCGTGCCTGGGTACCTCTGAAGCTTTCGATTGCGTTCTCCCGACCACCATGTTTGGTGATACGGCATCACTTCCGATTTGTGCCGTCACTCTTCCCGCCGCGACCGATGCCCCTGTAGACGTCTTCGTTCGTGCTGTCGACGCATAACTCACACCTGCGCAGCACACAGAAATCATTAAGCTCCTCGAACGTTTTCGTTCCTCATTTGACATTAACCAACCATCCTTGGGACAAGCGTCCGCAGTCGTTCACCGTATCGATGCCGGTCAACAAACACCATTGCGCCAGCGTCCATATCGTGTGTCGGCTGCTGAACGCCGTATCATCGACCAGCACGTTGGCGACATGCTGGAGCGTGGCATCATCCAGCCCTCTAACAGTCCCTGGGCATCTCCGGTTGTCCTCGTCAAAAAAAAAAAAAAATAGAAGATGGTTCCATTCGGTTCTGCGTCGACTATCGCCGCCTTAACCGAATAACGCGCAAAGATGTCTACCCTCTGCCGCGCTTCGACGATGCCTTGGACAGTCTGCAGGGAACGGAATTCTTTTCCGCGCTGGATCTGCGCTCCGGGTACTGGCAAGTGCCAATGGCAGATGCCGATCGCCAAACGACAGCCTTTGCAACTCCTGATGGGTTATATGAATTTACCGCCCTGCTGTTCGGCCTCTGCAACGCGCCTGCCACTTTCGAGCGAATGATGGACACCATTCTTCGAGGGCTGAAGTGGAAAACGTGCCTCTGTTATTTAGATGATATTGTGGTTTTTTCCACCGACCTTGCGTCGCACCTCAGCCGCCTCGATCAAGTCCTTACGTGCCTCTCCACTGCAGGTCTGCAACTAAATATTAAAAAAATGCCACTTCGGCACTCGCACGCTTACTATTCTCGGCCATGTAGTTTCAAAAGACTCCACGAAACTTAGTGCCGTATCCGAGTTCCCTAAACCAACCACCATGAAAGAGCTTCGCAACTTCATCCGCCTGTGCTCATATTTCCGACGCTTCATGCGTAACTTTGCCTCTATCATCGCCCCCTTGACGCAGCTTCTCACCGGCAGTTCTGACCTATCAGCCTTGTCCCCGGCATGCGACGACGCATTCCAAGAACTGCGAGGCGTTCTCACCTCTCCTCCAGTACTGCGACACTTCGACCCCTCTGCTCCAACTGAGATCCATACGGACGCTAGTGGTGTCGGGCTCGGCGCTGTTCTTGCACAACGCAAGGATGGCTTCGAAGAGTACGTCGTCGCCTATGCCAGCCGCACCCTTATGAAAGACGAGACGAACTACTCGGTTACTGAGAAGGAATGTCTGGCCATCATTTGGGATATCGGAAAATTTCGTCCTTATGTGTACAGGCGTCCATTTGACATCGTGACCGACCATCATTCCCTCTGCTGGCTATCTTTACTAAAGGATCCAACTCGTCGGCTCACCCATTCGGCATTGCGCCTACAAGAGTACGACATCCGCGTTGTTTATCACTCAGGCCGAAAGCATTCAGACGCAGACGCTCTATCCCGGTCATCCCTGCCCTCTGGTCCTGTCCACTCGTCTACTTCCACCTGCGGAGCCTTCACCCTCAACATTTCCGACATGCCATCAGAGCAGCGCAGAGACCCATGGATCTCTTCTCTCATTGACTTCCTGTCTAACCAGTCGCCAACGCCGATCTCTCGGACACTCCGTCGTCAAGCCGCGCACTTCATCATTCGGAATAACCTGCTGTACCGCCGCAACTACAATTCGAGCGCCCGCAAGTGGTTGCTTGTTATACCCCGACACCTCCGCTCCGACATCTGCGCCACGTTCCACGACGACCCACAATGCGGTCACGCTGGTGTATTGAAGACATACTCTCGGCTCCAGCTTCGGTACTATTGGCGCGGCATGCACCGTTTCGTTTGCCAGTATGTTCGGTCATGCCACATGTACCAACGATGCAAGGCGCCACCTCAACATGCCACCGGCCCCTTGCAACCTTTACCATGCCCCGCGCGCCCGTTCGACCGCGTCGGCATTGACCTATACCGTCCGCTTCCCAACACTCCAAGCGGCAACCGCTGGGTTATTGTTGCTACCGACCAGCTCACGCGGTACGCTGAAAATTCAGCCCTAGCATCTGCCAAGCAAAAGACGTCGCCAGTTTTATCCTTCAAAACCTGATTTTACGTCACGGAGCAAAAGCGTGGCAGTTTGGGCGAGTTGGTATGTCATAACTGTTTAAGGCTAGTAGCGCCGCTCAGGACGAGCAAAAAAGGAAAGAGGTAGGGGTAATCAAAGGGAGCGGAAAACAGGGTGAGCGCTAACTTCCAACTGAGGTTTATTTCGTGACACAAGACTACTTATACATTCGCAAACCATGTGACATCAACAAAGAAAACCAAGCAAGAAAACCGATAGCAACCAAGTGGCAATACATTCATACAGCCTGTGGCTGCAGTCGGAGATGCGCCAACTACGCCAAAAAAACGCGCTACTAGCCTTAAACAGTCACGGAGCACCTCGAGAATGACTGAGCGACCGCAGTCGCGTTTTCCTCTCAGACGTCGTTTCAGCATTGCTAAAGGAGTGTCGCCTCATTCACCGCACTGTATACCACGGCATATCATCCTCAAACTAATAGGATGACAGAACGTTTCAACCGCACCCTTGGCGACATGTTGACCATGAATGTTTCATCTGACCACTCGAATTGGGAACGCATTCTGCCTTTCGTCAGTTACGTTTACAATACCGCCACGCAAAGCACCACTGGGTTCTCCCCTTTCTTTCTCCTTTACGGGCACGAACCTTCATGCACCATGGACCCAATTCTGCCTTACCGGCCAGATGCTTCGGAGTGGAAGAATGTTTCTAGAGCGGCTGCTTACGCCGAAGAATGTCGCCAGCTCGCTCGTTCGTTCACATCCCGGGACCAGTGGCGCCAAAAGCATCGCCACGATTCATCCACTACGGCTACGTGCTGTGCTCCTGGCTCGCTGGTCTGGTTGTGGGTGCCCTCTACTCCTCCCGGCATTTCCTCCAAGCTGCTCTCCAAGTACCACGGTCCTTGTCGGGTACTGAAGCAAACATCCGCGGTCTACTATCTCATCGAGCCAATGGAAGCGCCTTCCGACCAGCGTCGTCGCGGTCAGGAAATTGTCCACGTGTCCCGGCTCAAGCAGTGCCATGACGCCGCGGTGTTCTCCTCTCCTTAGGTCGCCAGGATGGCTACTCTTTCGGTGGGGAGCGATTGTACTGAAGGCACTGGGCAGTGGGCACGGTGCTGGTGAAAGAGACGAAGACGACAAGTGTTTGCTTTCCCGTTTCGATATAGCGCCGACCTGTTTAAGACTACCGTTACAACCTAGAATTAGTGCTGTTTGGCGAACACCCACGTTGTAAAATAAACAACCGAACAGAAAATAACGCCAAAAGGTGGAAGCATGAACCAACCAGCCTGGCAGCAAGTAGTAATACGTCAGGTTTAGACATTTCATTTGTGTCAAGCAATATGTTGAAGCGACCAGATTTAGTTGCCTCTTTCGCCTATTTTCATGGCGGGCTGCGGTCGGACATGCGGTACAAAGGCGCCGAGGGAGAGTGCGCCTGATACCGCGCAACCGAGTTGTAGGGACAAGAGGGGTGAGGGTGAAGCAGGACAGGGGAGACCTGTCACGCATCAGCTTTGTGAAGCGCTTGGCAAGGAAGACGTTCCTTCGTTCGTTCGCTATAGCTGGTCCTTTCTTTCGTTTAGGCGCTCGCTCACTCGCTCGCGCGTTCGTTCGCTTGGGCTATTCGCTTACATTGACAATCATCGTCGATGGGTCCTGCACGATTCCCCCCCCCTTCGATTGTTCTTTTGCATTGCCTACCTTGGGTCCATTGTTCTGTAATTTGTAACAATGCCCTGATGCGATTTCTCAGCTTCGCACGTTTTATTTATTTATTGCTGTAAGCGTTTCTTCCGCATTTGTAAAATTCTTAGCTCTGGCGTTGCCGTTGCCGTTGCTTAGCTCCGACCTGATACCAACTTCCTGGTAAGAGTAATAACTTAGTTCGTGTAGTGTACGCGAGATGTAATTGTTACAAATGCATCCTATATCGAGAGCTGACAAGTGCCTGCGAGTCACCTGCACCACACCGCATATTTTGACACAGAAAAGCGAAAAGTAAAGGACGAACATTTGCCACGGCGGATCATTCGAAAAATATGGCGGCTAACGTAATTAAAATATTTTCGCATCCGCCATATCTGCTTTCTTCCTATTACAGTGTGTCTCGTGCTTTGCTAGCACTGCGGCCTGCGGAAACTTCAGTTTCGTATTGGAAACGAGTACACAAGCGTCTAATAGTTAGTGGTCGTTTCGAATGGATTGCACATGTGTTTTCTGTGACCGACGGAAGATATCGCCAACGTCATTTGGTGCTGTGCTGGCGAATAAAGAATAATCAAAGGAAACACGGAATTAGCCTCATTATTGTTATCTTGGCTGCTGACCCAGTGGCACCGATGAGCACAATTACACACCGGATGTGAGTGAATTACACGTATTCCATATTTACTCATGCGGTATTTATACATTAAAAGCTACAGCACATACGTCGCGAAAGTTGCAAGCTTGCACTAGGCGATACCTTACGTTTACTGTTACCCATTGCGATAAAACAACAGAAATTTAAAGTAGCCGGATGAACGCCTCCCAATGGCTCTGAAGCAACTCTTTCATGCAACTCTATCAGAAGCTCAATATTTGACAAAACATGGAGAGAGCCAAAGCTGCGGCGACGCTTTTTTCAGGCGGCTGGGCCGGTTCAGCGGAAACGCTGACGAACTGTAGAACTACACAGAAGAAGGCGTCCAGCATTTAACGAATGCAGAACGTTTGCGCCAAAGCAGTTCCTCAAAGCACGCTTGCACTTGTTTGCTTCGCAGTCTTTAGACGTTCGTTGTCTTGCGTTTCAATCGAATCTCCTGCGTGAAACGCCCCTCCGAAAACCTGTCTCGCTTTAGAACAGACTTCAGCTGCAAGGGTCAAAGAGCGAGGCGTTCGCCCTCGTATTTTTCGCTGAATCAGCTTATCTTGACGAGTGGTCAAACACCTAGAAGGATCCGCCTGCCCTCCCGCGGTATTGCCAGTGACCCAAGTGAGAGCATTCGGCTGGTGCGTCAACAGGACTTTCACTTACTTCAGCTGTGTTGGCACTGAGCGTCCTCGCAAACCGTACGTAACTCACTTAGCAAATTGATCTCTGCTTCCTGTCCGGCTGATTCTTTGACACACTGCCCACTCAAAGGTATGGTATGGTATGGTATGGTATTCCTTATGCGATGGCGCACACCCACTGTGGGGGATTGGCCAAGATTTGGATGAAATTAGGCTATCTTTATTAAAAAACTGAAAATGGTAAAGCTAACTGGAGGAAATGAACAAAAATAAAATGTTTAAGAATTCAAGAAAATCTCTTTGTAGCAATTATAAAATCCTCCACGGTTGAGCAAATATCCCTGTGGCACTGTCCAAGAGAGGAGGCTCCTAGAGAAAGGATATTTATAATTGAAAAGCTCAAACCAAGCTGTGTAAATCTTGATTCTAGATTTTTTCTTAAAGAAGTGAAACGGCGGCAGAATATGAAAAAATGATCTATTGTTTCATCTTCTCCACAGACTGGGCACAGAGGGGAGGGCACCAGACCTGCCCTGTGACGATAGAAGTTTAATTTTGGTATTCGACAACGTAATAGGGTAAAGATGACTTCAGTTTTTCTGGTGTGAAAGGAATTTGTAGGCCAAGGGAATAGGAGGTGTCGATATTCTGAAAAATTTGCTACAGCTGGGTTCAAGAAGTCTTGAGTAATTGTATATCTCCTGAATCTAGTAGTCGTCAGGTAAGCTATTGTAGGAAGTAATGGTAATACAGGGCCACTGAGGGCCGCTCTCGCGAGACTGTCAGCCATTTCATTCATGACTAATCCTTTATGTCCAGGCACCCAAAGCAATCTAATTAAATTTATGTGGGCAGGCACTAGAAAATGAAATGTACGTAAAAGGTTAGTGACACCATTCGCTGTGAGCGAGGAACATAAGGATAAAGAATCTGTTATAATTACTACCGCCGATGTTGACAGATTTAGTTTGCGTAAGGCTAGGACTACAGCCAGAAATTCAGCCAAAAATACGGAATAAAAGTCCGGAATCCTGATTGCAAATGACCAGTTTAGAGAGGGAGAGAAAATGCCAATTCCAGATTTTTCTTCACACTGTGAGGCGTCTGTCGCAATGACCGTACTTATAGCTAAACTCAATAAATGATCCTGTAATAAGCCGTTTAATATATTATAAGGGAGATGTTTTGCATTATTTGGGTAGATGTCATCAAATATAATTTCTAGGTTCTCTCGCACATCACAAATAGGCGGTACCTCCCAGAGACGTACATTTAAGGGATTTATCAATGTTTGTACGAAGACGACCTGTGGTGTATGAAAACGATGCCAGTGTACTCCGAAGAAAAGTGCAGGCTGAGAAATGAATATGTATTTCAATCTTCTAATAGGGGATTCATACAATTTCAAGACTGTTTGCACCGTCAGTAACCGAAATCTACACAATATTGAAGGCAACCTGACTTCTTGGTGTAATATGTTATTGGCAACATATTTCGGTAATCCGCAACACAGTCGTATGGCTTCCCGCTCAAGTAGAACAAGGGGACGTAATTTATAAGCTGGGGCACCAGAAAATAAAACACATCCAAATTCTAAAATGGGCCGCACATACATCTTGTATATCATTAAAAGTGGATCTCTCCGCATTCCGGACCGACTATTGCACAGCTTACGTAGCATACCAACTGCTCGTACTCCTTTTTTAACGATATGGTCAATATGGCCGAGCCAGTTGAGGGAACCGTCATATACTACACCTAAGTATTTCACAGACTCCACTTGAGGTATAGTCTCGAGGCGATAGGATATCGATATATTAACGGGATTGTTAAGAGGGAAAACCAATATCGGTGGTTCGAACTTTTCCTTCTTCGCTTCTTTCACGTCGATACGGAAGGCAGCGTCACGCAGAATGCCGTCGCTTGCACCCGGACGGCGGACGCTTCTCCCACCTAGAGCAAACAAGACTCGGTTCGTTCATCAACGGATTCGGGCGCCGCTCGACCAGCAAAGATAGGCGCTGCAAGTTCGTAAATACTGGAAGCCGTTAAAACGCTCCTATCGCCTTTTCGACGCTGGCCACAACGGACCTAGAGAACTGTAACAGATGAAGAAGAAGGGGGAAAAAAGTCTGGAAACATTGCTAAAGCACCCGTTTCTTTATTTTTCAGCAGAGAAACGAAAGGAAAGAAACACTCAAGATTTCCTGGCAATTGTGTAATGTTATAAGCATTAAATCGACAGTTCCCCTATAGTAATGTAACCAAGTGCCACGTAGCATTTAACAGGAGAGAGGATTTGGAGGCACGTCGTAGTGGGGGACGCTGAATTAGTTTTTACCATTGGGAATTCTTTAACGTGCACCCGATGCGCGGTACGCGAGTATTTTCGCATTTCGTCCCCATCAAAATCCAGCCTCCGCAGCAGGAATTCGAACCCGCGACCTAGTACTTATCAGCCCAGCGCCTTAGCCGCTGAGCCACCGCGGCGGGTAAGGTTCCTGCTTAAAGCATGTTTTCTCATCGTCGTAAAAACAGGCAAAGAAACAGTGTGCAAACGATGTTTTATTACTATATTATTATTATTATTATTATTATTATGCACTATCCACTTTGATAAGACACAACAAAGCTCTCTTCGAGCGCAAACAGTTGTACATGGCGTCGTCAGGCAGACGTGTTTAGACTGCGATGGGTGACTCTCTCGGAACCCGTGGTTTTTAGTGTACTGCAGACGTTACCACTTGTCCTGAGAATAGCGGAGCGGGGCTTTGACGAGATGAAATACATGAGAAAATATTCGCCGACGATTACGATACTCCCTAAATCGAATTTTGAGCGCAGCTGTATACGGATTTTCATTTCGCGGCACGTTGCAAACGGAGCGGTTTGTGGCGCGACTACCTCGCTAATGGGAGATCGCGAGAGCCGTCGCGTGGCTTACGAGTCAGCGCGATTCACAGCAGCCGCCGCAGACGGACGTCCGCTCATACGGCGCTTTTCTCCCATACATACTAAGCGCGCTACTCTGCCGCCATCTCGTAGCCATCGTTGCCGCAAAGTTCGTCTTGCGCGACACTACGCGTTTCTTCGCACGCTTTCGCTATACCCTCCTCCTCCACTTTCAGTCTCCTTGTTCAGCTCCACTCTCCTCCGCTTTCCTCCTCGCGCCCTCTTCGCTATCGCAGTCTTTCGTCTCCCGCTGTGCTCCGCGTTCGCTTTCATCCTTCGCTGTGTTCGTTCGCTGGTTACGAGGGACTACGCCGACGCAAGAACGGTCTCCTTAGAGCTGCGCTCTAAAGACTGTCAAAGTAAGCTAATAGCTATCTAAATCTGTTAAATTATCTGCCATAGTCGTTGGTACAAAATTTGTATTCGCCGGTCACGGCGGCGTCCCATAAATGCCGAATATCGCGTCGCTTTTCTAGCTTTTGTACTTTTTCTTCCCCAATCAACAAGCAGTACTTGGGCTACTGTTTCGCCGACCCGCAAGGTTCACCTACTTCTGTTGTGAGGTCAGCGCCTCTTCGACCAACCAGCGTGGTCCGATGACACCGGTACTTTTCAGTCTCCCTCAGTAACCTATTTTCCGTTCGCTGGCACCGTCTCCTGACAGTCCTGTCGTCCTTCTTACGGCGCTAGCCGCTCATTCTATCAGCGGAGAATCCAGCCACCAACCATGAAAATTGGAGATGAGTGAGATTAAACTATTTGCTTTAAAATCGAGCAAGCATTCTACTTCACTGCGTCAAAGGCGTGGCTATTTAAAAGCGCACTGATTTTGCGGTCCCGGAAACGAATACCAAAATTGCAGGGGAGGTTTGGACTTCACCTGTTTGACTAATTCATGAACAAATAGTCCACGGCTGCAATGCGGAGCTCGGCAAGACACGTATATATATTGACTTCGAGGACAACCGCTTTGGCCCAATTAACAAATAACATATAACACCTGCGGCTGGAAATACCCTCGTCTCCCAGCAGAACCAGACTTGGTCCGGAAACGCACATGCAAGTTTTTTCAACAGGGTCTCAGGTGAACAAGATCGACAAATTGCGTAGTTCTATAGAGCACAAATGTAGGAGACAGTTTATACAAACCCGCCATGGCGGCATAGTGACATTGGTGTTGCGATGCTAAGCCCGAGGGCGCGGGAACAAACCCCGGCCGGATTTTGATGGGGGCAAAATGCAAAAACAACCGTTTTCCATGCATTGGGTGCGCGCTAAAAAATGAAAACAGATGGTCAAAATTAACCGGAGTCCTCTTCCATACGTGCCTTATAATCACATCGTGCTGTTGGCACGTAAGATCCAGGAATTTATTAATAATTCATTTGAACATATGTTCTCCTGCGCACATTACCAGATTCTGTGACTCTTACATGCACTGACTTCTTGCCTATACTTTTCAGATGTATTTCGCGTGGTTCAATAGCGACGAGCAGTCTTTTTCAGCACTTGCGTATCTTATTTGAAGCACATTATTGTTAGTGTTTATTTTTTCCTACCACTGAGCCAATGAAAGTGCCGAGTGTATGCAATTTTTACCACAATTCCGTTTTCCCCAAACTTCCTTGTTCTTCTGAAAAGGAAAAACAAGAAAAAAAACCACATTAGCACTAAGTAATTGCGAAAATTTGCATCTCTATCTAGGAGTACGCTTTGCCCAAGCGCAAAACTTGTTTTCTCTAAGAAATCTCCATATTTGAGTCAGAAAGCCAGACTTCAACGACACAGGTAGGGAGAGAGGAACTCTGACAAAAAAAGAAAAAGAAAATGGTGGCTCTCCCGTAATCGAGAGTTGATGTAAGCATGAAATGGCTACCGGCAACGCAGATTGGTTGGAGTAAGTACGACGAATACTCACAACCATCTCACAACCATCACAACTTTCTCACAACCATCCACGGAGCGCCGGACGCTGCCGGCTTGGTCATGCAGCGTGGCGCCATCTCTCAAAGGAGGCGGCGTAAAACACACGCCGCGGAACTCACAGACCGCTGGCGTTGAAAAGAGCACAGGCAACCCTGTCTCAGCGCCAAAAGATGACAAACGAGCGTATGGTGCACTGCATATGCATTTTGAACGTTGCCTATTAGAAATGACAAATAAAACTTCAGCGTACTAGAAATCACAGCTTGAGTGATATTGTGAACAAACAATAGGAAGAAATCGGAATCACTATTTTTTGTAACTTGTTTGGGCAGTAACAAGCGTATGTAACGCGGTGCTGGACAAAGGATTTAAGGGCCAGAGACCACATCGTAAGTTTGGCTGGGTGCCCGGATGATCTCGTTTTGTTCTCGCAAAGCCAGTGTTACCCGAGTTCAGACTGTATCTGTATGTGCCCCGAACACCTTTCATAAATTCGAGGCTGACAATAATGCTTTTGCGTGGATGCGGTAATGAGTTTTGTTGTTGTTGTGTGTGGCAAAGCCAGTGTCAAGAAGGCACCATTTATTATTTCATTTGTTAATCTATTTTGTTTACATCAAGTATGATGTATTACATGTGATGTGCCTTATATTGTACTTTTCGTTCATACCACAGTTGTAAGCGTGCCTACGGGTGAATAAATTTCCTTGTCAGCAAAGCCAGTGCCAAGCAGACCCCATTTA
This sequence comes from Dermacentor variabilis, assembly GCF_050947875.1. Classification (NCBI taxonomy): domain Eukaryota; kingdom Metazoa; phylum Arthropoda; class Arachnida; order Ixodida; family Ixodidae; genus Dermacentor; species Dermacentor variabilis. Next base: position 79,987,599 of record NC_134572.1, read on the forward strand.
TTATTTCGTTTGCTAATCTGTTTTGTTTACATCAAGTTTGATGTATTACATGTGCTGTACCTTATATTGCACTTTTCGTTCATACCACAGTTGTAAGCGTGCCTACGGGTGAATAAATTTCCTTGTCAGCAAAGATGGCCGGATGTTCTCGTCTGAGTGCCGGTGGGCTAGACCTGCCGGTCCCGACGTGGGACTAGCCGGGTGCGCGACGAGTTCGCGTCCTCGCCGGACCTACAATAAAGTTTATTCACTCACTCACTCACTCACTCACTCACTCAGTGCACGGATAACGGCTCTGGCTTTTGGCTCAAGGTCACTCGAAGGTGGCCGACAACGGGAGCTAAAAGCATTACATGCTTAATACTGACACAAGTGCGAACTGATTGACATATTTGCTGACTTCGAAAACAAAATGTAATCTGGTCTGCACCGCTGAACAAACTTCCGGTTTATGTACGAAGCCTTCCCCCATTGAAAACTATTATTCTGCAAACTGACCTATTAACCACGACTTCCTCCAGCCTTAGCGAGATGCCTGGTATGACCGCTACGCTACAGAGAAACTCCGTTTCACCGAGCGGGAAACGGAGATTGAAAATATTGACGACCGCGCGTGCCTCACATTTCATGCGAGGCACACGAGATGCGAAGCATATCCGGAGGCAGCAACATCGCATGCGCCTATCGAGTTCATGACTAGCGAACCGTTGAAAGCTCGTCACCTGTACCGGAGAACCTCTCAAGCCTTCCGAGTGCTCGCTTAGCCTGCGTTTCGCTTACCCTTCCTAACGACGACGTTGTCCACGCTGCGGAAATCGATCAATAAAAGCGATCACTACAGAGAACAAGCAGTCCGAGCTATTCGCGTCTCCCTCTCCGCGAAAGAAACTCGTGGCCCCTTGTCAGCCAGTACGTTGCGTCGACACATTGGGGGGGAGGGGGCTCCAGGATGACGGAGTGTTTGTAGCAGCTGTTCCGGCTTGCGTTCGCTACACGGAATCGCGTTCCGTTAACCAAGAAGCAGCAGCCTGGAAACAAAAGGGCACGCGATTCATGGCGCAGGTAATAATGTCCACCGATGATAGGCGAGGTGTAAAGGTGAGGCGCAGTATTGCCCGCAGAGCGTCCGAATACACGTGGGCGCGCCACGGAGATTGCAGCATGCCAGTTGACGTAAGCAGCTTCCCCATCAATCACGCCGCTCGTCGCCTGCCAAGTGGTAGGTTCGCCCTTTTCTTTCATCGCATCGCATTTTGGTCTCCACTGAGCGAAGCTGTGCTCGCGGCAGCGAGCCAACGCTGAAGCGGTGCGGCAGCGGAACACAAGTTCCGGGGGGCGCGCCCGAAGTGCGGCCCTAGATGGGCCGCCCGTGAGCGTTGCCACGCGTTTACCCGGAAAGCGCTGGGCTCTTAAAGGCTCCTCCCCATTAAACCGGGCGCTTGCCAGCGGTGCAGCGTAAGCACTGGGATATTTCTGACATTATTTCTCGGTCTGGAGTACCCCCCCTACTTACGGTAGACGGACGGGTAAGGACAGCTGTTTGCGTCGTGTATTAGCTTGAGTGCCCAGAGATATGGCACAGACGTGGGGCAACTCAGCGACTTGTGGCAGTACCGCTTATAGAGCGGTGTTAGGAAAAGTGATTTCCCGGCTATTCCGTCACTCCAGTATAACGTCACAGTAACGTAAAGAAACGGCAGAAGACATTGCGCCAAACACAATTTAATGTTTAGGAATCACTCCAGTAGCGAAACAACGAAACGGACGATGGCACAGAAACAAACAAAAACACACGTGCCCTCAGAAAATCAAAACAAACAAAATTAAGAACAGCTACTCAAGGGAAACGTTTCAGCGCCACCAGAAGCAGCGTGAGCTGTTCTGGATGTGTCGTTTATTGCTTTGAGATGTAGTGCAAGTTTCTAAAACGACGCTGCTTATCCGCCGCGAAACGCTGTGCTACTTCGCCAGGCGTACTGAGCGGAAATGCGAGCGACGTACACTGTTCAAGAGAACACAAAGTTAGTATTTGGGAATTATGTCTGCTTAGTTTTGACACTGAGGTCTCGGTAATATTTTGCACCATCATTCTTTTACCCAAGGCGTCACATCAAGCCTTTTCTCCCTATGAAGTCGAACACACGTTCAAGCTACGTTAGTTTCAGTACTTATTAGACGTACCCTTTAACACCAGACCGTAATGCACTCCTGAAAGTAGAGACGATCCCAAATGTGTGCTTTTCCATCCGAACAGGTAATCCAGAAACAGACGACGATATCTCGCACTGGCAACTGTGAATGTGGCGAGATCTGTCTAGACATTACTTGCCTTTGTTCGCCAGGCCGAGGTTCGCACTGTAGAGGTGCGCGAATATTTTTGAGACCAAATCAAATACGAGCCGAATAGTTCCATACACAAATCGAACAGCAAGTACTTTGCGAATAATTTTCCAATAATGAAGAGCCGTTTTCACCATTAATATAAAACCAATTTCACATCCTTGCACATCAGCAACGTGAGCAAGCTTATGTCCGTACATTGCACATTATGAAGCGCTGCACGTATTAAAAGCTCAAAACAGCACTTTAGGAACACAGAAGCAGTTTGTTCGCGTACCCGGTACTCTTCGGTGAGTGCGAATGACAGTGATTTAGTCAGAAAAGCCTAGCTCCCTGCAGTGATAGCGTGTTCCACTATGTAACCTCTGGTGGCTTGTTCCTACTAAGGGCGCTATAGGCTGAAATTTATCCCAATTTGGCTCCAATATTATGTTGCATCGCGTCCAACTGACGATTTAGAATATACGAAAGTTGGTCGAATAATACTCCTATTTACGAATAGCGACTGTTCGAAGACCGCTTACTCGAATTGGACTCGATTCGATACGCGAAATTTTCGAATATTGGCACACCCCTACTTCGCAGCCATCTCGCGTTCACAGACTGCAGGACCACACTACGTCGTCGATGTTCCGCTTACTATCGCAATTTAACTGAAGACGCAGTGGGTGGTATCAGACATTGTATATGGGATTATGGCGGTCCGGCAGAGGTCAGGAAAACAAAATGGAGCGGCTACATACGCAATTGCACCATATTTATATAGCGAGGAGATAAAATGAACACATCGCTCGCGGTACGCAGTTTCATATGCGACCAACTTCGCCGTCGCAAATCCTCCTTTCCCACGCCTGCCATGCTGCAGTCCCTTTTCGATGAATTTGTTCTCTTAAACACGCTTCAAGTGACAGGAGTTCACGCTGCAGTACAGGATGTAGCATGAACTTAATACATCCCAGCGATGTTTCCTACTTTGTTTATACGGTTTAGGCAAAAAATGCCAAGTTGATGAAGTGGAATCGTATAACTCCGTAGACAACAAAGAGAATTGTTTTCTATCTGAACAAAGAAGAGGAGACGGCCACTTTGTCCACCTTTGCGCATCTAACCGCAATATCTGAAAAAAAAAAGGGGGGGGGGGATTAAAGTCCACCAGATGTATCTGCCTGCAATAAGAACAGATTTGAAAAGCTATCGTATGACAGGGCATATTTTTTTTTTGGGGGGTATCAGAAAGTTAAGTTAGAATTGCCACAAAACATTTATCTGAAACCTGAAAATGCTCACAAGCTCAAATATTCCTGAACAAAGGTGGAACAAGGCGTAGTCGAAAATTGGGAGAGAATTGAGCGTTTCGGCTTGTCGTGTTTGCAGGATTGGCGCTAACGTAGTCCCGCCAATTTTGGATTGATGGACAAAAGGCACGACAGGATTCACAGGTAAGAAGCATTTATTGACAAAAAAAAATAAACAAACAAGGACAGTGTTCTTATAGTACAGAAGAATAAAAGGTCCATCTCCGAAACTCCTCTGCTGCTCCTGTTAGTGTGTGAAAGAGAGAAGATAAGAAAAAATCAAAATGACAGGTGAACTGGTATTCGCAACATGCCCAAAAACATGACAATCAATAAATACGCACTTGATTTTTAAACAGCAGGTGTAGTGGACAGCGAATAAAGTAACCTGTCAAGGAAATGGAAGCCCTAAGACGTGATCACCGTTTTATTACACATGCCATTATTTTTTTTCTTTTGCCCGAATATAAACGAGTCGGACAATTTAACGATTACTGCAGAAAGCTTATATTTAACCACCAAGCCGAGCACTCGCACAAAGATTACATAAGGGAAATATATTCGGATGTCCTAAGTGAGACTTGATGTAGACAACGAAGCTTGATTTTTTTTACCAGCGTTTATTTTCCTTCCTTTGATGTATACACGTATTTATATGACGGCGATGACAGCTGTGCACAACCTGCAGTGCGCTTTTTGTTTGTTGGCTTCTTTCTTTAAAGCTACATATATATATAAAAAAAAAAACAACGACTGCGAGCGCAATTCCATCGCTTCGGTTAGATTACCCGAAAGCGGGCGTTAGTTCCACAACAGATCACAAAGTGCAATCAGCTAACATCGTAATGTTATTCGAATATTTTTAACAATTTCCCTATGGCACATGTTGCAATTACGAAAGCGAAATTGGTCACTGTTTGGTACAGCAGACAAGTATATGGAGTTTCTTCTTTGTAACTTCGAATACTTTTTTTTTATTTAAGTCCACAAAAATTACTCGAATCACGTCGCTAGAGTTTAATTATACGCCCAGGCAGACATCATTTGTTACAAAAAATAAATAAACAAACAAAGCAATCAATTCAGTAATTAAGCCAATTACTTTAATCAACTTCTTTGTTGCAAACCTCACGGCACGTGCTTATATTTGGAGAGTTCAAGGAAACCGCCACAAAAGTACAGCTCCGTGTTTCTATACACTTCAACACGGCCACGTAAACTGAACTAAACGGTGTCAAATTATTCACTGAATTTACACGTGATTACGCTTGCTGCACTGTGAAATCCGGCTCTAGCCAGTGCAGTGCAATCTGGTTCGCAGTGTGACCTAGTACGCTGGCGTAAAAAAAAAAAAAAAAAAAGAAAGAAAGAAAGAAAAGCTTGGCTATACGGCACCAGAAAACGGTAAGTTTCGTCCCTGTTGCTGAAGTGATTACGTATCGGATCCGCTCGGGAGTTGAGAAAAACCACAATCCGATTAAGATCGTGGGAAGAGAGAGAAAAAAAAGCGACGGCAGCTTCATTTTGGGGCGGCGCTCTTACGTCACCACAGGGGGTTGGCCAGAGCGCCGTGTTGCGCGGCGACGCGTGCGCAATCGAGGAAATTGAACGATTAAAATAACGCCAGTGCTGCTTCGGTCTACGTGGTCATCTCGAAATGCAGGAACACGGAACAAGATTTTTATGGCGATTCCCTCCGTCTTTCCGATATAAGCAAGTGCCACGAAGTAGGTAGCCAGGTAGTGAATGCATGCAATTAGTTTAATTAGCACATGAATCGACTTGGTTCGTCTTGCAAATTATACCCGCCCGGCAGATAACTAATTTGTAGCGACGGAATCCGAGTAATTTTTCTAGGATCTTCTTTTTTTTTATGTGTTCGAAGTAAAAGAAAAGAAACACGCTGTATATAGAATTCCCCAGACCAGCGCAGCTTCGTAACATGAGTAGATAAAATGCGCACATCAGGTGACTCTCGTACGGCACAGAGAGAAGTCTTACATTTGGCTGAAAAAAAAAAGTATTCGTGAATGACTCGCGCAAGCCAGACTTTATCAAGCGCGACGTCGCAAAAGCGGCAGACAAGTAAAACACTCGCGTTTCGCACGAATGCGCGTCCAATACGTGTTACGCTACACACGGCGCCAACGGGATAAACTGCATAAACGAGCACATTATATATATATATATATATATATATATATATATATATATATATATATATATATATAGGCCGGTTTCGGCATTATAAATCAGTAGCGCTCAATGGTTGACCCCGTGGAGCCAAGAATCACAGTCCGGTGGTCTCGTGGGACGGAAGCCCACGCCACGGTTTTTGCATCAACGGCACAAAGAATGCGATTTTTGACGCTGCTCTCCTGCGCTGCTTTCCCAAGCGTGTTTCTCTAAAGAAGACGGCGCAGGAAACTCACGCCACCTGGCTTGCCGCGACGTCGGCATCCGGTCGGCTGTCCCGTCCCGCACAGGCATGGCCGGCGTATATATAACAGGGCTGCGGGGAAGAGACGGCGGCGGAAGCGGGAGCGGCGAAGGAGCAGCCTAGATGAGGCCCAGCCGCTCGCGCTCCTTGGTCTTTTTCCGGACCATGTCGACGTTCCGCTCGCGCCACGTGCTCTTGCGAAGCTTGATCGGGCGGCTGCCCACGTACTTGCCTGCGCACGCACAAGAAACAAAAAGAACAAAGAAAGCTCGTCAGTCCTGCTCATGGTTGCACACTACAATCTCAGCTGCAATAGCTGAAGCTGGCTTCTCTGCGGAAACGTGTCCCCACATTGTTCCGTACGTGTTCCGTTGCGCTTCCAGTACGGCTCTTACGGAATCTATACGCGAGTTTTCTACAAAATTCGCGTAACTTTCGTAACAGATAATAAATGGGAGAGAGAAAGCAAGGTGAGGAAAGGTGTGGAAGCCAACCAGACAGGGGTCAGGTTTGCTATCGTAAACTGGATGTGAGGAAGAGGGAGAATAAACAACGGGAAAAGCGTGAGAACTGCGGGCACGCAGGAGGATACACGCGGGAGGTCCAGCAACGATCACTCCAGCTGGCGCATCGCAACGAGCAGTAGAGCGCACGAATAGCTTTCTGCACCAGCGACGGATGTGGCGACGGTACAAAAATTTTCGGCTAAATTAAAAAACAGAAGTCTAGCAGGCTTATTGTGGTTTGCAGAGGGATCCGCTGGGCGTCGCAATGAGGGGGAAAAAATGCCCGAAGGGTTCGATGGTCAACAAGAAAACCTTCTGTATCTACAAGGTCGTCAAACGTATATATACCCTCACGCATTTTGCATAAACGCTTTGCGCCCTTGAGATGATTTTGAGGATAAGCTGGGCAAGTCTGTGACACCACTTCACCTGCGCGCGAACCTGGTCGCTTCAAGTGCGCACAGTAAGAGTTGGGGTCGGGCATGTCACAAGGCTTAGGTGGCCCATTACGTCGTACGACTCATCCACGCTAAGGACGTTGTTGAAGGGAGGAACGTGTTGTCATCGAGAACAAGGAGTACTGAGTTTATTTACGATATCCACATGAAGAGTGGAGAACGTTACGTCTCATCAGTCTAGCATGACTGAACTGAAGCACACTGAGGAGCCGAAAAAGCCTGCTTTCGAGCGGGGCCACACACTCCAAACTGTCGGAAAGAAAGCAGACGAGTTCGGAGGCTACATATAGACGCGTAGCACAGAGGTTCTAGCAAATGTTCAGTTGACCGAGTCAAACAAAGCAACACAGACAACACTCGCTAGCATCGAGGGAAATGGCTGGGCAAACGCTTTCCCTATACAGATGCCATAGGGGCGGCGGCATCTGTGTACTCACTGAACCAGTACTAAGCAATAAATCGCCGGGCTCGCTTCTGGCTGCTGCTGCTGCCTGCGGCAGCCACGGGGGAACCAATTACCGGTTCCTTCCCGGCGCAGCGCACGGCACGTTTACATTTTCGCGCCACGCGTCGCGCACGCTGCGACCGCGGCTTGAACGCGTCCCCTGCGCCGACGCTTTCGGTGGGAACCACGGGTCACCGCAATTGTGCCCCGACTTCGCAGTGCAGACAACCTGCGGCGTGTCTATAGACGCGCCGTCAATGCCGGGCCAAGCACGCCTCACTCGGGTAGCGCCCGCTGAACACTGCACCAGCGTGCAGTAATCGCCGCGGTCGACAAGTTCTCCCAATGCTGACAAAATAGCATACGTGAACGGCGCGTGCCACATACCGACGCCGTTGGCCTTGCGTGCCCTCCGCATTCCGCACAGAAAACTACACAGACGCACGGAGCAAACACACGGCCTGTGTTTTTTTTTTTTTTTGTCGCTTGGACCACGCGGCAAACCACGAGGACCCATCTGACATTAACGTTTTATCGATAATGGGTCTCCTACTGCATCGAAGCACCAAGCAAGAACAGCGTCTTTCGTCGGCATGATCTCCTCGCGAGCGCCATTTAAGAATAGCTCTGCCTGTATCTTGTGCTGCGCTTAGAGCAAATGCCGAACTGTATACACTGTTTTCAAGGAAAGCTGGAAATTTATATTATATATATATATATATATATATATATATATATATATATATATATAAGCCACGCAAAATAAAAAAAAGAAAGCAATTACAAAAAGAAGAAAACGCCAAGCGCACACAGACCCTTGCATATATTTGACACAGTCCTAGCTCCTCAATGTTTAAATGGTTTCATCGCACGCACGCATACATATTGTACCTGCCTTTCGTATCCGGTACAATATATAATCCGCATAAACTCGGCTTTATTTCAGATTTAGCAAGTACCGTATTTGCACGTAAATAACGCGGGCACAAATATAACACAACGTAACATAATAACGTATATATATTATATAGTCATATCATAAGAAGCCAACAAACACTGACACCCAAGGACAACATAGGGAAAATACTTGTGCTTAATAAATGAAATAAAGAAACGATAAATCAATAGAAATTAAAGTGGATGAAAAAACAACTTGCCGCAGGTGGGAACCGAATCCACAACCTTCGCAATTCGCGTGCAATGCTCTACCAATTGAGCTACCGCGGCGCCGTATTCCCATCCACTTTCTTGGGTATTTATGTGTCCTAGTAGAACCTTGGGAGTGTTAGCCAGCGCGAAATGCGAAGGTTGTGGGTTCGCTTCCCACCTGCGGCAAGTTGTTTTTTCATCCACTTTAATTTCCATTGATTTATCGCTTCTTTATTTGATTTATTAAGCACAAGTAATTTCCCCTATGTTGTCCTTGGTGTCAGTGTTTGTTGGCTTCTGATGATATGACTAATAAAAATCGGGCCCCTCGGTTAACCCGCTTTTTTCTCGTGTATATATATATAACGATTATAACGCGAAGTGACGATGCAAGTAAACAGGAAACGACGCATAAGAGCGGATGCCCGCAGGACGCTTTATGCACCGTTATACTGTGAACTGCTCCTCGCAAAATACAGTGATAGGACGAGTGCATGCACAATTCACTCGTTGCCACTGACGACGTCTTTGTCACTGTCAGCAACAACGGCATCGGCCTCTATAGGCCACCAGGGTTATTGGACAAGCAGCACTTCAGAATTTGACGTAGTAGTTCTGCGAAAACCCGCAAGGTGGAGAGAAGTAATGAATAAAGGGAAAATGAGACATCCACCCGTTCGTGGTGGATGCAAGAGTTTGACGTAGTAGTCAAACTACTACGTCAAACTCTTGCATTTGCTTCGTGTTGTCGACAAATTCGACTTCGTTCTGCCATCTGCTAGCCGCCTGGTTAGCTCAGATGGTAGAGCGGCTGCCCCGGAAAGGCGGTGGTCCCGGGTTCGAGTCCCGGACCAGGACGAATTTTTCTTCAACTATGAGGCTTTTCGTTCGAGGAACCCGTATGGGTTTCCTTTGTAGCAATTGCTACGAACGGGTGGATGTCTCATTTTCCGTTTATTCAGCACTTCAGAAGCACCCGCGGCCGGAGCAAACCCGGTTACATAGGCGATAGCAATTGTGGTGGTGCCTGGTGGTTTAGATCACATGCAGTTTGAAGCGGCAGAAAAACAAAAAAGAATAATAAAAACGAGAACCGCAACATATTCGTGTCACGAACTGGAATATAACGCGAGGCGTACTCGGAGGCCGGAGATGTAGAAAAAAAAAATATAATAATAACAAGGCGCCGCTGCTACGGCATGCCGCGGTGCGCTATACGTTTTAGCTCTTGTATTAGCTGCGCGGCTTCAAATTCTGGCGTTTATTACTTTTTTTTTCAATTCTGCACCAATACGGCGGTGAATGATTATTCGACACGCCATCGAAAAGCAATACAAAAAATAAGAAAGATTGAAAGACAGACATTAAAAAAGAAATAGAAATGTGAAAGAGACCGCACTTTGCAAAGTTTTATTTATAGCATCCATCACGCGAAAGACGACACCGGGTGCTTTGCGGACGCTCTCGCACAGGTCGAGGCACGGAAGCGGCCGCCTACTCGCACCGCCTCATACAAACAATCCTAATTAAAATAGATATTTCCTAGTTTACCCATTGTGAAAGCTTACCTCCGGAATTTAGTTATAGCAATGTTCGCTGCTCGGCTATGTAAAAATACTGCTGTCAAAGCTGGATTAACAAAATGCATTACGGCGCGAGGCTTTTTTAATTAAAAAGCTAATAGCTTTTTTTCCTCGTCGGTGGTTGATGGTCGCACTTCCACTGCCTATACAAAGGCGCCTACGCGAAGGGCGCGTGCCTTCGTGCAACAGAGAGAGAGAGAGAGAGAGAGAGAGAGAGAGAGAGAGAGAGAGAGAGAGAGACGAAGAGTCTTCACACTGGGTGGGCAGCCTCCTCAGTCCAGCCAGGAAGCCGTAGAGCCGAGCTATCTCCCTTAGTTTGGCCGACCAGACTACGCTGGGCATCCAGGCTGGAGGCTTTATAGCTGAGCCTCCCACAGCTCTTTGAATTCGGTCAAGTCTTTGTTGCCGACAGTGCCATGTGGTCCCCTGAATTCCCACAGCGTGTGTTGTAGGGCGTTTGTTACGTTGCCAAACTGCAACAAATATAGGCCTTCAAGTTCATCATTCCACTAATAAAGCGAATAGCTTTTGCTTGCACCGACAATCATCGTCGATGGTTTCTGAACAATATCTTTCCGTCACATCGGACGATGTCTAAGAAAATGTGAACAAAAATTATGCGAATCTCACGCAATGTGGGAATGGTGGACGCGAAGCTTGTACACAGCTTCCATGACGTTCTTAACACAAACAATAATAATTATTTATAATATTTGGGGTTTTACGTGCCAAAACCACTTTCTGATTATGAGGCACGCCGTAGTGGAGGACTCCAGAAATTTTGACCACCTGGGGTTCTTTAACGTGCACCTAAATCTAAGCACACGGGTGTTTTCGCATTTCGCCCCCATCGAAATGCGGCCGCCGTGGCCGGGATTCGATCCCGCGACCTCGTGCTCAGCAGCCCAACACCATAGCCACTGAGCAACCACGGCGGGATTTTTTTTTTCTTCTTAACACTGAGACGATGTTCGCCTTGCAGTGCAGGTATATTGCAAGTGCCAGTGTATGCACTAAGGAGTAAGAAACGTAACGCGTTTAAGGCGTCTAGATCCCTTGCCACGACACTATCGATTGCGCCTCCCAAAGGAGACGTTGGCCGATACTTGAGGGTCCAATAGAATTACACGAACGCCATTTGTGACGTATAAACCAGCGCCACTATGCGAAATATTCGTCTCCGAACTTCACCGCGATAACACAGAGGCTGATCCAGGGTAGTACCCACAGATGGGGACGGGTGAGACGGAGGTTGGGGAGTTCTTCCTGCAAGTTCGATACTGCCGGCCGGCAGAAACATCACTGTTTAGTGCGTCTGAGATGAGTCCAGTTTTCTAATCATTGAAGGCGCAAGCATTCAGCGAACGTATCTTTTGTGCACCGGGTGTCTCCAAAACACGTTCCGTTTGTCCATTGATTCGCTCAGTAATAGGAGGCTGCCTCCCTCCTTTAAAGCGAAAACGCTTTCTAACAAACACGTCTTGAGGCTGCTTTGTGCTGTTAGTGATCGTTCCAGCACAAAAGAATAGGAAGTACCGCAGCAGACAGCACGTAAGAAACGAACGACAGTCAATGCTGGATAACAAGCCAATGTTTGGTGCGCGATGGGCTGAGGCACCCTATTTGAAAGCTCCATATCGATACGATCCTCATCATCAGCCTATATTATGTCCACTGCAGGACAAATTTCTCTCGCCCAGCGATTTACAATTACCTCAGCCTTTCGACAACTGGCACAATTCTATGCCTGCAGGGTTTCAAACTTCATTACACCATCCAATTCTTTGCCGTCCTCGACTGCGCTTCCCTTCCCATGGCACACAATTTGTAACTCTAAATGGACCGCCGAATAACTGCTATTAGCCTCGTGCGCGACCGATGGCGGCGCTGTGAACGGCGCTCCGATGACGTCAGTCGGGGGACCCGCCTTTGTCGCCTGCTACATTACGGCTATTGAATAGCTTCATTTGCATGCGTTTTCTCGCACTCTGACTGCGTCTCGGGTAGCACGTACCGGCGCTGTCCAATTATTGTCTTCATTTTTTCTAGGTTGAGTTCTATAAATGATAGCATTAAAAAGACAACAAACACTGTATATTTAATGTATGTGCTACTTCATCGCCCGATGTGGTAGCCCAGCGCCTATGGAGTTGCGCTGCTAAGCTCGAGGTCGTTGGTTCGACCCTGGCTGCGGCGACCGCATTTCAATGAAAGCAATATGCAAAAACGCTCGCACATACTTCAATTTAGGTGCACGTTAGAGAATCAGAGGTGGTCAAAATGAATTCCGAGTCCTCCATTACGGCACGCCTCATAATCACGTGGTGGCTTTGGCACGTAAAGTCTCAGAATTCCACTCTCTTTAATAAAACAACTGTTCATATGACCAACGTCCTCGCGGGCAGGGACAAGATCTGATGGCTGAGTCATAAAACATCGCGCGGGGAGAGCAAAAGAGAGTCTACGCAGCTTTTGAAATGAAGCACGATCGCAGGACGCATTCACAAAATTTCGCGTTGTTTAAGTGACACTGTAGTTGAATACAAATTTTAAATTTCTCTCAGTTCTAGTCACTTGGTGTTGCGTATATGAAAGTTTTTCTGACCAGAAAAATCTTACTTTTTCAGTGACAAGCGGTTTATCTCGAACATTAGTTGCATCACAATATATCACGTTTTGCAATCGTCAGGCATGTGTCACACTACTTTATTGCAAGTCTCATTACCACTTTCTAATGTAAAAATATTGTCTGTTTAGATTAGCATAGGAATATTTGTGTTCAACGCACTTTGAGACTACCGGAGACTACTCGGGAGACATCACTTTATCACCGTAGAAATAAAGATACTCTTACAAAAAAGAGGAGGAAGAAGAAAACGCGAGAATGCCTGTGAGCACTTTATTGCGCCTTTGAACGCCTACCCTTGAGCCCCCCTTGAGCCCCCCCCTTTTTTTTTTACCTAGTGTGTTCGTGCTCCAGCTGCTTACTCGTTGAAGTACCCGGCAGCCTGAACTTCTCAGCTTTCTTGTTTTAGTTTTAAATATGTACGGCGCGCTTACAGAACAATGCTTACTGAAAACAATGATCTAAGCAAAGAAGGTTGTCCCCCGTTTTTATAGCGCTAATTCTCATCGCTTGCGAAGGTCAGCACACACTGGAGCTCAAAACTACCTAACTTCGTTTTGCAAGCTAATTTTGTCCGCCGTTCTATCAGATGTTCAAGAGCGCATTTTGGGATCAATGCTGCTAACGCAGCCCATGCATTAACGCATCGCAGCTACCGCCCCGTTTCCTGAGAACATCGGCTTTCGTGATATACTTAACGCGCCGGGCAGCAACAAAATCGGAATGGCTGCGGCCGACGGAGTGGGCGACCGAGCACGCAGCACGGGCTGGACAGAAAAAGACAGTAATACAGCGCGGACGCACTAGCTGAAGGCCAGATGCTGCAGTTCATCGTCGAAAACGGGCCGACAAGTCACGAGTGCGCCGCCACAACGTAACAGCAATGGCGAGTAACCAACGCCGTACATGCACGTGTGCACACCGATCACTATAGCAGACGACGCCAGGGGCAACCGACACTAAGCGTGGTGACGACCGGGAGTCCGCTCGATTTCGCAGGAAACAGTGTCCCGGAGCATTCCGTATGTACTGTTCTACAGACCTGCAGACTCGCATTTTAAAAACTCGAGCAGAGCAGGTCGGCCGACAGGGCCAAGCTGCCTTCACGTAGCAAGCGAGCGCGGACTCTGCGCGCGGCAGCTGAGACCCTCACCTGACGTCACACGCGAGAGGGCGCCACTAAAAGATCTCGGGGCTAACACGAATTACTCGGCCTGCCCAGCTAAACGTCTCCCTCTTAATCTCAAGCAGAACGTCGGCAACCCTAGTTTGCTCACTAATCAACAACACTATCTTCCCGTCTCTCATCGTTACGGCTATCTTTCTTTTGTTGTTCTATCGCTCGTCACGCGGTCTTTTCCTTCTTATTTTTTTTATCCTTTAAGTTCGTGAGCCAAATGTTAGTGCCAGTAGAATGCAATAACTGTACACTTTTATTTTCAAGGATAGTCGCAAGCTGCTGGTTCATAATAGGCGATTAAACATCATCATCATTAATTTCTCACGTCGTGTGCACAAACTGGTGACACGCCAGTGCTCGCACAACTTATTTCGGGAAAAATTTGACCCCGCTCCTCCTCGCCTCAACATTTGCTATTTTCTTCATTCCTTCTTCTCCTTTCGTTTTATAACTTCGCAGATGTCTTGCTTGAAATGGGCTTAAGCCGTCGGGCGAGAAAAGCTGCTGCGAGGTCTATTTTTCCACGCCACGTATCGGGCGAGCAGTATAAGCCTATAATAACCTTCCTGCCGTCGCAGCGTTAAGAATGAATGGATTGCGATGGCTATGCACTTACGAAATAGACCGCGTAGGCTCAATGCATGCCTGTCACTGGCGCACCTAGACTCGCTCTGTTAGTTGCTACTTTATTGCTCGCTCGTGAGCTGCGCCGCGTGCACAATATTGAGCACCGCGGCAAAGTGACAAAGAAGGGAAAAGTAGCTCCCATCTTTCCCGCAGCCTCACCGCCAAGCCGCTGTAACGCCAGACAGGCAGAAATGGTGACGCGACATACTGATTAAGTAACCGTTGCAAGCGTCTGCCCAATATATGTACATTCAGGCTTCTTTTGCTGCTTTGTTCTAAAATAAAAAAAAACAGGTGTTGCATGTAGACCACTCGGTGCTTAGATATAAACAGATTAGACCAATAAACACAATAAAAGAAAAATCGGGTGAAAATCGAGTCGGGCCAACGCAGCATGCATTCCCTGCAGACGATCGTCTGCTGACGCAAGCGTTTGCGTTCCGGACCAGTAAGCAAGCCTGAGTTTGTGCCGTGAAAAGGAGCGGTAGACCCCCGTGACACTATAGCCGGAATGCGAGGGCTGCTTAGCACGCATCAGAGAGCGATGTTACGGCAGAAATTGCCGCAGTAATCGTTGTTTTCAACACCGACAAGTTGTTCCTTTTCACATTGGCGCTCCAGGGACGCGATCGGAGATAGTTATTCGAAACGCGCGTTCTGTTTGCGTTCAGTTTCGCCTCACGCGGTTGGCCTAAGCCGCGCCGACGGGCGCGGCTGACGACGTCTGCTGGCGACGACAGCTTCGAGCGAAAGTGCAATTAACAAAAAACTGTGCGCATTTATGGAATCCCATTTGTGAATGTACAATGAAGCTGCCACTGCTTCTGAGAATACACGTTTCCATTTTCTGTGATGACCGACTGCTCTGGAAGAGGGATGAATCAATTGCATCTGCTCTGAATTTGCATATGTGCTGCACTGCTCGCAAAGAGATCACGGATCTGCCGCCTATACTATGCTGCGTCGGCACCTATGGCCGCTTACATTAGCAAAGATAGAGGGAGAGAAAGGGAATGGAGGAGAGGCAGGGAGTTCTACTAAAGTTTTCTGTCGGGAGCTCGGTTTAGCGGAGGCAATACACGTTTTGACAGCCTTGTAGCGACCGTCCGTCACAAGTTTGTTCAGTTTTCTATACTTTACACGTGGGGAGAACACGTTACCCACATTGAGAACAAGAGTTGGTCAGGATATGTAATGCGCAGCGCAAACAAGAGATGGTCTATTAAAATTACATAATGGGAGCCAGGAAGGGAAGGCGTAGTCGAGGCTGGCCGAGAACTAGGTGTGATCAAATTAAGAAATTTGCAGGCATAAGGTGAGGACAACCGCCACAAGACAGCCTTGGCAATTGGAGATCGCTTGGTGTGGAGCTTTTGTCCTGCGGTGGACAACAGGCTGATGATGATGACAACGACAAGCTGAAGGAGAGAGAGATAGAGAGAGAGAGAATACATCATTCTAGATCAATCACACGCACTACGCAAAGTGCAGCGTATCTGCAGTTCGGCATGTCGCCTTGAGACACTGAGTAGACGAGCTTTATCTGCAAGGGATGCGAGGCCAGGCTCCAAGAATGCCGATCTTGCAGTCTATACTCGCGGACAACTTTCGGTGGCTACGAAGGGAAAGCTGCGGAGGCGGAGGTTCTGCACATGTGTTACCGCGCCAAGTAGACCACCAGCGTTTGACAGTGGTTTTGTTTGCTAGGAAACAAGCATGCAACGCTCAGCTAAAAGCCATTCTTGCCATCAACCTCAAGAAAGCTTTTGACTATGTTAACCACGATGCTTTGCTGCAAGAGCTCGAAGCTACTGGCTGCTGAACCAAGCTTTATAATTATGTACGGGACTTCTTACGGAGTCGCTCGTACGCGCTACGAGTAGGCGACTACACCTCACAAAAGTATCCCTATCCACAGAGAGGTATATCCCTCAGGATTCAGTGATCTCGCCCACGCTCTTTAATCACATGGCAATATTAAACATAGAGCGCTACGAGACATCCCCGACATCAAACATGCAATCTACGCAGATGATATCACCATCTGGATCAGGACGGGTTCCCCACGACAGATCCACGAAACTCTCCAACAGGCTATGAACAGGGTGCATGAGGCTGCTCAAACCATTAACGCGCCCATTACCCCCGAAACAACGCGAACTCCTAACCATAGCTCCACTGCCACGCCACATGAATCCAGAACGAGGCAAGGAGAGGCGACGCCAGCGAGCTGCCTACTTCAAAAGATACACGGCAAGACACCCTGACGGCATATACTTCTACGCTCATGCTAACGTTGGTGCACGGGGCTCCGCTTTATCAGTCGTGAGTAACAACCTTTACTAATAACAACTGTACATACGGAGGTACTCCCAGAGACAGATCCGACCTTAGCGGAGCTGACAGCCATCGCAATCGCTATCAAACATAGGCCCCCTAGTAACTCAGCGTACCCAAGAATCATATTTACCGACTCCATGGCGGCTTGCAGGAAATTGCAGCACAACGATCTCCGGGACCACATTTCGACACTTATTCAAGAGCCCCTACAGGGTCCATTAGAAATCATCTGGATACCTGGTTATGACGGGCTGTCGCGAAATGAGAGGGCTAATCAGTTCGCCTGCGAGACCTTGAACCAGGCACCCTATATTCCGCGACCAGCCCGGAAGAAAAGGTGGGCTCCCCTGCTTCTGCGGCGTTATCAAAAGGCAAGGCGCAAGTTCCCGAAGCTCAGCAAAGCGCTCACCCGTGAACAGGGCGTACCGATTCGTCAGGCCCAGACTGAAACACTCCCTACGCTAGCGCGAATGCATCTCCTCCGCTGGCTCTTACGTGAAGATCCCCCACCCTGCAGATACTGTGGCGAACGCCCGAACACATCCCATATCATCTGGTCCTGTGCACCACCCCCACCTTCCCTGCCTGCCCCTAGAAATCTTTCTCTTAAACCCCCAAGCCGGATGGCTGACAGAAGCAACCAGCGCCGAAGACTAACGGTATACCTTGCGGCGTTTATCAGTTTTGCACTGAAGAATGCCGCAAGCGAGGCTCTGGACTGAGGGCCTTTCCACCACACCAGCCAACATGAAAATAAAGTGTTTTCTCTCTCTCGAAACAGACGCCGAATCGACCCAGTTTCCACGTGCGACGGTTTCGCGTTTGTCAAGACGCGGAAGGGAAAAACTGCAAAACAAGCAAGCTTTTACACTCAGAGGTGTGTTTTGTCTTATTTAACTGTTGCCAATAAGGTGTTTATGTTTTCTCTTTCCCAGCTTAAACTACCGTGGATGAAAGCAATGGACTCTTTCCAGAAGCGCTCTCACTTGGGCGCACTTTGCCTCCGTAGATTTCCCTTCACAGCCACAGAAATTTGTCCGCGAGTATAGTCAACGCACACTGGAGAGTCTGGTGTTGGTCGTCGATGCGGTTACAGTACTGCTGAGGTTATGATTGAGCAGGAGGAGGAGGAGGAGGAGAAGCGGCGTTGCTTACTGCAGGCGGACCTAAACTTGCAAAAGTTGCCAGCAATGCTCCACCTGAATGCCAACTAGCAAACGCGATACCGTGCGAAACATTTCGTAGTCCAACTAACAACACCAAGTATCAAAAACAAGCTGACACGGAACCAAACATGTTGTGCGTTTTCTGAACCATGACGACCATGGCCCACGGCTCACCATTCACTTTCCAACATTATATCACGGAGTAACTTTAAGACAAGCCGAAGCACCTCCATCCTAACATCTGTTTGGATCGCACCGCTGGTACGATCTGTTGGGAACTCGGCGCTGACGCCCGTGGTTGTACCTGGGTCGCAAGCCCCAAGGGTAGCGTTGGCCTGGCGGCCTGGGGTACAACTGGAAGCATCCGAAGGTCCCGGCAAAGCATGAGTCGACTGGTAACAACGAAACAACTTGTTTATTTTAACATCGCAAAGAGTTGGCGGTCAGGTTTGACCGAAGTAGAGAGACGGGAGAGCACTTCACTCAACAGAAGAAATCGGAGCCCTCCTTTTGGCGTCCGGGGGCAGCTGTTTTTATACTCTCGCAGTTGAGGGCAAGAAGGAACCCCTCAAAAGACGAGCACGTGAATGTACAATGGGCTAATGGTGACGCACACTGTCGTAGCGCTGCCGTAGCACCATGTCGAGCACGATCTCGTAGCACCCTGTCGTAGCGCTGCCGTAGCACCATGTCGAGCACGATCTCGTAGCACCCTGTTGTAGCGCTGCCGTAGCACCATGTCGAGCACGATCTCGTAGCACCCTGTTGTAGCGCTGCCGGTCGGGCACAATGACTGTAATGAGGGGATGATCCCTGCTTTCGCATCGCCTCGTTCGGGCACAATGACTGGAATGAGAGGGTGATCCTTTGCGGTCGCATCGCCGCAGTCGCGCCTGGAAACACCTGCCGATGAGCGTTGCGGCGACGACGATCGGGCCAAAATGTCTGCCGCCCCGCCGCAGTCGCGCCGGCAAAACCACGTGTCGCAGGCGAAACGCAACAGACCGCCCCGCCGGGGGAAGGAGATCCCGATGGACAGGGGACTGCATCCGCTGTCCGGAGGGATGTCGCTCGATGATGCTCATAACCGAAGTCGGGCGTCCCTCGACGTTTCTTGAGCGCAGCGCACAGAGAAGGCCTCGTTCTCTCGTTCAGGTTCGCACGGGACACTGCAAAGTGACTTCGAGAGAGTTCACATTTTTGTTCTCGTTCCCGGCAAGCGTTAGAACTACGCTGAAACTCAACCGCTCAGTCAGCAAGCACGGCACAACCCTCACTAAGCCCTGCCAGGCTCTTTCCCCTTTTTATACCACTGCCTAGTTCCTTACAGTAGTCTAGCATCACTCAGAACGCGTCCACAAATTGAAAAAATGCACTAGAAAGCATATCATCACTTTGAAACACTAAACAAAAGCAATATGTTAAAAAAAATCCTGCCTCAGGAAGAAAAACATCAGTAACAAACAATTTTGAGGCTGATTCCTACGTTAGGGGCTTCGACTTAAGCCATCGGCGTTACCATTGAGACTCCCCTTTTTGTAACGCACCTCAAAGGAATATTGTTGTAAAGCGAGGCTCCAGCGCAGGAGGCGGCCATTTTTGGGAGAGATGGTCTGCAGCCATTGGAGAGGGCAGTGATCCGTCTCAATGATAAACCTCGAGCCGGCTAGATAGCATGACAATTTCTGAACGGCCCACACGAGACATGCACACTCTTTCTCGGTGGCGCTATACGCCTGCTCACGACTGGTCAGCTTACGACTAGCATACAGGACGGGGTGTTCTACTTCTCCCTTTTCCCGTTGGCACAGTACAACGCCCATGCCTCGCTCACTAGCATCGCACTGAACAATGAACCCTTTTGTATAGTCTGGCGATCGTAGCACAGGCTGGTTTGTTAGGGCACTCTTTAGGGCGCTAAAAGCGCTTTCCTTTGTCTCGTCCCAGACGACTGTTTGAGGCTCTGTCTTTCTTAGAGCATCCGTCAGGGGAGCCGCGATATCAGAGTACCTAGGGATGTACCTCTGATAGTAGCCGGCGACACCCAAGAACGACCGAATATCGGTCTTGGTGCGCGGTTGCGGAAAGTCTCGCACAGCGGCCACTTTTATTTCAGAGGGGCGGCGACGACCCTGACCAATCACGTGACCGAGGTAGACAACCTCGGCCTGTGCTAACTGGCACTTAGGAGCCTTGACTGTCAAGCCCGCTTCGCGCAGGCGGGTTAGCACTGCCCGCAAGTGTGCCATATGCTCAGACCAGGATGCGGAGAATATCGCTACGTCGTCTAGATACGGTAAAGCGAATTCTTGCTGTCCCCGCAACACTTTATCCATGAGACTTGAAAAACAGTATGGCGCGTTCTTCAAACCAAAACTCAACACTTTAGGACGGAATGTTCCCATTGGTGAAATGAACGCCGCATACCTACTAGCCTCTTCTGTAAGTGGAACCTGCCAATAACCCCTGACAAGATCTAGGGTGGAAATAAACTGAGCGCTACTAACTTTCTCAAGGCGCTCCTCGATGTTAGGGATCGGATAAATTTGATCCTTAGTGATGGAAATAAGCCTGCGGTAGTCGACGCAAGGACGAGGTTCCTTGCCCGGTACCTCAACTAAAATCAAAGGGGAGGTATAATCACTCTCACCTGCCTCAATAACACCGAGCTGTAGCATTTTCTTTACCTCAGCCTCCATAATATCGCTCTGGCGGGGTGACACCCGATACGCCTTGGATCGTACTGGCTCTGGGGAGGTAAGTTCTATATCATGAGTAAGTACAGAAGTCCTACCAGGCCTCTCAGAGAACAGACCTTGAAACTCTTGTAAGAGCTGGTGTAGTTCGGTTTTCTGCTCAGGCGACAGCGTTGCTCCACTGACTAAGTCACTAATGACTTGACCGGTGTCTTCCCTGTTCGTCACTGAGCCTAGTCCCGGAAGCTCGACCGGAAGCTCTTCAGGAACGTTTACCATCATGCACACCACTGCTTCCCTTTGTCTATAAGGTTTGAGCAGATTACAGTGGTAAACTTGCTGTGCTTTCCGCTTTCCTGGCAGACTTACCACGTAGTTAACGTCCGACAGTTTCTGAACAATTCGTGCTGGGCCCTCCCACTGCACGTCTAGTTTGTTGTTTAGCGATGTGCGCAATATCATGACCTCATCGCCAACCTCAAAACGACGGGCCCTGGCTGTCCGATCATAATAAACCTTGGCCCTCTGCTGGGCCTTTGTCATTGCTTCACCTGACAACTCCTGTGCCCTTCTTAAGCGTTCGAGGAGCTTAAGCACGTACTCCACCACGACTGGGTCGTCGCCCCTACCTTCCCACGATTCTCGAAGCATGCGAAGCGGAGATCGAAGCGAGCGACCGTACACCAGTTCAGCTGGCGAAAACCCCGTAGCCGCATGCGGCGCGGTCCTTAAAGCAAACATCACCCCAGGCAGACACAGCTCCCAGTCAGTTCGATGTTCAAAACACAACGCTCTCAACACGCGCTTCATGACGGAGTGGAGCTTCTCAACGGAATTCGACTGTGGGTGGTACACTGAGCTGTGTAACAGCTTTACCCCACACCTTTCGAGAAAAGTTGTCGTCAAAGCGCTAGTAAACACTGTGCCCTGATCTGATTGGATTTCCGCAGGGAAACCAACTCGCGCAAATATGGACAGTAGTGCATTAACTATCTCAACTGAGCTGAGTTCTTTAAGCGGCACTGCTTCAGGGAACTTTGTCGCTGGGCAGATCACAGTCAAAATGTGTCTGTACCCCGTGGCTGTTACCGGCAGAGGTCCCACAGTATCAATAACGAGCCGTCTAAAAGGCTCCGTAATGATAGGTACCAATTTCAACGGCGCCCTCGATTTGTCCCCTGGTTTGCCCACCCGCTGACAAGTGTCACATGTCCTCACGAAATGGTCTGCGTCCCGAAAACACCCTGGCCAATAGTACTCTTGCAAGAGACGGTCCTTAGTTTTCTTAACTCCAAGGTGTCCGGACCACGAACCCCCGTGTGACAAGCGCAACAGATCCTGACGATAGCATTGAGGCACGATCAGCTGATCGAACTCCACTCCTCTGCGGTCTAGATACTTCCGGTACAGGACTCCACCTCTTTCCACAAAACGCGCAGTTTTCCTGGCGATACCTTCTTTGACATTGCAGCGCACGTTTTCCAGGCTGCCATCCTTTTTTTGCTCGGCTATCAAATCCGTCCGGCTGACTTTTAGCAACCTATCAAGTCCGTCTGACGTAGGCGCGATGAGCAAATCAGTAGATAGCTCTTCTAACTTTCCCGCGTCGGGCGTTTCCTCTCCAGTATCTGGCGCCTTTAACGTTACAGACTCAAGTTTATTCAGTTCGGGCGTGCTCGGAATATCAGCTTGCTGCGCCTCTGACCCTTTTTCGTTGTTTGATAACGTCGGCCCCGCAACTACCGCCTTTGCAGCGAGCTCCCGAACCTTCGATCTGGTTAAGGCCTGAACACTAGCTTCACCAAACAAAAGCCCCTTCTCGCGCAGGAGGTGATCGGACCTGTTTGAAAATAGGTACGGGTACTGGGGGGGCAGCATAGATGACACTGCCGCCTCCGTCTCAAGCGCTCCGAAAGGTCCTTCAATAAGCACTTTTGCTACCGGCAGACACACGCTATGAGCTTCCACGGCTTGCTTGATCCATGCGCACTCGCCCGTGAACATATGGGGTTCTACGTAAGATGGGTGAACTACATCCATCGTAGCTGCGGAATCGCGAAGCACTCGGCACTCTTTCCCGTTCACGAAGAGGTCTCGCATTTAAGGCTCGAGAAGCTTCATGTTCTCGTCAGTGCTGCCTATTGAAAAAAACACAACTTTTGGTGTTGTTTCCGGACACTGCGCCGAAAAGTGACCCGGCTTCTGGCACGTATAACAAACGCGCGCTTGCCTCATCTCGAACCGCTTTCTGCGTTCGGCTTCGGCTGCCGCCGTCTCTTTACGTTTGGTCGGACTGCTTTCACTCGCATCCTCACTACGCGTGTTCCCCTTTGCTCTCATGGGTGTGAACTTCGGCCTCTCAAACTTCGAGCCAAATTCACCCTTTTGACCGTCCTTAGCTCCGCGAGCTCGACGCGTCACAAACTCCTCGGCTAGCTCAGCGGCTCTAGCCACCGTACTCACGTCTGGCCTATCCAAGACCCAGTACCGCACGTTCTCCGGTAACCTACTATAAAACTGTTCTAGCCCGAAACACTGCAGAACTTTATCGTGGTCACCGAACGCTTTCTCTTCTTTGAGCCACTCCTGCATGTTTGACATAAGCTTGTAGGCAAACTCTGTATATGACTCACTCTTGCCTTTCTCACTCTCCCGAAACTTCCGACGGAACGCCTCTGCTGACAGCCTGTACTTCTTTAGCAGACTCGATTTCACTTTGTCGAAATCCTCTGCCTCCTCTCTATCCAAGCGAGCGACTACGTCGGCCGCCTCGCCGGGTAACAAAGTGAGCAAGCGCTGTGGCCACGTTTCCCGAGAGAACCCCTGCTTCTCGCACGTTCGCTCGAAGTTAACCAGGAACAAACCAATGTCCTCTCCAAGCTTAAACGGCCGCATCAGGTCAGTCATTTTGAACAATACTCGTTCTCCTGCACCGTGTGCCTGACTTCCATTACGAGCGCGTTCCATCTCAATCTCGAGACGCTTCATTTCCAACGCGTGTTGACGGTCGCGCTCTTCTTTTTTCTCTTGTTGCTCTCGCTCTTTTTGTTCTTTAAGTTCGCTCTCCTGTCTTTTTGCAGTCTCCCTCTCCTCAATGGTCTCAAGGCATTCCGACAGCTCGTCATCCTCAGCTTCTAACTCAAGAATAGCCTTTAGCAGTTCTGGTTTTCTGAGTTTGTCCGAGACATCCAGACCCAACTCTCTTGCAAGCTCCAACAATTTCGGTTTGCGCAACGACTTCAAATCCATGGCTGCTCTGAATGCTGCTTTCTCTACTGCCTATTATTGTCTTGCCGCAAACTAACCCGGCAGCAACGACAACCACAACTACCAGCTCTGTTTCTGACACTAACAAAAGCCTGGCAAAGCTCAGAAGAAGAAAGTCCCGCACTCACCAAACCTCGCAGGCAGGAATTCAGCGCAGTCGTTCCGCTGCAGGCAACCAGGCATCACACAGGGCTCGTTGCACTGCTCCCGGATCGTCGTTGAGCTGCTCAGCATACAGTCAACTGCATCTCTTCGCTGCTGGCCTCCGTTGTCGCGATCTCACCGCTGGCAGACAGTTGTTTGAATCCCACCGCTGCCACCAGTTGTTTGAATCCCACCGATGGCAACGGTTGTTGGGAACTCGGCGCTGACGCCCGTTGTTGCACCTGGGTCGCAAGCCCCAAGGGTAGCGTTGGCCTGGCGGCCTGGGGTACAACTGGAAGCATCCGAAGGTCCCGGCAAAGCATGAGTCGACTGGTAACAACGAAACAACTTGTTTATTTTAACATCGCAAAGAGTTGGCGGTCAGGTTTGACCGAAGTAGAGAGACGGGAGAGCACTTCACTCAACAGAAGAAATCGGAGCCCTCCTTTTGGCGTCCGGGGGCAGCTGTTTTTATACTCTCGCAGTTGAGGGCAAGAAGGAACCCCTCAAAAGACGAGCACGTGAATGTACAATGGGCTAATGGTGACGCACACTGTCGTAGCGCTGCCGTAGCACCATGTCGAGCACGATCTCGTAGCACCCTGTCGTAGCGCTGCCGTAGCACCATGTCGAGCACGATCTCGTAGCACCCTGTTGTAGCGCTGCCGGTCGGGCACAATGACTGTAATGAGGGGATGATCCCTGCTTTCGCATCGCCTCGTTCGGGCACAATGACTGGAATGAGAGGGTGATCCTTTGCGGTCGCATCGCCGCAGTCGCGCCTGGAAACACCTGCCGATGAGCGTTGCGGCGACGACGATCGGGCCAAAATGTCTGCCGCCCCGCCGCAGTCGCGCCGGCAAAACCACGTGTCGCAGGCGAAACGCAACACATCCTATGTCCTCGCGGGAACAAAATACCACTTGCACTTGAGTGTGGTGCCGTCATGCGCTTGAGTTCATCTATTAATATTGCCTCTTCATACCTGCACTTCACATGCATGGATGAGTCAGTCATTCTAATGCGACAGCTGTGAGTTAAACAAAGCCGGCGAAGAGAATAACGAATCTGAATAATGCGTGCACTGAACCGTAGGCACAATAGTCACGTCCATCCTTCGGCACGGGGCCACTCTAGGCCATGTATCGATTTTTGAGCAATAATGACACGGTGTTCTCTATAACGTAGCCGGGATCCGCAACGAGCATTCCAGCATACCTCGTTGTGGTCTATTAGGCCACGGCGAGGTTGCTGCATACGAGTCTTGCACACGCTGGTCGCTAGGCTGCAACCGCTGTCACCGTGGGGAACGTGGGCTTTTTGTTTTAGCGAAGCGAAGAATGCAATATGCGATCGTTTTGGCGACACCCTCGCTTAATGAGCGGTCACGCTTCCTCTTTCTCATGTAGCCCCCAGAGCCCCCACTTCATCATCTCGCAAGACATTGAAAGGGAATGATATCTGACAGCACAAAAAGATGAAGAGGCAGAGATTGAGGCAAACAATAACATTGTCACGTGGACGAGGGCAACTGACCACGGTTTCAGAAGAAACGAAATTTCTCCATTCCAGTCTCCCTTTTTCCACTCCCTCTCAGTCACTCTAAAGAAAGACCAAAACATAATAAAAATAAAAGATATGCGGGTTCACGCACTGTGGGAATCAATGTGCTACCAGATAGCACAACGCCGGCCGGTCTTGACCGGATGCTGATTAAAGGGACAATAAATGCCGCAGTTTCACCCGAAAGGCGATGGATCGACTGCAATAGCAAATTTGTAGACAGCATACAGACAGCCGTATAAATTTGGCAACATTCGCTTACTAACTGATTTAACATGCATGGTGTCAGCGCGCACAAGCAAACATGAACACATCACACTCGATGAGCGCGGACACACGCTGTCAAAACGCTGGTGTGAGCAAGCGCGGCGGCAGCAGCAGCGAGCTAAATGATTGACGTGCTGGCTACCGCTTCAAAGCAAGAGCGGCTAGAAAACAGCGCGCACAAAGGTATGAGCCGTTTGCAGATCCCTTTCAAGATACGGCGCGCGCAGCCGTGCAAAGTAGGCACTTGTTCACAGAGTCGAAGCCTACTCACCTCCCTCCCGCGCTGCCTCCCCGCTTTCGTCCCTTCGGCGCGCAAGATTGAGCCGCGATCTTCAGTTCCTTTTGCGCCCCTTCGCGAAATACGCAGTGGCTGCCGGAGCACAACGCGTATTTCATCACAGCCCCTCCATCCCTCTCATCCCCCCATGGCCTTTTGCGCGACGGAACACGGCGCGTTTGCTCTCCGCTTTCTTCCTTCGCGCGCGCCAGATTGAGCCGCGATCGTCGGCTTCCCTCGCGCGCTTTCACTCGCACATACAGCATACGACGCGCGGCGACGCTGTTATCACCCTTGGACTTTATACGGAAGATCATGGCGACGCCGACGGCAGAAATGCGCCTGGAGTGTCTATATAATTGCTATGGTAATAAAAGGAGAATATTGAGTCGACTAGAACGACAGTGTTCGACCAGACGCCTATCATCGTTTTCTGTGAGCCAATATACCATATTGGTGCGTAGAACATTGCCACCGGAGGTCCCGTTGCTGTTCCTCAATTTGAACCACCCACGCCAAAATGAACGATTTGACGTAATCGCCACATCACAGCCTTCTATACCATTGTTATGTCATTTAGAAACTCTTTCGTCCTTTGCTTGCATGAGTGGCTGAAGCTCTGCGGCTCTGCTTGGGTTCAGGTTACCGTATAACGTCACTTTAGTGTCGGCGGCCGGAGCCGGAGAGGCGGTGCTGGCAGCTCAGCGGTTCTAAACAGAGAAAGGATGCGGTTCGCAGTGGCGGGGCATAGTAACCGCTCTCTGTGAATCAGCGATGCTGACGTCACATGAGAGAGGTATCACAGTCCACGAAAGGTGGCGTCCATCTTACTTTGAATTTCCGTAACTTTCTTGCTTGAAAAAGCTATGCTTTTGTTGCGAATGACGAAATCGTCATGACGAAAGCGTGATCTCTCAATTTCGCCCGACTTAACATTATTCCTTAGTGCCCTTTTAAAGAAAAAAAGAGGAGGGAAGAAAAAAGTGAGAGTGGGCGTCGCCGAAGCATTAGATGGCACATTTGCTAAAGCAGCTAGCTACACCATGGCTTCGAGGTATTTGTCATGAGTGCAGGTCAGGACCTACTTTTCCCAATATGGCAGCAGCACTGGCCGTGTCTGGACATACGTCAGTAGACCAACGCTGTGTCTTCCACAAGGGCGACTTGCTTCAGACGACGAGACGTATAAACAAAGGCGTAATACTACCATCTATACCATGCTTAAGATATGATGCCCACGCTAAAATTTATAGAGACGGACTACAAAATTGAGAACACGCAGGCCTCCGCATGCAGAGGCGTAAACACCACACCCACACAAGACGAAGCCAAGCAGTGCGCTCTGCGTCGTATACGGTACACCCAGCAACATCAGATTGGAGTGGGTTGCAATCCGAATCAAAAGTACATTCGTTTCTGGAGTGCATGAAGCAATGGGAAGCCTGATCAGCGACACGAAAGAAAAGTAACGAACGAAGAAAGTTCACAGGAACAAGAACGCGTATGCGTATGTGCGGGGCTTCACGGGATACTATTGCATTAGAAAACGGAGCGCATATGCGAATGCGCACGCCGCGAAATTTCGCTGCAAGGAGCCTGGAAAAGCAAGAGATGAAAGGCTAACGGAAAAGCGCACGCAGCGACAAAGTCTACTGAACATAGCTACTGAACAGAGCAATATTGTCGTACATAGCCTAAGCATGGAAGCCGCAAGACGGCAAAGTAAAGAAGGAAAAAAAAAATGTGTTCTGAGGGTTGCAATCGCCTGCAAGCGCGGCTCTTCATCTTGGCGGCAGATGTCGTAGATGAACTCTCACGTCAAAAACACAGCGCCTCGGCTGCGTCGTTTGCCACAATGAGAGAAACTATATAGTGTAGCACATCACGCTGTGTAAGCGGCTCGTGCGTGTTCCGACTTTCTTTC
Source organism: Dermacentor variabilis (assembly GCF_050947875.1). Classification (NCBI taxonomy): domain Eukaryota; kingdom Metazoa; phylum Arthropoda; class Arachnida; order Ixodida; family Ixodidae; genus Dermacentor; species Dermacentor variabilis. Next base: position 80,015,892 of record NC_134572.1, read on the forward strand.
TCGCCATAAAAGCCATATGATGCGCACTATAAGGCCAACATACTCCTAAGACATACTAAGCGTCCAACATGCAGGAAAGAAGCCTGCTCATTATAAAAATGACTGCTGATTTTTTTAGGGCTGTGCGAATAGCGATTTTTGAGACCGAATCCAATACAAATCAAACAGTGCCAGAAGCTTACCGAATCTAATAGCGAATACTTTTCCAAAAGATTTCGAATAACTAACAGCCGTTTACATAATTATTAACAAACGATGTTCCCATCCCAAGGTAGTTAGCAAGTTGCTGTTGCTACATAGTACGTTATGAAGTGTTGTTTACTAAAAAGCACAAATAGAGCGTTAGAAGAAAAAATAGTTTCTTCGCATGCACAAGGCAATTCAGAGAGAGCGAGTGCCCACTTTAGTCTGTAAAGTATGGCTGTCTACCGCAGTAGCGTAGTCTGATGTACTACTCAAGTTAAAATGTTTTATGTCTGCACTTGCTTGCGGGAGTGAAGATTTACCGTAGTTCTCCAATTCTGTCTTCACTTGGGCGCAGTTGACGTTTCCAAGTATTCGAAAAATATTAGTATTTACGAATAGCGACTGTTCGATTCGAAGATCGAATCAAATAGGTCACTATTCAATTCGTTATTCGATAGTTTCGAATATTCGCACACCCCTAATTTTTTTTATTGCGAATCGTAGAGGGAATGTTGAATCAAAGGTCCTTCAAGGATGTCTCAACAGTTCTTGAACCTATATGAGAATTATAAAAGACATTTATAGTAGAAAAGATATCGTCGTTGAGCATTTCTCGAAAAAAGGGTCATTCCCTACATTACGTTACCTATTGCTGTGTAATTAGTGAACGTCAGTGTATAAGATATATGTGTGTGAACGAGAACCAAAGCCAAACTCGGGGGCTCGTTTTCTTTTTTGTTACAGCCACGCGAAATCCACAGGCATTGAAGCCAAAGAAAGCATAGTGGAAGCGTCCACTCTGCCACCACGGCCGACGTAGAGCGCCGGTACGCGATGACCAGCGCCCCTGGTGTCCGTGCTGTCTCCAGCCCGCCGCCCCTAGCTCAAACCGCACCACCGACCAGCCCGTCGGGCGCCCCAATGAAAGCTTATGTAACCTCTTCAATAATCACAGTAACGCAGGCCAGTAACCTCCGGCTCTATTTGTCCTCAAGTAAAACTCTTGCTTGGGCTAGCTAGTTTATGAATGAATGAGTAAAGGCAAGGTGCATAAGACAAGGACTGAAGAAGGACACAAACGACAGGATCGGCGCCGGCCGTGTCGTTTGTGTCCTTCTTCAGTCCTTTGCGCATTGCCTTTACTCATTCATCTATATATCCGTGTGGCCATCACAGCATCAGAAAAGTTAATCCATCCAGCTCTATAAACAAATCTTATTTTGTTATAGCGCAAGCCTGACACGGACAACAGAAGGCACATCTGACACACACAGCGCTTCACAGAGAAGGCACACACATGTGCCTTCTGTTGCCCGTGTCAAGCTTGAGTTATAACAAAATAAGATATGCCGTACCAACAAGCCCGTGTTGCTATCCTCATCTATAAACAAAGCTCCGCTCTAGCATAATACTTGTCCGTAAAGTGCCCTGAGGCAGTCAGGCATGCATGTACTACCGAGAACGTGGGCCGATAACTGAGAAGCCGTATACAATCGAAGTATCAAGTTGCTCAGCGTGTTAACACAACACCTGCCTACGAAGTTGATCCAAATGTCTACTCCATGTCTCCCGCGCAACGAGCTAGCTTGCTTATATAAAAAAAGAAAAAAAAGGAAAAAAAAAACGTGGGCTATGTCACTGCGGTTATCTATATTTTGTTCGTACTTTCCCTTACTCTATCTCTCGCGGTTAGGAGTAAGTTTCACACAATTTACTGGCAAGAGAATCAGCAGAAATTTATCGCAGGCTTTTCGGTGCCTGCTTTTTATGCATGCGCGCGGCCCCTTAGTGAATACGATCAGCACCAGGGCGTGCAAGTGTGCGAAAATGGGTGCATTTTCAACAGTCAATCAACAGATATTGTAGTGTAATAGAAGTTCAACTACAATTAAGTGGCCAATTTTAAAGAGATCTCAACCTCATCTTAACAAAAACATAACGTTCTTTCAATGTTGTCTCAGTGGTGGCTCAACAAATATTCAACATAGATATAGTACGTGCAATGGACTTCCCAATAAATTTTCGGTGGCCAATATTCAACAGGCCTCAATATTTACCTAAATGATATTTCAACAAACGTAAAATGTGTTGTCAATACTACTAGTAAACATCAGACAAATTATATTTCAATATCTTCTCAATAGTTTTGACAGTACATATGTTACTATTAGTGCTACGGGCCTATGGCAGAAGACAAACGCACGAGCCAGGGCCAGACGCCGGCCCACGTTTGTTAGACGAAAGCAAGTCTCCGAAACCATAGAGTTTCATAGAATTACTAGAAGGAACTGTGGCGCTTGTGTCTACTGCAGCTGCAAGCAGGGCAGTTCAGTCAGAATGTGAATGGTGGTTAGTACATGGGTTTGCATAAACTTCGCCCTGATGGCTTCGAAGGGCTTCCTGACTAAGCAAACTGATCACCTGAATGAAAGTACAACGTAATAAATAATTTGAAAGTCATTATTAAAATTGTCCGAAGGCAGGAGTAGAACATATGACCGCTAGCACAGAAGCCAGACATTGAAACCACTACGCCACGGACGCATAGCCATGCGGAACGACTGCAATTAGCAGCGTTTGTACGCGTTCGCAGAGTCTTAATGCCTTTTGCATAAAAAAAGTATAGATTGCTTCGAAATTTAGGAATGGCGGGTCATCAGAATAAAGCGTAATAAACGAAGCCACAAGAACGAAGATCCCACAAAGCCATGCATTAACCACCATTCCCATGGTGGCTAATCGATCGCAGCGCGAGAGTTCTCTCTAGTAACTGTAGTAGAAAACTCTATGCCCAAAACAGGTAGAACACAAAGCGATGAATATCAATCTGCAGTGCGCGCTCGCGAAGTTCCAACACCGGCGAGTTATTACTTCACTGAAGATAACCCCATAAGCGAGTAGAGGGCCGGATAGCAGGAAGTATGGCAACGATCGTAAAATACATAAACACAATAAATAAATAAAAGAAAGCTTATCGTTGGGCTTTTCGCGGGAGTGGACAGGCTGCAACAGTTATCTAGGAGCCCAGAGACCGGCCAGAAAGATTGGCGGGTGGACTCCAGATATTTGAAGCCTGCAAAACCACAACGACGCCAACGGGGTTGTTTGTGCCTCTTGTATTCGAAGTATAAGCACAGTGGTTCGTCCTCCTGACACGCGCGCGAGCGTATCCAGTTCCGTGAAGGATTAACCCCCGTCTGTGGCATCGCATTCCTAACGCCCAGGCCATCTCGATTCACAGATATGCGCGCCATTCCTTGGCGTCGTTCTTAGAGATTTTCGTGTGAAGCTCTTATGCCCAGTGACTCCACATTTCAGCCTCGGACTGGAAGTACCTTCTGTACACTTCCAAATAAAAGAAAGGGATTGAAGTCGCGATGTGAAGCTCGTGATTTATCAGAAAATTCGCTAAATAGTTACATAGTTATTATATATCCGTCTCATTTGGTTCGCTATACACCAAATTTCATAGCAAACTTCCACCAAACTTCACAGCAAACAGCCGCGATCGCGTGCTCTGAGTGCGGCGTCACCTAGAACTCCCCGACACTTCCGTTCACGACTGTTTTATAGAAACTATCGCCTGTGTTCCTCCGGTGAAATAAAATTACGGGGTTTAACGCTTAATTACCACAGTGTTTCTACTGTAGATGTATCAGCCATATTTTAAAGAAAAATCAGCTCTGCCGAATACTCGTAGGGAAATATGTTGCCACATGAAGCACCGTGTTCAGGTCTGACTAATACAACTGTCAAACTAAAAGCAGTGTTTAAAACAACCTATAATGTAATAATATGCCTCGAAGTATTCCCTAAATGTGACTTTCTTCTTTTTGTTCCTTTCCTGTGTGTGTTAGTTATTCATGACTTACGCTACTCATTGCAACAGGCAAGCTTGGAAGCACACGGAATGAAAAAAAAAAAAAAAGAAATCCTCCAAGATTCAGAGAAACTGGAGCAACCGTCAGGGAGTTGTAAATTTTTCAAAACATTTCTTCTGCTGCAGAAGGATAACACTACAGTTGGTCGTAATACTGCACGGGAGCTTGCATTCCTGTAAGTAGGGGAGAGGTGGGAGGAACGGAACAGTTTTTGCATTTTAATTATTTGATTAGTCTATTCGTCGCGTAGATACAAGCACAACCGCTTTAAACTTACACCAGACATTTGGCCATAATAACACAGGAACTCTTTCTTCGAGGAGGTTCTGGAAGGCCTACACAAAAGAAAAAAAAATTGCGGACAACAAAATGTGTCCTACTCCCCCTTTTCTACTCGGAGGAGTGCGACGTCCCGCTAGATGAATGTGACAATTATACATACCGTCTTAAAAGTTTGTCTACACGACCTTGTACGGGGGGGAAGACAGCACTGAACTAAAAGACCCGAGTCTTTCGGTTTCTCTTGCCACTTTCCGCTCAGACAGCTCTCGCGCGACATATTTGCTTGAAACAGAACTATATCCGTCCGGACGAGCAAAAAAGGAGAATGCCAACGCTTCTTCATTTTCTTTTGTGACCCGTCACAACTGTATCAAAGCCATCAGTGATTGTGACCTTGTCCTTAAAAAAACGATGACTGACCTTTCGCTGAAAAATCGTACGTTCTAAATCTAACAAAATGTGTTTCTTTCTTCTTTTTTTTTCAACATTTAGCGGGGAGCCTTTCGAAAGACGCCTTCGTTTGCCGCGATTTCTGTCTGGGCCAGTTCGCCTATCCCCTAGTATGCGTGCCTACATGGCGTAATTTCGTTCCTGAAACATTTAGGTGAGAGCTTTACAATGTGCAAGAATAAATATCCGTTTACGTACAAAGTAAATCTTCGATTAAAATAGCAACCAACGCATGTACCACCGTTAGGGGGAGGTGAGGGAAGGCGTCCCGCTTCTCCCTCCATAGAGGGGTCCCACTCCTTCCAAGGACGCAGGACCGAGCGACATCACTTTTCATGCGGAACAACCGTTGAAGCAGCTCCAGAGCACAACGGCAGAAAACGCTCCAGTGGCGCAAGCTTTGAAGAATTTTGTTCCTTGGCACATATGC